>NW_006160123.1:4047765-4110059 GCF_000334495.1 Tupaia belangeri chinensis
GAGATTTTCACTGCAGGGCGCGTGCGCTCGCCAGACAGACAGAGAGAGACATAGAGACAGAAAGCGAGAAATCACCCCCCAGGGGGGATGGTCACGCCGCAATCCCTTCTCCTCCATTCTCCTCTCGGGATCTTGGGCACGCACGCACATGCGCCCGGCGTGAGTTTTAAGCCACCGGGTCCGGGACATAAACCACAGTCGACTACGTGGGAATCCAGCGACATAGCCATTATGCTAATTGCTGGTTCCCCAATTTGCATTTTTAATAGCATCCTGTAATTAAGGACTGCTTAATAATTTTATGACTATTGCTAATATTACTAAGGCTTGTAGGCTGCTGTGAATGTTCACAAGCTGTGAGGCGATTTGTTTGGAGTTCTGAGGTTTTCCTATCTTAGGTTTGTCTGTGACTGCACAGGTCCTATGATGTAGGTGAGGGGGCTTGTGTTTTTGTCCTGCGCAGTGTTGTTAGAGCAGAGGCAGGAGTGCCGATTCTGGCCCTAAACCATATAGATGGTGAAGTGGCAGAGACTGGAAGCCATGACTCATAGTTCTTTCATGGAACCTCTGAAACATTCCATCGGCAAACCAGGAAAACAACTGTCATTGGAAAGTCAAATAGAACACCAAGTCTGTTATATGTCGTTTTTATGTATCATATTTTATGGTATTAGTCATAGTGCTTATTTGCTTTCAAATACCATAAACCTGTTCATTATAGTCAATAAACAGTTTTGAGGGTTCCCCCCCCACACTTATACAACTGGTTACTATGTATGATGTGATGAGAGGCAAATGACAAGCACCCAAGGAAGTTGTATGTGTTTACTGGTTGGTGAAACTGACAGTCGCCTGCTACTGGTGCTGATTCTAGAATGAGAGCCCGAACTTTGCTTTTGTGTTCTGGTGGTGGGTGATGTGCTGATACTACAACTCAGACTGCAGCGATACCTACTGTGGAGAGTCCTTCTGCTTTCCTCTCTCAGGAGGATGATGGATATTACATTTTCTTCTCCCTGTTTGGGTTAGGAATAGAATAATTTCTTATATGTAATGTGGTTATCTTTCTTACACTTTTCCTTCTATGGCTATCTGAGGCATCATCGTGTCTCACGATGTCCAGATGTCTAAGAGAACTTTACATGCATTAGCGAATCATTTCTGCCCATGAGCCTTTTGGAGTCTAGAAACTTGAGTACAGTGCTATGTAAGTTAGCGTTCTTTGCCATACCCCTGTGGATGACATCCAGCAATCCTCTGTAGTACCAGGTGAGAAGTGCAAGTTTAGAGGGCGGTGTTTTATACATATGCTCTCCTGATTTCGTTTCCTTTTGTGTAACTTTCCTTAGTCATTGTACCACGTTTTTAGGTTCTGTTTGAGCTTTCGTCTTGGGAATTGAGCAGCTGTGGAGATCTGTCCTAAGTGGTCAGTTCCTATCATTACTAGCTGAATTTATGATGGCCTGATATCATCACTTAGACAATTTAATAAGTTTGCCTTTTACATTTTGTCTAACTGTGGGATTAAAAGTATGCCACAGAGGGAAAAAAAAAAAAGGCCTAACGCATGAATAGAGAAATGAGAAACGAGAACTCGAATCTTTGCTGCAGAGCTGTTTCCAGTCACATGTGTTCTGATACTCAGTGAAACTAAGTCCATGAGTTTTGTAGAGAATGACTGTGTAACATTGCTAGTAGAATGGAAGTAGGGTCCAAACCAACATGTTGTTTGAGAAATCTTGATGCCTAATGAATGATTAAAGCAATGGTCAATGCAAATTAATGAATATGTTGACTGAGTAAGCCTTTGGAACTTTGTAGAACAGGTCCAAGTATTTTCTCTGTTGCCATGGGTATGAGAGCAAAGTCTGAGAAATTTCTCATCTGCGAATTAGGGGTTTAAATGACAAGGTTCACATATTTCCCTCCAGCTCTAGGGTTCTCTGATTCTATGACATTAACACAGGTCCTAACATTAATTAACACAGGGGCTGGTAGGTGGGAGTGGCGATTTAGGTGCTAGACTCCCACATGGCCAGCCATGGTTCGAGTCCTAGTCTTGGTGACTTGCTTTCTCAATTTTCCTTTCTCATGCTCTCTGTCTCTATCTGGTCAAATTAAATAATAATACTAAATAAAATGAAATAAATTATTCAAAAAAATTAACCGGGCCAGATGAGACCTCATTTAATGTATTAGGCATAATGAGGTGGGATTACGGGAGACCATTAAACTCTCCTTGGAGGCTTCAGTGACTATTCCGTTCTAAGAAGAACCTCTGATAGTGTAAGATTTGGGAATTTTCAAGGTATCATGAACAATAGATAAACTGCTGATAGGAATTTCCAAAGATGAGTGATATTTCTCTTTCCATTTTAAAATTTTTGTCTCTTATTCTTTTCTCAACTTTCCATCCTCTACTCATTTCTTAATTGGTGTTATTTGCGGCCTAAGTATATCAACAAGTATTTACTGAACATCATCATCTTGTCAGGTACCCTGCTAAGTGCTGGGATTACTACAATGAATAGGCAAATTTGGCCTTTACTCAAAAGATACTTATAGTCTAGTGGGAATAAAATACTATATTTGTTTTCATTTTGAGATGAATTTTAAATTTCACTAAATGAAATTGCACTTGCTTATTTGTGGGATTTCCTTTTTTCCCTGTTCATGGGTTAGTAAGCATTTATGTGAAAAATTAGTCCTTGTGTTTCCCTGTAGTACTCTTGAGTATCCAGAGTATGCTATTGAATCTTCAGCCCTTTACAGTGTTCTTGTTTGAGTTATTTCTGCTTCCAGTGTTTTTATTGTGTTCTTGTTTGCATTTGTGATTTTAAACGGGGAAGGTGCTCTCCATTATATTGCTATATATTTCAGGGTAGAATCAAAAGGACTACTTGTGGGGTAAAAATCCAAAAACCAACAAACAAAAACTTCTGAAAATCATAGGATTCCTGAGAAATCCTACCAGATTCACTTGTGTTACTGAAGTTCCGATACAAAATATAGTATGTCCAGTTCCTGACTGCAACCTTTTGAAAAACATAATTGTAGAGTTTCGTATACCAACTTCTAATCCACTTTTGTTGTCACCGCTTTTACTGCCTTCAACTGAAATTGTTTTTATTATAGACTGAGCTTGTGGTTTTCTAGCTTTCTTTTCATTTGCTGGCAAAGGTTTGCAAGACAGACCTAGAGAACCATGTTAAAAACATTTGAAAAGATGTACTCAGAGGAATAAGGAAAGTGTTTTTGTGCTTCATCACCCCCAGTGCTCAGAGTCAATCCTCTTAAATTCCTCTGGGCCCACCATAGGACTTCTGGCTTTGGCAGTGACCTCTGTGGCTTCAGCTTCAGGAAAAACAAAATGGTGACCTTTGGTCTTTGCTGGTGGTTGGGAATCAAGGGAATCTGATAAATGTTTAACCTCTATTTTTAAGCCACTTATGTTTTGTCTCCCCCTCCCTTTTTTTTTTCTTTCCAGTGTTCTAATTTCACAATATTCCTCTGACTTCATAAGCTAAATTTAAAATCTAAGGGTATTTTTATGTTTTTCAACGTAAAGCATTAGATCTTAAAGAAATCCGGTATTAGTTTTTATATTTAGGCATAAGAAAAAAGAAGAATTGTGAAATTTAAGATGTCTATTGGAATGGATACAATTGTTGGTCAAAACCACACGCGCATGCATACACACACACACACACACACATACACAGCAGTTAAATAGCATAATACCTTTATTACCCTCTTTGTTTCCTTCATGCCCTCTTTTCTCTTTTCTCTCTTTCACTCCTTATGGTCCATCTAATACTTTTAATTTTTAAGAATTATTTTATTTATATTTATTTATTTATTTATTTTAATTTGACCAGAGAGGGACAGAGAGAGAGAGAGAGAGAGAGGGAGAGAGAGAGAGAGAGAGAGAGAGAGAGAGAGAGAGCGCGAGCGAGAGAGCGAGCAAAAGTGAGAGAGAGAGAGAGCAAAAGTGTGAAAGCAAGCTGCCGGGTCCGGGACTTGAACCACGGTCGACCATGTGGGAATTCAGCACCCACACCGCCATCTGTCAGCCCCTAACCACATTTTCGTTAAGTACTTTGTCTTCTAGATGTCATCAAACACACACATGAAATGGATGTAACTACCCAAATGCTAACAAGTAGATAAATTACTTACATACTGCTCAGTTGATTTTTTTAAAAGAAGTGTATTTATTTCCTGAGAGAGTGAGAGAAACAGAGACAGAGAGAGGGGGATGGGGAATGGGAGAGAAGCATCCTGTACAGGGCTTTACACAGTCATCTTCACCTCAGCCCTGCAGCTGGCTAGGGTCACAGGTGTGTCTGTGGGCATGCCCCGCATATCCAGGTAGTCCTGGGACACAAACCTGGAGCCTTCCCATAGGGCCTCCAGCATCCTGCAGCAGCATCTCCACTGCCTGCACCACAGCTGCCATGGCTGAGTCTGCTCAGGTGTTCATAGCAAGAGAGGTATACATCTCTACTCAAGATGAGAAATCACACAGTTTTCCCAAATAAAGCAAACTTCTTTTGCACAATAACTGAAAAACATATACACACATACATACCTAAGTGTACCTGTATTTTACACAGAATTGGGCACTTTACTATCAAAATGGGCCCGACAGTGAAATAAAAGGTTTTCTGTAACATTAAAAAAAAAAAAAAAAGATGAGAAATCACTGTGTATTTTTGGGAACCAGCAGTTAGCATAATGGCTATGTCGCTGGACTCCCACGTAGTTGACCGTGGTTTGCATCCCGGGCCCGGTGGCTTAGAACTCACGCCGGGTGCATGTGTGTGCGTGCCCAAGATCCCAAGAGGAGAATGGAGGAGAAGGGATTGCGGTATGACCATCCCCCCTGGGGGGTGATTTCTCGCTTTCTGTCTCTGTGTCTCTCTCTGTCTGTCTGGCGAGCGCATGTGCCCTATAGCGAAAACTTCTCAAAAAAAAAAAAATCACTGTGTATTTTTGTACTTCTGTATTCTCTGTTTTCTTCATAGGGAGAAAAAAATGCCCCGCTCTTCACCAATGACAGTGTCTGAAGTCACCATGTACTCCCTAAGTCCTTTGCCTAGTTATGTATTTCCTCTTACCCTCTTCCAGTGAAACCTCTGGTTCTTGATTGCTGCTCCACTGTATCTCCTCTGAGTTTTCTTTCTTGGAGAGCCGATCACTTTAACATGCTTTACTATAGTGGACTTTAAACATGCTTAAAGGGAAGTATGGAATCAAATTATTATAAGAATTTTTGTCTTCTTTGATGCTCAGATCCATTCAAATTGGTAGCAAATGTTCTCTGTAGGTCTTTGTGGAATTTTAAAACATTCTTGGAAAAATATTAGCAGATATTTTAAATACTTTTTATGAACCAGCCTTCTTGAGGATTGAAAAAAGGATGAGGGATTAAGAATATTATTTCCAGATTCTCTAATTTGCATGGTTAAACTCAAGGGATCCTTTATTCTTTACCAGCTTTCTTTTTAGTCACTATGAAACATTGTGCTCCTGTAGATGTCAAATACCTACAAATAAAACATTTGCAACATTTTATATTTCTCCTCAGTATGGACATTTTTGTTGTTGCAATGATGCTTCCCAATATTATACAGAAGATGTGTGTAGAGGATATTTGTCTTTTTAAAAATACTAGTATGATGACTTCCCTTTCTTTCTTTGGGAAATTTCCTGTTTTTGAATTTTAGAGAGATTGAGTTTGCCTCTCTCTATAGAATTTGGGACATTCCACTATTCAGTTTCCCAGCCACCTTTGCTACAGAACATGGGCTGGTCCTCGCATATCAGGCAAACTGTCTCTGAGTTTAAGGGTGGAGCACTGAGAAAGGAAAATTCATTTAGCAGTAGTGTTGAAAACATCATTTCTCTGAAGTAGCAATGATGGCGGTTTTAGAAGCGACATCCTATGTCTGGTGGCATCTTTTGATGCAGGAAGCTCAATTAGCTTAGTTGAGTGCTGTGATGGAAGTAGCAGCCTTGAATTCTAGGGCATGATTTTGTTTGTGCTTGGGGAGCTTCCTGTTGTTCCTGATTGTTTTCCAGTATCCTTCTCCTGCCTTTTCATGATTATGTGGGAATAGCTAACATTGTTTCAGTCAATTCCATTTCTGCTTTAATAGCCAGTCTTGGTTTTGTTATTTCTATTATTTGCAGCTGTGATCCTTGATTGATACGGAATTTGACACCAGGAGTAGCTGCAGGAAATAGAACTGCAGAGAAATGGAAAGAAACTGGAATTTGTTGTCTGGCTTAGCTGGAGCTGATGGTAGTGAAAAATCTAGCTGCATGAAAGAATGAGAGTCTGGTGTATCATAACATTTGATGGCTTATCAGCAAATAAATAACCTTGAACTTCTAGAATGGAATGCTTGTGGAAGTTAAGGCTTTTGGATCCATGTTGGGGTTTCCATGATAAAATTATGAAGGGATAGAGACTTAAGGGTCTGGAATGGTGGTGACTTCTAATAGTGCTGAATGGATTAAAGAAAGGCTATATGGGGCTGGCAGTTTGGCTTAGTGGTTAAGGCACTAGACTCCCACTTCACCAACTGCAGTTTGAGTCCCGGACCTGGTAGCTTGCCTTCTCTTTTTCTCTCTCTCTAGCCAAATTAAAAAATCTTAAAAAATAAAATAAGATTAAAAAAGGCCACATAAACTAAAATTTTTAATTTAAATAAATTTAAACATGGGTTGAAAAATAGGGATTTTTCTATGTCTGCAGCAAAAAAAAAAATCTCTTTTGTAATTCAGAGTGGAAAAGGTCAAAAGCCAAATGCAGTCATGCAGACTGTCAAATTATGGTGTAAATTGAATTCACAGTCAGATCCTTTGTGTTAAAATTTGGGCCTTTAGAGAAAAGTTGGACTCTGATAATTAGAACAGGGGCTGTGGTGGGATTTGGTGAACTCAGAGTACCCTGAATTCCCAGAGTCCATCAAGCCACCCTTAGAACTGAAGCAGCTGAAGCTCTTCTCTGATGAGGCTATTCTTGTCTTGATAAGATTTTCTATCACATGAAGGAATTGCATTGCAAAGGTAAGTCAGCTCACCTTAAATCCTATTCCCAGATTTATACTAAATGTAGATCCCAGATCCTAGCATACCCCAAAACACCAATAGCAAACAAAATAAAGCAAAAACAAAAATAACCAACCAAACAAAGCAAAACAACAACTAACAAAACAAAGCAAAATGAAAAACCTCACCAATGACAAAGCCAAAGCTAAGGGAGATAGCTTATGATGCTATAAAGTTGCAAGTCTTTGCCAGTTGATACTGAAACATCATCTGGGGAGTGTGCATGATAACAGATTTTGAGGGTTCTAGGTCAAGTAAAGAAAACTATGATTTTGGATGGGTTGAATTTATTGTTATAGGAGCATTTAACTGGATATTCTGGATTCAGTGTACTAGCATGACTAAGTGGCATTGATCTGATTGCTTCCTTTATTGGTTGACCAAAACTTGGACCCTAGCTGCTAGAAATTACTTTTTTTTTTTT
Source organism: Tupaia belangeri chinensis (assembly GCF_000334495.1). Lineage (NCBI taxonomy): Eukaryota > Metazoa > Chordata > Mammalia > Scandentia > Tupaiidae > Tupaia > Tupaia belangeri. The sequence goes on from NW_006160123.1 coordinate 4,055,309, forward strand.
TTTTTTAAGAATTAAAATAATGTAAACACTTAGGGAGATAAGACTGTTGGAGGGGATGTGCCTCAGGTGTAAAGACCCATAATCCGACTGTATCCCTTGAGAGGTTCTGGTAAGACTCATTTCAGCAAGCATTTGAGAGAGACAGTGGTGAGAGGGTTGTGGTAGGGTTTGGCGAACTCAGAGTACCGCACTAACATCTATGGAAAATAAAACAACCCCCAAATAAGCTGTTCACTATGAGCCACTGGTGCTGATGGAAGATGCTACCATTGTAATGGGGCTTCCTGATGTTACTAGGGATGTTTTAAAGAGGACTCTGGGATAATGGAGCTTAAGTAGCAACTTATCATCAGAAGGCAAGGTGAGTAGCATGGTTCCAACAGTAAGCAGCCATATAGTCATTTTAATTGAAATCACCAGCAGGGATCTTTGGAAATGTCTATAGCTAATGGGATTATTGTAATTGAAATATATAGGCACTCAGCTATGTTACTTAATTCTTTTCTTTTCTTTTTTTTTTTTGCTAGAGGGTGTGTGTACTCACTTTAATGACAGAGAGAGACAGAGAAAGTGATGGATCGCCTCCTTCTCCCAGTGCAGAGTGATCATACCAAAGCTCTTCTTTTCCATTTTTCTCTCCTTTTTGGATTTTGGGTGTACATGCATATGTACCTGACATGTTTTTTTGGACCACCTGGTTCAGAACTTGAACCACACAGCTCGCCACTCGGGATCCAGCTGCCATAACCACCATGCTGCTGGTTAGCCAACATAGTCTCTTTACTATAATAATTTAGCACATGGCTTGATCTCTGCTGGGCATTTATTCTTCTGGCATTCCCCCCCACCCCCCCTCCCCCCAGTAGTCACTGCTAAACAGTGATTTTATGTAGTAGCAACAGCAGAATAATTTCACTGCTTTGCCTTAGGGTCATATCTTCTTTTTGATTCTGTGTCACTACTTTATCTACAAAGTTGTTGAGCATCAAACAAGATGCCAAGTTAGTCCAATGTATTCTGATATCATGATAATAGGATCTTGAGAATAAGATATTGCAGGTACCACTGCTGTCTTGGTGTAAGGTATATGTGTGCTAGCAGGAAGGAGAGAATCTAGACAGTTTCCTAGCATCCATTTGACAGGGAAGCTCCATTGTCTGTCCCTCACTATTTACACATTGTTATGGATGTTTAATTTTGTTGTGAGAAATAGCCCTGAAAAGGTCATATGCTATTATGGTCACTTGCTTCACTGTGATGATAATGAAGAAAAAGAAAAGTAATTTAAGACAGTTAATGGTTTTTGCCTCCAAATTGAAATCGCTGAATAGATTGAAATGAAAGGAGAAAGAGCTGATTCGTGAAATCTGTACTATACCCTATCCGGTTGTTGCTAAGTGAAATGCCTTTGGATACCAGAAAGGCAACATAAATGTCTGATGAAATGGATAAGAAGGGGATTGCACTGGCTGACTAGAGAGTATACGTGTTCTTCTCAAAGGCATTTGGATTAAAAAATGAAAAACAACATACTATCCAAAAGAAACGTATTGGTTTGTGATACTACCATGACAAAGTAGTAAGGAAAGTAATTTATGACATTATTTGAGCAAAGATTCCAAAAAGTGCAAATATCACTCAAGTGGAATTTTACAGAGAATAAAAAAAGATACTTGAATACACGTGTGCAATACACACTTCTATAAGAAAAGTATTTTATTTGTTAAAAAAAAGTCTACTCATGTCGATATTTTTCAAGGCTTTGGGAACAGAGCACTGAAGTGATCACTCACCATGGAGCTTACATTCTAGGTGAGAGGAGGCAGAAAACAAGCAAATAAGTTAATTTTATAGTGTGTAAAGAGGTAAGTGCTATGTGTGGAGACAAGGAGAGCAGATGGGGTGAAAGGGAAAGCCAGGAAAGGTAGATGCTCTTCTGCTTTTATCCAGGGTGGTCTGGGAAGGGCTCAGTGAGAAGGTGGCACTAGAACAATGCTTGAGAGATGAGGGAACAAGTTGTGCTGCTGTCTGGGTGAAAAGCATTTTAGGAAGAGGAACAGAAGGCAGAGTGTGGCTGCCATGTTCAAGGAACAGCAAGACAGCCAGCGTGGCCGGGGGTGGTGGTGAATAAAGAGAGGAGATGGAGGAGAATAAAGCCTGAAAGGTTGTGGGGGTGTGCGGGCAGGTGGTATGGTGGTTAAAGGCACTGGACTCCCACATGACTGACAGCAGTTTGAGTACCTGACCTGGCAGCTCTCTCTCTCTTTCTGGTCAAAGTTGAAAAATAATTTTAATAAATAAATTTTTTTTAAGGTTGTTTTGTAAAAAGGGGAACAAAACACCTAAGGAGTTTGACTTTTACTCTAGGGGAGCCTGGGGGTCATTGGAGGACTCTAAACAGAAAAGCCCTCAGTGATGCTACTTACATTATTGATAGACTCACTCTGGGTTGAGAATGCACATTAGGACAGCAAAGGTGGAAGCAGAGAGAATAATTTGGAGGTCATTGCAGCGATCTAGTGAGAAATGATGGGTTAGGGAGGTAGTGTGAAGGAAGTGAGAATGAGTTACATTCTGGATATACTTTGAGGGAGATGCCGAAAGATTTCCATATGGATTGTGTATGTGGTATGAGAGAAAGAATGAACTAGGGATGTCTCCAAGGTTTCTCACTTGAGTAACTGGAAAGCTGGCGTTCTTTTAACTGAGATGGAGAAGACTGTGTGAGGAGCAGAGTTAAGGGTAAGATCAGGAATTTAGTTTTGGGCATGTTATGTTATACTTGTAAATGGAGATGTTAAATAGATAGTTGGATATCTGAGTGTAAAGTCAGAGGAGAGTTCCAAGCAATAGATATAAAAGTTTGAGAGTCATCCCTGCAGAGCATGAGATCACCAAGAGAGTGAGAATAAGTAGAAAAAAGAGAAGAGATGCAAGGACTGGACCTCCAGGCTTTCGCCAAGTAAAGAGGGACAAACAGGTAAAGGAGACTGAGGAGGAACAGCCAGTGAAGAAGGTGGAAGGCAGGAGAGAGCAGTGCTCTGGAAGCCACGGAGGAATGATCACTTAGGTCACAAGCTGCTGAGAGGTCTGGTAAGGAGGGCTGGGGACTGACGGCTGCCCCAGGAACATAGTGCTGGGACAGCAGTGGCAGGGGAGTGCTGGGCTAAATCCTGTTTGGAGTGGGTTCAAGAGACAATAGAAGGAGAGAGATTTGGTGACAGTAAGACCAACTCTTTTAAGACATTTTATTGTAAAGAAAACAAGAGAAATGGAGTCATAGGAGGTGACAAGAATGAGATCCAAAGAAGGCTTTTTCTTAATATGGGAAAATAACAGCTTTTGGTATGCTCTTGGGAGTATCCAGTGGAGAGGGGAAGTGGTGATGCAGGAGAGTGAGGAGAATTGTCAAAGCAGTGACCTTGAGTAGGCAAGAAGAGGACTCTGGTCTCCAGGCAGAGGAGCTGGCCATTGAGAGGAGCACAGAGGTTAATGTCCCCCTAGAGGGACAGCGGGGCACATGGTACCAGTGTGGGTCATGGGTGATGTGATGGGGCTTATGGAAGAATGGAGGGGAAAGCCGGGGGCTTATTCATAACTTCCTACTTTGGCAAATCCAGAGATCATGAGGGTCTCATCTTTTAGGAATGTCAAGGGCTTACTCTGCTGTTAGAGTTTTTGGCCTTTTATGCAACACGTGGCAAAAATCTTTAGTGTTTCAGCTTACGTGAATATGATGCTACCAGTATGTTAATATATAGCACTTAAATTTAGAGTATATGTTGAAACAAGTCAGAATGATGGAATGCAGTGACTTCAGTTTTGAAACAGGGGGTATGAATCCATAGTAAGTCCTCAAATTCATGTATTCAGTTAGGTACATACATCTGAAGATCGTTATTTCTACTGGCTTCATAATTAAATATTGCTAGCTTTAATGTAGTAGATTAGTAATAATGCAGTAATTATACAAATGTGAAACTAATTTTTAACAGGTTAGTCATGAAAAAGTCACCTGGCTTAACTAATTAACTAGCGAATTCAGTTTAGTAATGTCTTCTAGTAATAAAAACAAACAAACAAAAAAACCCCCTAGATTGATTAAGTTAGTTGATTGGGCATTTTAAAAGTATAGCCTACGTGTAGAAGATTTTAGACATTAAAAAATGATAATTATAGTAGGGGAATTTATATTCAGCAAATGAAAACACATATCTGAAACACTTCTGTGTGTTTTTATTTTTATGCATTTTAAACTTCAGACTATTGCCCTGATACTAATTCTTATCGCCTGATTTAGGGGGAAATTATGTTTTTACCCTTCATACTTACAGTTAAGACATTAATTTGAAATGTGATTAAAAGGAAACAAAAGCAGTTCACTATTTTGTCTGACTTCCAGAGTCAGTTATACTGTATATTTTAAAATCAGAAGGTAAAAAGATTTGAAAATTTTTTCCTATTTCTTCAGCAAAGTTATTTGAGCACATCCAATTAGGTGATGTTTCCACTAATCGTCACACTGAACATCCATTATACTTGTCAGTTTTTAAATGATCCATATTTCATTCTAAATAAGTGATTCAGCACCGCATTTTGTGCAGAGGCTGGAGCTCATCCTAGCTTGTTTGAATTAAAAAGAGAAGGAACATGACCTGACTAGAAACTGTTCATATGTAAGGTGGGGGCCCTATTTTCGTTTGTTTATTTGAAGTACTTATTTACCAGTAATGTAAATAAGAAGGCTTTACCCCATAAATACCTATGAAAAGAAATGGTTCTCTGCTGTGTTTGTGAGGCTTTCTAGGTAAGTACATGAGTAGGTTCCCATAATTAAGCTTAACCACAATCAAATTCAGTTCTATTTTCATGGCAGACCAAATTAAACCTCTCTGTCAGACTCATATTGAGTATCACCATGATGGGTTCAGAATACAGGACTTTCATTGCACTTGGGAATTTTTGTGAGTCTGAAGTGTTTTCCTTGGTGAGTGGCATGAAATCTAGGGGTAGAGGTATCCTTGTTAGTATCACTTTTGTCTGTAGGTGAGGGCAATCATTGTCTGTAGAGGATAATCTAGATGTACCAGAAATATCTCTCAGTCAGTCTGTCTGTCTACCCTTACTGAGATCTGAAGTGCATAAAGTTGGGGAGCTCTTTAGGAGTAAAAGTATTATTACCTGGTCTACCCAAATCATAAGCAAAGATTAATTACTTGATTAAACCATTCCATTTCAAAGCTGTGTGGGGGGAGTAGGCTCCAGAAGGAGGAGGGTACAGGAGAGAGAAGAGGGTTGGGCCTAGGTTGGGCCATCTCCCAGGACCACTGGGCAGGGAGGGGACAAGACCAGTGAGTTTATACAGGTGCAGTGCCATGCAAAATGTGGAAGTGTACCCAAAGAAGGCATTATGTAGTCAACAAAATTTTGTCATGTGTCTGTCTTGTGCCAAGACTCTGTGCTTGGCATGGAGGCAGAGATGACAACCTGGTCTCAGCTGAGGAACCCAGTGTCTAGAGGGGAATGTGGATGCAGAGAGTGCTATGGCTTTCCAGGTTTAGGGAATGCGAAGGACACCCGCTATCCACTGGCGAGGACCTCTTGTTCATGGTTGCCTCAGATTCATGAGTTGAAAGGGACTCTCACCACTGGGCTGCTCTGCTGGATGAAAAAGATGTAAAATAGAATGTGGAAGGGCATATCATTGTACCATGGTGCTGCCAGGGTGCTCCATTTTTAAGGAAAATGTAGCTTAACTTTTCTAAGCACCTGTGTGAAGACTATTAGGAGTGTGAAAGAGCCATGGCCTTATATTCTGGCTTCATTGTTTATTAGTTCTGGGCCTGAGGGCAAGATACTTAATTTTTCTGAGCCTTAGTTTCCTTATCTGTTTATTGTGGAGAATAATTTCCCAATCTCTCTTGTTGGATATTTGGAAAAGTTAAATGGAATAATGTATGTCAAAATTCCTAGTAGTGGATAGGTGCAGGCCCTCAACTTTGCCCACCCCCCTGCCCCCACCCATGTGCAACTGACTGACCGCCTGGGCTGGTCTGGACCCCTGTGTCATATTGGGTAAGAAGGGAGGAGAGATTCATCCCATTCATACAGCCTCTTTCTCTATGTAAGAGGAAAAATATTTAGCGCACCATTTAAGAGAGAATATACATCAAACTACTTAGGGCTCTTCTGAATTTAGACCGGCTTTACTAAGTGGCTTATTTTGTTTGCTCTCTACAGAATTTAACTCCCATCGTTTAGATCATAGCCAAACTTGGGAACATATTCTTCACTGTATATTATCCTTATTCTCAGCAGTAGCATGATTTCACTTTCAGATTCGCAAATGTAGAAGGACAGTTCACTGAGCAGCAATATTAACAGGGAGCTTCATGTTTATGTACTGATGTTGGGCTTTGTGTGCTGTACAGAATGTACAGGGATAACTTGATGTTTCAGATACATGTCTAGACAGGGCAAAGCTTCAGGAGCACTTGTTCAACCCTGGGAAATGTTACAGGTCACCCATTTGTGACCAGAAAAAACTCTCTGTGATTAACAAGTTAAACGTGGAGTTAATTCTATGGTGTTAGATTTACACCCAAGAGGAAAATTAGATCGGATGAAACTTGACAAGACTAATTGTAGAACTAGACTGGGCCTAACTTTGCCCAGTGTGGCTTGATTTGTGGTGCTAAAAGTGGTTATCTTCTAAATATCTTTCTACGGCCCAACTGTGGGACTCCATTCTTAAAGTACCTCTTTGGATTAAGTCATTCTGATTCAAAGAGGCCCCTGTAAAATTCTATTTTGTTCCTTAATTGGGTTATATATTGACCTGGATTATTTAGTCTTAAGGAGAGTAATGAGGAAATGCATCTTAGAAAAGGGAAGCTTTGATATGTGGGCAATAGGAAATGTTTAAAGTTTGGAGTTCAGTATACTTTCTGAGGCGGGTGTGTGCAGGTGGAGAGAGCCTGGGGGCAGCAGGAAGGCTAGTGAAAGAGTCCGTGTGTGCCTGTGTGCGAGCACATGAAGCACTAGTCTCTTCTATGTCCTTGTGTCTCACCAGACCCACCTGGAGCCTGACATTGATGATTTCCAGCACAGTAAGAATTATTTAGAAACCAGCTCCTTTCTGGTTACTTTCTGTTACTGATGTCTGCCCTGAAGTATAAACCTTCGTAGGGTGATGCCAGAGACCAGATTCCCAGCCACCTTTCCCCTCTCACGTGCTCTTGCTCAGTTCTAATGACCTCTGTAGCCTCCAGCAAATGAATCCACTAGTATGTATGACAGTGTACTCACTGCATTTCCTTTCTTGTGAGATTATCTGTAAAGCTCCGTTCCTGGTACCCTAGGGAGATCCTCAAAGGTAAGGGCCAGCTGGATTTGGCAAGTGCAGACTTCAGTCTCTAACTTCCATGAAAGGCCATCTAGTCACTGCTCTTGTGAGCTTCCAGACTGAAGCTTAGTGTTGCTCTTGATGTTCCAGCATTGACTGACATTCTACTGCTCTGCTTCAGGCACAGTGCGGGCAGCTTCACACATGTATCTCATACTCACTGAGAATTGCTACTTGCTAGTATTCCTCCCAATTAGTTATTAGGAATCAGTTAATTGTTCATATTTCTATTTTCCTGATGAGAAATCCAAGGCTTTGAGAGGTCATCTGGGGAGTGAGAGCTAGGACCTAAACTTAGAAATGTTAGGCTGCTGCTTCTACTCTGTGTTGTTATAAAGAGTATTTCCTTTATATCTGGGGCTTTTTATTGTTTTCAGAAAGATAGTTGGGGCTTGGGACCAGCAGTTAGCATAATGGCTATGTCACTGGACTCCCACGTAGTTGACCGCGGTTTGTGTCCTAGATCCGGTGGCTTAGACTCACGCCAGGCGCATGAGCGTGCGTGCCCAAGACCCCGAGAGGAGAATGGAGGAGAAAGGATTGCGGTGCGGCCGTCCCTCCTGGGGGGTGATTTCTCGCTTTCTATCTCTCTGTCTCTCTCTCTCTCTCTGTTTGGCGAGCGCACACGCCCTATAGCAAAAACCTCTAAAAGAAAGAAAGAAAGAAAGAAAGAAAGAAAGATAGTGGGGCTGGGTCTATAGCCTAGTGATTAGTTAAGGGAGCTGGATACCCCCCCGCCCCCACATGACAGATAACATGGTTTGAGTCCCAGACCCTTTGACTTGAGAAAACACCAGGTGCACATGCGAATGTGCCCAAAATTCCAAAAGGAGGGCGAAATGAAGGAGAAGGATTTGCAGAGTGACCACATCCAAGTGGGAAGTATGTTTTTTTCAACCTCTTTTCCTTTCTCTCTGTGGGTCTGTTGAAGGCTCATGCCCTCTGGCTTATAAACAATCAGAAAGACAGTATGCAAGCCCAAGGAGCACTTGACTCAGGGAGCTTTCTCAAATAGAATATAAATGGCTGTGGGAAAACAATATGGAGAAAGGATGCTGAAGACACACCTAAGATGGGCAGGGGTGTCACTTTGCCCCTCATAGCAAGTGCAGTTGTTTGATCTTGCAGGGCATCTTCAGAGCAGTGCTATACAGGTGACTGTATTTTAGGGCTCCTTTTAGAAGGGGGAAGGAAAGGAACTTATTCATTGGCTTCTCTTTCCCCTTGTTTGGTTGTCTTTCCCTTTGGCCAAATTGTGCTTTAAGGGGCATTAGTTCTCCTGCACTTCCAGTTTTTGTACAAGCCTAGAAGTGGTCAGCTGACCATCTCACACCTCATTAACAATCTGTACCTCAGTAGCAATAGAGAAATTCCGTTGGGAGGCAAGAGGGGCATGCTGTGCCTATGGGTGTCATGAGGGGCAATGGTAGTGACATCAGCAGTGAGACCTGAGTCTGCAGTTGTGGAGGCAGCACAAGCCATATTAGATCTGCTCAGCTCAGCAGCAGGCTGATGTACAGATCTGGGTGATAGATGATCTGGATCCAGTCACACCAGAGCACTGTAAGGTCAGTGCAGCTTGGCCCTGGACTTGTTTATGCTGCCAGGAAAGTTCTTGGCTGTCAAAGAAATAGTCAGCTTCCTCTTCCAGTTTCCAGGGTTGACCATTTCCTCTGAGGGATCTCTCGTGTGGGTGGAGTCCAGCTGCGTGTTCTTTCTGATTGCTAGGGCGGGGTCCAGATAATGCTACAATAGTGAGATGCTTCTTACAGAAAGAGGCAGAGACTATTCTCAGGACAGTTGATGACTGTGGGGTTGATTGAGTATGAGGGTTCCATGGCTCTGGAAAGCAGATGGACCCTGCTCAGAACCTGAGGCCTAGTCCAATCTGTTGACTTGTTATGTGAGGCCAGGTACTACCTTTTAGGCCATGCCACATCTCCACCTTATCCACCAGTAGATGGACTTCTCAGTACCCTCCTGGCCTGGGTATGAATGAGGATCATTTGTCTTCCTAAACACCTGTTGGAAACACTTCTTTGACTTGGCTTTAATGTGTTCTTGTTTGGGATGATCTTGTACCGACCACAGCACCGCTACCTCCAGGCCAGCCCAACCCAGAGCATGCATGTTGAAGATCCCAAAGACAGAGTTCTAGGACACCTTCTCTTCAGTAGTGAAGTTTAGATGATGTCAAACAATGCATTTCAAGTTCTAGAGTGGCAGTCTTTGTTGGTATATTTCAGTTGGTGTAACTCACCAGTATTTAGAATTATTCCGTGTAATTCAATTACACCAAAGTTCTCCAACTTGACTCATCTATCAGCTGACTTTAGGAGGGTGAGGCTTGATCTGGACTCCATCGAGGTTAAAGCATTTAAGTGACTTTTTTGACTTCAGACCCCATAGTGACCTCCCTTAACCCAGTTTATTTCTATATAGTAAAAAATAGGCATCATCCAATTGCAAGTATGGAAACCTTCATGAATGCAAACATTCTTGTAATTGGTACCAGTCAGTAAACCAGAAACCTTGCTAAGCTGTAGGAATTAGTTACTTTAAAGTGACAATTTGGATATAATTCCCTGGGGTATGGGGTGTTTGGTATGGTGTGGGGTTAGTTCGAGTCCCCTGTGACCACTGGCCTGCTCAGTCTAGTGCCCCTCTCTATGCTCATTTGCGTGCCTCACCTCCTAGTCAGGCTCATTTTGCAGGAGGAGGCAGGGCGCCAGCCTCCCTGTGCTGCAGAGTTGGAGCCTCAGCCTTGCTTTGGGAAAGGAAGTAGACTTTGTGACAAAAGGGCTATTCTGGTGACTTCCTCAGAGCAAAGTGGGTCTGGTAGAAGAGACCTTTTTTTTACTGCTAAAATATAGCAACTGCTGGCAATCTTCAAATGGTAATCATTCACAAAATGGAAAAATGTGAGCACCCTTTCACCAGTCACACTATTGAAGATGAAAGCAGCTCATTTCAGAGCACAGCCATACCCTTCTGACCGTGTCACCAACTAAAGTCAAGTTCCTGGGACCTTTCCTAATTGCAGGAATTGAGAATCCTGACTCCTGCCTTCAGCTCCTCCCATCCAAGCCCATCCTTACCTTATACATTGGGGTCCTGCTGACAGCCTACCGCCCTCATCCTAGTAGGAGGAAAAAGCCTAGATTTCTCAACCACAGGAGAAGAGCCATCACATAATGCTTGGGGGCACACTGGTCTCACCAGAAAACCTATTAGGCAGACCTTCTAGGTCCTGCCTCACCCAGCTATTCAGGGATCATGGTTGGTTCAGGTATGTGTGATACCTGGTTCTACAGTCACTTTGACATGTCAGATCCCACATAAAAATGGGCCTCCACAACCACTATACCATCCCTGAACTCATTTCTGAGCTGGTTGCCTAGACCTAATTTACATTCAGTATTATTCTTTTCACAGATTCTTCCCTGGTTCTGACCTAGAGGCTGACTGACTTTTCTATCTACAGCCCAGACTCAGCCCTCAGTCCTAACGTCTTACATAGTCTTTCTGGCAATAACCTGTGCATCCCTTTGACAATAGTTCAGGGCCTTTTTTAGCCAAACAACTTCTGACTATTCTATTTACAAATATGCCAAATCCTCCAGGTCTGTCCATCCTTGGTGTGACTTTTTAAGAACACCGTCCTAGGCAGACTTGCCTTTATGTGTTTGGGATAGCCTCAATGTAAGACACGAAGGTGGAATACAGTAAGGAGAAAAGGAGCTAGCAGCGGGAGGAAGAAGCACATTCCTTTATGAATCCTTAGTGCCATTGGTGCAGATGTTAAAATGAGTACCAATCACTTTACCCCTGTGAGTTTTATATTTGCTTAATTTAAAAGAATAACGGTAAGTGATATATGAATCTCTTGAGCCTACATGAGCCTGTTTGGAGCATTGATAATGATGGTCTATAGTCCAACTTAAAATACCTTTATTATTCTATCCACCAGTGAGCATTTTTTTGACAAGTAGTTCTATTTTTATATTTCAATTATTCAGCGAATACTCAGATTTATTGATATTGGTGAAGTTTGGAAACACCTTAATAACTAATTCTTTAGTTGACTTTAGAACTTTATTAATTGGCAGATTCCTTCTGACAGTTATTTACTTCATAGAAATTTTAGTTTAACAATATGGAAGATTTTTTTTTAATTTTTATTTTTTGAAAGAATTATTTATTTAACTTTGTTTGTTTGAAAAATTTTTTTGAGAGGTTTTTGCCATAGGGCACGTGTGCTTGCCAGACAGACAGAGAGACAGAAAGCGAGAAATCATCCCCCCGGGGGATGGCCATGCCACAATCCCTTCTCCTTCATTCTCCTTTCAGGATCTTGGGCACGCACACACACGTGCCCAGCGTGAGTTTCAAGCCACCAGGTCCAGGACTCGAATCGTGGTCGACTACATGGGAGGCCAGTGACATAGCCATTACGCTAACTGCTGGCCCCTGTTTGTTTAAATTTAAACAGAGAGGGACAAAGAGAGAAAGAGAAAGTGAGAAAACAAGCCGCTAGGTCTGGGACTCAAACCATGGTCAGCCATGCAGGAGTCTAGTGCCATTAACCACCATACCACATGGTGGCCCCAACAATATGGTGCGTTTATTTTGGGGTTCCTTTTCAGTTCATTCCCTTCTTATTTAGGAAATCACCCTTATCCATGGCCCTACCAGAAGTGCCAGCTTGGGTTGCTATGTTTATACCATATGACCTTCACCATAGGCGACGGGGTCAGTTGTGGACACCTAAACCTAACATAGCAGGGCTATCGACTCAGTCAATGACTAACAAGGTATCTTGGCTAAAAATGTAAGTTAAAGGACAGAGTGACAATAGTCATTCATTGGTGGGTGCTATAGACTTTGCAGGTACAGGTTGAATGAGGAGGGTCAGTTCATGCTGGATAGGTAAGCTGAGGCTGTGAAAGCAGAACCGTTAACAAGCAAAGAAAGCTGACTACAGGGGAGAGGATGACCAGGCGAGCAGTGAATGAAGAGACCACAGGGACTCAGAAAGAGCATGAGGAAGCACATGACTGATTTCTGGTGGCCTTTCAGTTTCAGACCCCCAAAAGCTTTTCTGTTATTTTATTTTCTGTGAGTTGGCGTCCATGAAATGACCTCTTAGATCCTCCAACAATCCTTACCTCTACCACCTCTTATTCTTTTTTTTTTTTATAATTATTTATTTTATTTTATTCATTCATTTCTTAATTTGACTAGAGAGAGATAGAGATTGAGAGTGAGAGAGAGAGAGAGAGGAAGTAAGAAAGCAAGCCACCAGATTCAGGACTTGAACCCTGGTCAGCCATGTGGGAGTATCCAGCACCTTAACCACCACACCACCTGCTGGTCCCCTCACCACCTCTTTTTCTTGAGATAAAGGTTTCTGTTCCTTATAACCCAAACCCTTCACTAAAACAAACTACCACTCAGGTGTTGCCAGCTGTGGTTGCAATAGAGAGTTGTAAACTTCTATCTTAAGCAGAGGGTGGAATGTTTTGCTTATTTTGAAGTAGAACTAGGTGTCACAGAAAGCTATTTAAATCCATGCTCTCATGGTTAATCACTTTGGACAATCTGACTTTCCACCCTTTTCTTACTCGTGATAATGGTATTGGCTTTTAGCAAAGGTCTTTAAGAACTCTGTTTGGAAGAGAAAACAACGAAACACCTCACATAAGCCTACTTCAAAGGACAAGATTACCTCTGCTGGTTTATAGTGGTGGACTTTCTGATTATCTGCACCAGAGATGTGATCTTGATTGCCTTGTCAACAATTCCATTGCCCAAATAACTGGAGATTTTTATGACTGGGGAAACTCCAGATACATAGCAAATGAGCAGAGGCAGGGAAGGGTGAGGATTTCATCTGCAGCAATTATGAATTGCACTCCTCATCAGATTTAGCTTCTATACCAAACTGGCATTTATCTGGGTGGAGAAGAGTAAACACGGGCACCCTGGGAAAGGAGCTGTAGCTGTCTTTTTTTTTTTCTAATGAGCTGAAAGAGAAGGCACTGTGTAAATTAGCATAAAACCCTAGGCTAGTCTGGGTAATTAAATTCAAAGTTAAATACTCTAATATTCTGCAGGAAGAGTTTTTTGTATCTGAGAGAATAGGCAGAAGAAATGAAAATCAGTTGAGAAAAACACTTAGAAGATGGTAGACGGAGAACAGAGGCAGTGTACTCTAGTGGTTAGGCACATAGGCCCGGGACCCAGATTACCTGGATTCAGATTCCAAGTTCACCACTTAGTAGCAGTGTGACCATAGATGGGTTACTTAATTTCTCAGTACCTTGGTTTATCCATCTATAATAGAAGAGTAACAGTACCTACCTTACAGATTTGTGGCAAAAATTAAAGGAATGGATGCATTTAGTATGCATAGAACAGTGTCTGTCCTATGAGTAGATAATAAATGCTAGTTATTATTATTCTCAGGCATTGCCTTGTGGGCCAACACGTTCAGCAAGATGCATGAGAACTGATACCACAAGTGTATTTTTTTCCTGAAGAAAAAAATCTGATACATTTACTCTTTGGCTATGGAATGTGTCTGTTGGCTAAAACAAGAAAGAATATTCATAAAGGGCTACTAAAAGGCAGATGAAGAGAGAGTCTTTCATATAAGGAGAGAAATTAGACTGGGCTCTGATCTGGAAAAATGAAGGCTTAGATGCACTATGCTGACTTTTATGAAGAACAGGAATAGTTTGAAAAATAACTTGTTTATGAATTACTGGGAAATTAAAACTGGCACAGAAGATGAATACTTTGAGGTGAATACTTGAACAGATGGTTCCTTGACTCTGCCTGCACAGCAAGTGTTTCAGTTATGGAGCTTATTAGCACAGGAGTTTTGAGAATGATCTGGATGATGATCCCTTAACTATCAAGAGTAGTTAGAGATGTTTGTGAGAGAACCCTAGTTGAGTTCAGGTCAGCATCTGAAAATAACTTATAGTAATGTAGAATTTAGACATTTACTTTAAGCATTCTTAACTTATTTGATGATCACAGTTGTAATTTACTGAGCTTTTACTGTGGGCAAGTTTGCTAGGAATCAGAAGATGAGAAAGATGAGTTATGTCAAAGTTTCTGATTTGCATTGCCACCAAGAAACATTGCAATTACATTAGTTTAATTCTAGGGATTAATGTATTTGATTCACTTTTGCATGTAATGTTTGTAAACCAAGGAATTTTTAGTTGTTTTACAAGAGTTTAAAATTGGTATTGTGAAGAAGCTAAAGAAATAGACGTTGTCTTTTTGTTATTGTTATTATTATTATAATAATTCTACCCAAGCTATACTGTTGTGTCAGAGAATGGTTTCTTCTTTTATTTGTTTTTATTTTTAGTGCCATTGTTCAAAAAAGCAACTAAGTTAATTTAGAGAAGATCTTCAATTCCTCATTTTACAGCTAAAGGAGATGGGACCAGGGGAACTTAAGTGGCATGGTCCACGTGGCAGGGCTTGGATGGAAGGCCAGGTTCCTATCAAGCCGCTTTCCCTAAAAGGATCAGCATAATTGTAGTCCAGCTTATTTCCGTGTACACACAGGCTGAATGTGTGGTGTTTTTTCTCAGAATACACAGAAGCAGATTTACTATGAAGCCAGTGAAGCTTTAGCTTCAGGGCCCCTCACTTAAGTGAGCCTTGGAGAAGAGAGAGGAAGCTAGGTTGTAATCAGCAAACATTTCTCTATGCACATTTCCTTTTCTTTTTTTCTCTTCCTTCCTTTTCTTTTCTTTTCTTTTCTTTTCTTTTCTTTTCTTTTCTTTTCTTTTCTTTTCTTTTCTTTTCTTTTCTTTTCTTTTCTTTTCTTTTCTTTTCTTTTCTTTTCTTTTCTTTTCTTTTCTTTTCTTTTCTTTTCTTTTCTTTTCCTTCCCTTCCCTTTCCTTTCCTTTCCTTTCCTTTCCTTTCCTTCTTTCTTTTGAGAGACATGATTTGTGCTATAGGGTGTGTGTGCCAGAGAGACAGAGAGAAAGCAAGAAATCACTCCCAGGAGGATGGCTACACCACAGTATCTTCTTCTCCATTATCCTCTTGGGATTTGGGGCATGCACGCACACACACATGCCCTGTGTGAGTTTTAAGCCACTGGGTCTGGGGCTCAAACCACGGTCGACTATGTGAGCGTCTAGTGACGTAACTGTTAGACCATCTGCCGGTCCCTCTATATGCACATTTCTGCTCAGTGACCTAAGGAAATATTGTAAGAGATAGACTTGATTTTCTAAGTCTTCAATGATTTTTTTGTGATCTTTTTCACATTCTAAAGAAAAAAAGGAAAAAGAAAAATTCTCTTTTGTACCTAACTTTGTATTTTTGATTTTGTATCATTTTTTAATTATAGATACTCATTTTTTAAAATTAATTTTTATTAAAATTTTATATACATTTAAATTACTTTAAATTTTTTATAGTAATAAAATAGAGAAAAGGTTGTGTTAAATTATTTAAAACAAAATGACAGCTCTTTGCCCCTGTCTTCTCTGCATCCTGGTATACTCTCCAGAATCAATCGCTTTAATTCCTGTTTTCCCATGTTTACCTCTACATTATTTTTACTAACTTGTTTCCTCATTTGATTAGTTTTAGACATTACATTGGGTTCCTGTAATGGTAGCTAAGGATTTAACTTTTTACTACAAACACCCTTTTCTTCTTTTTCCTAGGATAGTTAAATCACAGATTTTGATGACCTTAATTATCAAATGTTGATTTTGTAAATATTATCCACAGAAGAAACAAGTAGTATCTTCTTCTGTCTTTACTTGTATAACTTTTCATTTGTACTAGAGTTAATAATGATCTTACTTTTCTTTTGCTTAGTTTTCTATGTCTCTGAATGCATGGCCTTTCCTTTCTTTTTGTATAACTTTTCATTTTCTAAGAGTTCATAATTGCTTTGTTTTTCCTTTTGCTTTATTTCCTGTATATCTAGCCAAATATATCATCAGAGCTGCCATTCATTTATGCTATCAATATTATTTGGGGCTGGGACCAGCAAATGGCATAGTTGTTATGTTGATGGACTCTTACATGGCCAACCATGGTTTGAGTCCTAGACCTGGTGGTTTGAAAATAACACTGGGCATGTGTGTGTGTGCATATCCAAGATCCCGGGAGGAGAACAGAGGAGAAGTGATTGCAGCATGGCCATCTGTCTGGGGGGAAGATTTCCTTCCTTTTTTCTTTTATTTTTTCTTTCTTTCTTTCTTTTTTTTTTTTTTTTTAGAGGTTTTCGCTATAGGGCGTGTGCGCTCACCAGACAGACAGAGAGAGACAGAGAGGCAGAAAGCGAGAAATCACCCCCACACCACAATCCCTTCTCTATTCTCCTCTCAGGATCTTGGGCACACATGCACATGCTCCTGGCGTGAGTTTAAGCCACTGGGTCTGGGACTCGAACCATGGTCGACTATATGGGAGTCAAGTGACTTAGCCATTACACCAACTGCTGGTTGGGGGGAAGATTTCTTACTTTCCCTCTCACTGTGTTTCTCTCTCTCTCTGGCGAGTGTGCATTCACCCTAAGACAAAAACCTCTTAAGAAACAAAACAAAACATTATTTTGAGAAGTGGTCAAATAAATTAGATAATCTATCAATCTCCTGCTACCTCCACCCCCCCCTTATCTTCACCTTGCCTCTTTCCTGAACCCTCTTTTTGATAATCTATTGTCCTCCCACTCAAATATGGAATATTTTTATAATAATAAGCTTTTCATGAAGAGGTTTACTGAAGATGATGCTCAGTGGACTCTTTCTGAAACCTATGAAATTGTTTATTATTTATAAGCAATATTATATAAACAAATTTTGAAAGTGTATTTGAAATACCTAATGCCATACAAAGACTGTCTTCATTTTCCATTTGACTAGGCTTACATGGTAGGTTGAGGAGAGGCTCCTTATAATGGATAAATACCACCTCTGAATGCTTGAAGTGTCTACTGATTGAAAGTAGGGTTTGTTATATATAATTCAACTCCTATTTCTTAACATGTATGTTAACCTTAGAATAAGTTACTTGAATTTTGAATCCAGATAATTACTAAAAATGTATCCCCAGACAAGTGCCACAAAATAGTTTTAATATAGGGAGAGAACTAGTTTTAATATAGGTAAGTAAAATATAATTTTAAATATGATATATTTTAAAAGCATTCTTTAAAACTTGTTTTACATACTACTTTTATTACCTGCATTAGAAGCATTATTTGATAGTGGGGATTTATCTATACTAGTTCCCATAAAAGTACTTTAAAAGTATAAAATACAAATGCATTTCTTACTCTGTGTTTTCAAAGTAGGCCAGTAACATTATTTTACTTTTCTGAAGTAGATATTAAAGGCATTGCAATTCATGATTAAGTTTTCTTATGGGGACTGCTTGTTTTCAGGCAATTCACTTCGCTCCAAAGGAGGATTAGTGTTTCCCCAGATGATCTGCTGTGTAAATCAAGGAAGACCATGATTCTTTAGAGAAGGAATTTTTTCTTGTGAATCCCATTCCTTTTTGAGTCAGTTGCAACTCAAATGGTGTGCTGTTCAGTTGAATTTTTTAAGAACACAGCTCTTTCATTTGATTTATTTATTTCTTGAGAATGTCAATGGAAGACAAACATGTTTTAAATCTTTAAGATCTTGGTTGAAACACTCAGCCCTGTTAACATTTATAAGCAGAAATTAAATATGTATGATCAACTACTTCTCCAAAAATGCAGTCTTCTGGAATGCCCCTGGCTTTTGCCTGGACTTGAAACTTTGAAACAGCTATTCCTCTCAGGATACGTGTCCCTTTACCCTTCCTTTTCTGTCTTCAACAGCATTGTCTGTTGAAAATTGTGGACAGACATAGTGAGTGGTGAATCCCTGGGGGGCAGGTGTGGTATGCCCTATTTGCCTGAGATATTTTTTTTCCCAGTTAAAGAATTGGGTGGTGATGGGGTAATATATTGTATATTGGCTAAGTCAAGGATATTACCATACATGTTAACATCAACAAATAATTTTCCATTTGTTTCTTATATATTTTCTTCCCCCCCCCCCATTCCCTCCCTCTCACCCTCTGCCATTTCCCACACACCTCCCACACTGTCTATGGTATCTACAGTTACTTTCCATGCCTTCTCCTCACTCCATCCCCACATTTTATTAATTCACAAAGGGTCTTAATTAATCTAAATACTTTCAATAGCAAGTGCAGCTGATATAAACACATCTATGAACATATCTGACTTTAGGCATAAAACTCAGTGAGTAGAATGAATATATTATTAAGAGGCACCTGGCTGAGGTTATGTAGCTTATTGCAGTCATTAGATAGGTATTTTTTAATGTATTTTTTTAATTTCAAGAAAAGCAGTTTTAGCTTTAATAAATCAAAATAAAAAAATGTTAAGAAAAATGTGCTTAAGACTTATAGCTAGGTAAAAGGTTAGGATTCTGGTAAAATAGTAGATAGATATTAAAAACCCACAAAACAGATATGGACAAAGTTAAAATCTAGGAATAAGCACACTGTAATTTTATTCTGAAACATCTTTTCTCTCTCCATTCCTCCTTTTACCAAAGAGGCATAAACTAACTTGTTTGCACAAAAAATAAACTTAATCTCAATTCGGTCTGTTACTAGCACAAAGCCCCATAAAAATACTAATTGATTAAGGTGGCTTTGCTGGAACCTCAGATTACAATCTTTTAAAAGCCTACCAAGGCTGCTGAGCCAAGTCAGGCACTCACTACATGACTGTGCCATTAAGTACCTGTATTTGACAGTTTTGTTTTTTTTTTGATCCTGTCAGGAAGTGACATTCTTTACTTACCTGTCAGGCAGAACTGTTATGGTACCGAGCAGTCTTTCTAAGAGCTTCTGTTGGCTTTCTTGGGACCTACCTTAGTTCCTTAGCTTTCTGGTCATATCTTCAGAGATGACATTCTAGTCAAAGCCCAGGCAATAACTAGTATTTCCAATTTCTGATGCAAAGCAACAGATATTGTTGAACTTATGCAAATAACCTTTCTGCCACAAAATAAGAATACTCACAAATATTTTCCAATTCCAGAGGGGTCAGGAAGGGAGAAAAGTTTTATGTTTCCATTTTCAAAAAAAAAAAAAAAGAAAGAACAAATTGCTGAACTCACCAGTAACTCAAAATAAGACAAAAATCCTTAAGTCTGGAAAACAAAACATAGAAGAAAATCAGTAATGCTTTAGTCAAAAGTCATGAAATTCTCTTTCATTAGTTCAGTCTTATGTAATGAATCTCTCTTCTGTTGAATTTGCAGTGTTACCATGGTCTGATCCTTCTGTTTAAATTCTGCAAGTTAACATTCGCTATTATTATTGACCTTTCTGGACTTGTCCCTACCATTGAGTTGGCACTTTTCTTGGTTGTTTTTTGTCCTCTTATTTCTGCATGTCTGTCTTTAGTTTTCCTGGTATAGCACTCCCTTCAGAACTTGAAGAGCTGGTCTGGTGTCGGTAAATACTTTCAGGTTTTGTTTATCTGAGAATGTTTTGAGCTTTTCTTTTCATGTGAGGATAATCTTGCTGGGTATAGTATTCTTGTTTGAAATTGTTTTTCACTTAACACTTTGAATATATTTTCCCATCTTTCCTTGATTGCATTGTTTCCAATGGGAGGGCCACTGTTGGCCTGATAGGATATCCTTTGTAAGTAACTTGACATTTCTCTCTTGCCAATTTTAGAATCTTGTCTTTGTGGTTTCAGTAAAGCTGGCTATGATGTGCCTTGGAAAATAATCTTCTTTTGGGTTGATTCTTTTTTTTTTTTTTTGAGAGGTTTTTGCTATAAGGGCACGTGCACTCTCCAGACAGAGAGACAGAAAGTGAGAAATCACCCCCCAGAGTGGATGGACACACTGCAATCCCTTCTCCTCCATTCTCCTCTTGGGATCTTGGACACACACACACACATGTGCGCCCGGCGTGAGTTTTGAGCCACTGGGTCTGGGACGCGAACTGCGATCGACTACCTGGGAGTCCAGAGACATAGCCATTACGCTAACTGATGGTCCCTGATTCTATGTGGAGTTCTTAATATTTCATGGGTTTGGATATTTGAATGCCTCTCTAGGTTTGGAAAGTTTTCTTTCAAGATTTCATGGGCTAGATTTTCAATGCCCTTATTGGTTTCTTTACCTTCTGGGATACTGATTATCTGGATATTTAGGTGTTTCATGGTATCCAGTATTTCTTGTATATTCTCATTTTGGGGGGCTATTTTCTCAGTCTCTTTGGTGATTTTTTTTCTAGGTCAGAGGTTCCGTCTTCTCTATCTGAGATTTGATCCTCCTGCATGATCTAATCTTCTTTTAATACTTTCGAGGGAGGTTTTGATTTCCTGTATTACAGCCTTCATCTCTAACAGTTCCATTTGATTCTTTTGGATGGTGTCCATTTCTTCTTTCAAATCATGGGAGAATTTCTTCACTTCCTGGAACCCATTGTCTCTTTTCTCTTGCGTCTTCTGGAGTTCATTGTTTCTCTTTTCTTACATCTCTATTAGTTTTGTCTGGATGAATATTCTGAATCCTTAATCTGACATTTCCATGAGTTCCATTGTACTGTATATGGATGATGAGAGGGTTGTCCTTTTTCCTTGGGGGAGAGATATTTTCTTGGTTTCTCATATTTCTTGTTCCTCTGTGGTGGTTTCTTGTCATCTGAGGGATTTTATGTTGTTTCCTAATATCTTGGAGTTAAACCTTGGTGTTCAGAGGTGTGCAGGAGTAGGTGATCTGCAATCTCTCTGCAGCTCTGTTTCTCTGACTCTCATCAAGCAACCTGTGCTTTTGTCATTGGAACTGGATATTACAAAGGCCTACTAGTTTCTAGAGAACAGGTGCATCTGGGCTGAGCTGCAGGGTTTCAACTGAGAGTTCAAAGGTATGCAGGAGGAGATGCTCTCTCTGTAGCTCCATCCTTCTCCCTTCTGCTCACTCTGCAGTCTCTCTGATTTTGGGTAGTGGTATATTCACATTTGGTTAATTTGTTAGAGGTTTCTGCAACTGTAAGCTCACGTGTTTCCTTTTATGGTGAGATACTTCTGTGCTGATTTGTCTCCTCTACTGTGTTTTGCAACGTGGTGTCCACAGAAAGAGATTTGTGTTCAGATTTATGAAGAGGAGTTTTTCCCTCTGTGCAATGGTTCAGTGGGAACTGAGGATTTCTCTGACCCTAAAAGTGTTTATATGTTTGGCTACTGTGCACCTAGACCTGTCTAGACACTGTGTGTGGAGGCTGAGCAGCCAAGTGAGAAGAAAGGTCAAAAAAAAAAAAAAAAAAAAAAAAGGAAAAGGAAAAGAAAAAGAAAACAAAGGAGATAAAAGAAAAAAAAAAGCAATTAAAAAAAGAAAGAAAAAAATTGTAAAGCAGAAAATGAGAGGGGCAGACCACAGCTTGGATGTAGATGGGTTCTGAAAGGGCCTGTGTTTTGCCTGTCCAATGTGGGAGAGGAGGAAAGGTGAGGATTAGTAAGATAAAGGACAGATTAGAGAGGACTTTAAAAATTACTTTAAAAATTAAGAAAAAATTTTTTAAAGAGTGAGAGAGACAGAGAAGACAGAGATGCCCTACTTGTCTAGATTTTGGGTTCTGGAGGGTGAAGTTGGAGCAGAAAATCTTCAGTTTCCCTAGTCCCTGAAAGGGCAGAGCAGAGCACGGATGTAGATGGCTTCTGAAAGGGCCTGTTCTTTGCCTGCCCTAAGTTTTTGGGTGAAATTGGAACGGGAAATCTTCAGTTGTCTCAGTCCTCGAAGGTGCTTATTTATTATCTCCTTTTCAACTTGTTACTTTCAGTCGGAGAAAGGGTACATGTTGTTAGTTTGGTTTGTGACTATTGGGTTGTCAGAAAAGTTTTCGTTTTTTCTATGCAAAATGCGTCATGACTTTTCTGACAACCCAATAGTTTTCTCAGTGTTGTAGGATTTTCCCTTGGATTATAATGTGCGTGACTGACTTAAAACTTAGTCTTTGTGACTACTGTACATTTCTCTTACACTTTGGGAGACTTTAATTTTTTTTTTTTTTAACCAGCGTGTACACATGCCAGAGAGACAGAGAGAGAGAGAGGAGAAAGCACTCCTTCCCCTCATGGGGAATGGTCACCCTACAATCAATTTTCCTACATCTCTCCCTCTTTTGGGGATTTTGGGCATGTATGATTATGTGCCTGGTGTTTCTCAAGCCACAAAGTCTGGAACTTGAATCCTGGGGTTGGCTTTGTGATATCCAGCTGCCTTAACCACCAGGCCAGAGTAGGCCTGGATACGTTCAAATGTATTATTTTCCTATTTCAATGTGCCATGTAAGGGATTTTTTGGCACATTCATTTATATTGTTTTACTGGAAGTTTACCCAAAATAAATGTGTTTACTCAATAAATTGACTATGAAAACTTTTGGTTTGTTTCACCAGTTAGATTCCACATCACTTCTCTCTGAGGAACAGTTAAAGTGTCTTCTGGATGAATGTACATTCAAACAAAAATCCATCATTCGACTTTCTTCAGAAAGAGAAAATAAAGACCTTGAAGATACAGTACCTGAGTTCCCGCAGCTTTCCAGAACTATCCTCTCTAAGTTATTAAATAGATCAGAAACAAATGTACATAAAACTGAAGTAGAAGATGCAAATATGCTTGAGAGTACAGAATGTGAAGTTTCTAAAGGCTACTATCTCACTAAAGCTTTGAGTGGGCATTACCTGTCAGAAGCTCTTATCATTGAAGCAGAGAATATGAAATGCCTCCAATTTTCCAAGGATGAGATAATTAGTGACACAGAGGACTATTACATGTCAAAGACACTTGGCATTGGGAGACTGAAAAGGCCCTCTTTCTTGGATGATCCACTTTATGGTATCAATGTGAACCTTTCCTCCGAAGACCAGCATCTGCAGCTCAGCCCTCCAGAGATACCAAAAACGGGTAAGACTTTACGAACACTTATTTTGTAAAAAGCATCTAAATTATTATGGTTTAAAGTAGAGTTGGATAAGAAGGTATGTTTACAAGTCATAGATGTTGTCAAAAATATCAGACAAACATAACGTATTTATCAAAAGTTTTCAGGAGATCAAGGTTGAGATTAGTACTCTTATGAAATACATTATTCTTGATGGTAATTAATTATGTTATCCAGAAAACAACATTGACTTCAGAGGAAAATGGAAATTAGTTTGAATGGAGGTAAATACTTTGAATAGGTTTATTTGGTATTTTGTCTTCCAAACTTGTGATGAAATTTGTTTTAAGGATTGAATTTGTAAAATGCCATAACTCAGTGAGGTTATTTTAGTTTCTGTATGTAAACTTCTTATCTTAACCCACTCTATATTCTTAGGAATTTTGTTATGATCTTATATAATATCTTATAATGGTGCAGAATACAAATATTAGGGTCAGTTTTGACATAAATGAATACTCATTTTTTTATTTTAAAATTTTTTAGGAGAGATTTTTTGCTATCAGTATGTGTGCTCATGGAGAGACAAAGAGAGACAGACAGAAAGCAAGAAATTACTCCCCAAGGAAATGGCCAAGCTGCAGTCCCTTCTCCACTTTCTGCTCAGGACCTTGGGCACACACACACATGTACCCAGCGTGAGTTTTAAACTTCTGGGTCCAGACTCGAACCTTAGTCTGCTACGTGGGATTCCAGTGATGGAACCACCACCCCATCTGCTGGTCCCAATACTCAGTTATTTATCTATCTTCAAAGTCTGTCATAATTGGCAAGTCTATGTAAAAAATTTGATCTTCTATCTAATACAGATTTACTCTAAAATATATTGCCTATTAAATCAATATCTATTCATTTATTCCCTATTAGGGGTCTATAACCTATTAATTTTGAATTAACCCCTTGTCCCATATTACTGACTGCCTGCTGGATAATTCCCAACTAGATGGAGTTCTGATTTCCTCACCTTTCCCTCTCAGCTCAGACTTTCTTCTTGACTTCCGTTTCCTCAATCAAAATCTGAGTTATCACTTTTCCTTTTATCTCTCTTTTCCTTCACACTCTTAATCTTCAAGTATTGTTTATTTACTCCTCCAGTGTGTCTTTTGCCCGTCATTTTTTTTTCTTTACCAACTATTTCAGCTGGACCAATACAATAGCCCTCCCATCAGACCTCTGTGCCTTGTCATTCCCCTTGACCCCCACCATCATTTACCAAAAAGTGCAGCTGTTATAACCACATTACCCAGCTCAAAAATCTCCCGTGCTTTCCACTGCCTATCGAGTGAAATCTAAATTCTTTCAATGACTGTTCAAGGCTTTCACATTCTGACCTGAAGTTCTCTTCCTATTCAGTCTCTTAACTAGTTGCCTAAATGTTATTCAGGTTACAACTAATCAGGTTTCAGGATTTCTAGTGCTTTCCTGCCCCAGCTCAGGCCCTTTTCTTCCCTGGAATGTTCAGGTTCAGGAATGTTCAGGAATGTTCCCCTGGAAATGATAGTTTAATTCCAGACTCATCCTTTCTGATTGTAATTTTCTTTAGTTCCTGTTAAAAGTTTTATTTCTCGGGACCAGCAGTTAGCATAATGGCTATATTGCTGGACTCCCATGTAGTCGACCACGGTTCAAGTCCTGGACCCGGTGGCTTAAATTCACGCTGGGTGCGTGTGTGTGCGTGCCCAAGATCCCAAAAGGAGAATGGAGGAGAAGGGATTGCAGCATGGCCATCCCCCCTGGGGGCTGATTTCTCGCTTTTTGTCTCTCTGTCTCTATCTGTCTTTCTGGCAAGCACACATGCCCTATAGCAAAAACCTCTCCAAAAAAGAAAAAAACAAGTTTTATTTCTCTTCTAAATGTTCTAGTACAGTGGTTCCCTATAGGATCATTTTATATACACTGACTTTGTTACGTACATATCCATCTTTTTTTCCTTAAAATTGTGTAACTTTTTTAAGAATAGAGATCCTATCTTGCAATTTATTGTTGTATCTTTGGTGATATTCAAAATACTGCCTTAAGCCAAGTGCCTGATTAATAAATAAAATAATTTAAATTTATATCCTATTTTAGAATAATATATTGAAAATAGGGTTCACATTTATGTCTGTCTGTCTGTCTGTCTTTCTTTTTTTTTTTTTTTTGGAGAGGTTTTTGCTATAGGGTGCATGCACTTAAACCAATTTGAGTTTAAGTCACCGGGTCCTGGACTCAAAACGTGGTCAACTACATGGGAATCCGGCGATGTAGCCATTATGCTATCTGCTGGTCCCACATTTTTCATTTTTAATGAATGAAAGCAGGTAATGTTTAAGAATTATGTAAATTTCAAATTTCTATATAAAGATTTGAATTTAAAAAATAAATTTCAAAGTAACAATGTTTTAAAAATTAATATTTTAATGAATGAATCATAATTGTAAAATAAGATGATTTTATATATACACATGCACATATAATATGAAATAATTAAATCCAGTTAATAACATATCCATCACTTTATCACTTTTGTGATAAGTCTTTTGAAATTTGCTCTCAGTTATTATTTACTGTAGTCAACCTGCTATGCAGTAGATCTCAAAATATATTTTTCTTTTCTAACTGAAACTTTGTGCTCTCTGACCAAAAACTCCCTGTTTTCTCTGCCTGTGTTCCCTGCCCCAGTCTCTGGTGACTATTATTCTATTCTCTACTTTAGTGAGTTTAATTGTTTTAGATTCCACATGTGAGAGCATATAATATTTATCTTTCTGTACTTGGGTTATTTCATTTAGTAGAATGTCCTCCAGATGAATTCATGTTGTCACAAATGACAGGATTTCCCTTCTTTTTAAGGCTGAATAGTATCCCATTGTGTACATATATCACATTTTCTTTATCCATTCATCCATTGATGGATGCTTAAATTGATTCCCATTTGGGCTATTGTGAATAATTCTGCAATTAACATTGAGTGTGGCTATGCCTTGGACATATTGATTTCATTTCTTCTGATTATCTACCCAGAAGTGGGATTATTGGGTTACATCTAGTCCTGTTTTTAGTTTTGATCTGCAGTTTTCTGTAATGAATGAAATAATTTACATTCCTTCCAAGAGTATATGACAATTTCTACACATCCTTGTCAACAACTGTTGTCTTTTATCTTTTAAAATTTTTTTATTTATTTAATTTTACCTTTTATTATTTTAAATTTGCTCTAGGGTACACACACTCACTAGAGAGAGACAGAGAAAGAGAGAGAGAAAGCAAGCCACCAGGTCTGGAACTCAAACAGTGGTCGGCCATATGAGAGTCCAGTGCCCCACCTACTATGCCACCTACTGGCCCTGTCTTTCATCTTTTTGATAACAGCCATTCTAACAATTGTGAGGTGATATTTCATTGTAGTTTTAATTTGCATTTCCCCACCCAATGAATAGTGATACTGAGCATTTTTTCATTAACCTCTTGGTCATTCGTATGTTTTCTTTTGAGAAATCTGTTCACATCTGTTGCCCACTTTCCCACTTTCTCCCACAACCGCCCTAATCAGTTTCTTTGTTTTCTTACTATGGAGTTGTTTGAGTTCCTTACATATTTCGGACATAATCCATTATCAGAGTCATGGTCTACAAATATTTTATCCTATTCCATGAGTTATCTCTTTACTTTGCCAATTGTATCCCTTGTTGTGCAGAAGCTTTTTTTTTTTTGTCATCTCAGTTGTCTATTTTTGTTTTTATTGCTTGAGCATATCAAAAAAATCATGTGAAAGATTTCTTCTTTCTTCTAGTAGTTTTGTAGTTTCAGGTGTCATATTTAAATCTGTATCCTATTTAAATTTTATTTTTGTATATGGTGTGAGATAAGGATCAAATTTCATTCTTATTCATATAGATATCTGGTTTTCACAACATTTATTGAAGAGACTATCTTTTTCCCATTGTATGTTCTTGGAGCCTCAAAATCAAATGACTATAAATGTAATGTATAGGTTTATTTCTGGCTTTTCTAACCTGTTTCATTGTACAATGTGTCTGTTTTATGCCAGTACCATGCTGTTTCATTACAATCACTTTATAATAAAATTTGAAATAGGGAATATGATGCCGTCAACTTTGTTCTTTTTACTCATAATCATTTTGGATATTTGGGGTCTTTTGTGGCTTTATACAAATGTCAAGCTTGCTTTTCCTCTGTCTGTGAAGAACGACATAGGAATTTTGGAAGGGATTGTATGTTTCTGTGGCTCACTTTGGGCAGTATGGACATTTTAACAATATTAATCTTCTGATTCTTTAACATGAGATATCTTTCTATCTATTTTTGTTTTCTTAAATTTCTTTAATCATTGTTTTATACTTTTCAGTATACTAGTCTTTTATGAACTTGATTAAATTTACTCTTAAATATTTTCTTTTCTTTTTGGTTGCTATTATAAACAGGATTATTTTCTTAAAATTTTTTTTGGATAATTTGCTTTAGTGTGTGGAGATGCTATTAATTTTTGTATGTTGATTTTGTTTCCTGTATCTTTACAAATTTAGGAATTCTAACAGATTTTCTGGTATAGTCTTTAGGTTTTTCTACATATAATATCATGTAGTTTGTCAATAGGGACAGGATGCCTTCTATTTCTTTTAGGATGCCTTTTAAAAAAATTATTTATTTTATTTATTCATTTATTTATTTTTTAATTTGACCAGAGAGAGACAGAGGGTGAGAGTGAGAGAGAGAAAGTGAGAAAGCAAGCCACCAGATTCAGGACTTGAACCCTGGTCAGCCATGTGGGAGTGTCCAGTGCCTTAACCACCACGCCACCTACTGGTCCCCTAGGATGCCTTTTATATCTTTCCCTTGCCTGGTTGCTCTGGCCAGGATCTCCAGTACTATGTTGAACCAAAGTTATGAGAATGAGCATCGTTGTCTTGTCACTGATCTTAGAGGAAAAACTCGACTAACTTTTCCTCATTCAGTATGATTGTTACTGGGATGACTCAGCCTGTGAGGGTCTCCACCTGGGGAAGGGGGGCCCTTGGCATCATGCAGGAAAAACTTTAAGAGTGAGACTTTGAGAGAGAGTGAAGTGAGGTTTATTAAGGAAAGTGTACAGTGCAGACTACTTCATAGGTGGAGCAGCCCCATGAAGGGAGATGGGTGAAAAGTTTTGCCTCCTTCGCAGGTGTATAGGATCAGGGAATAAGACTGATGAGCTGCCACTGCCCACTGTTTCCCTGGCTACAAGCCTTGAGAGGAAGAGGGACTGTTATTTGAAAGGAAAGAGAGAAGGGCTACCTCACAGGCAGGGCAGTCTGGAACTTTGGTAGGTATCTGGCTTATATGGCTTGGCTTAATATTAGGCTAAGCAAGGGGTGGCTTATTTATGGCTTTTCAGGAAAGTGACAGGTTTTTTTTGTTTGTTTGTTTTGTTTTTGGAACTACTGTTCCTCACCTCCCCCACATTTTTTTTCATTATTTGGGTAGTTCTGAGTGTTGCCATGGTTATTGTAAACTGTCATGGTGCAGGTAGGAATGTCATTTTACATGCTAATGTAGTATAATGAAAGTATAATGAGTTTAAAGATTAGGCTCTCTCTTGGTTCCAACTGGTTCAGACCCAGTCTCTCAGCCACCTCCTTTCTGTCAGGTTTTATTGTTTTATTGTAGGTGTTTGGAATGTCTCTTACCTCAGACCCCTCCTGCCTCATAATGTTGGCTATAGGTTGGTCATATATCCTCTTTATTGTGTTGAGAATTTTTATCTGTTGAGAATTTTTATCATGAAGGGTGTCGAATTTTGTCACATGCTTTTTCTGCATCTACTGAGATTATTTTTGTGGTTTTTATTCTTCTGTTAATGTGATGTGTCATGTTTATTGATTTGCACATAATGAACCATTCTTAGATCTCAGCTTTAAATCCCACTTGATCATGGTGAATGATTTGCTAGTATTTTAGTTTGCTAGTGTTTTGTTGGTTTGATTTGCTAGTATTGTTTTGTTAGCATTTCGTTGCGTATGAGTATTTGCTTTGCTAGTATTTTGTTGGTTTGCTAGCATTTGGTTTGCTAGTTTTGGTTTGCTAGCATTTTGTTGAGTTTGTTAATATTTGTTTGAGAAATTGGTTTGCTAATACTTTGTTGAGTATTTTTGTATCTATTTTCATCAGGTATATTGGCCTGTACTTTAAGTTTTGTATAGTGTTCCTTTGTATAGGTGTGGCTTTGACGTCAGAGTAATTATGGCCTTGTAAAACGAGTTTGAAAGTTTGCCTCCATTTCAATTTTTGGAAGTGTGTGGGAGGAGTTTTATTTTTCCTCTCAATATCTGGAAGAATTCAATTGTGAAGCCAACAGTCTTGGATTTTTCTTTCTTTCTTTATCTTTTTAATTTTTTAAAAATTAGTGAGAGAGATGAAATTCAGTTTTATTTTGTCCTTTCTGAACTACCATTTATATTGTGGCCTCATCTATCAAAGATGAGGAGTATTCACTTCAGCAGCACATATACTAAAATTGGAATGATACATAGAAGATTAGCATGATTCCTGCACAAGGATGACACACAAATCGCGAAGCATTCCATATTTTTAAACAAATACTATTTATATTCAAGTTATTATTTAGCTTGTTATAAAGGTATAATGTAAAAGTCTGTGTTGGTACCTTCAGTTAAACAGGTGATAATTTTACCTATTTAAAATAGTTACCTTTTAAATGAAAACAAAAACAAAGACAAAAGCGAGAGAGAGCAAGAGAGAGAAAGAAAAGCCGTCTTATGCCTTAGAATTCAAGTACTCAGGTACTTAATAGAGGCAGCAGGATATATATTTTTCCAGTTTTTTGGCTCCAAGAGATTATACATTCTATATTAGCGTAGTGAGGAATCACTGGCAAACTGCTGGAAATGTCTTGCATTAGTCAGTGTAACATTTCATAAATTGCTTCTGGAGTTAAAAATCTGTCAAGCTGTCAAAACTGTCCACACTTTTGCAAAAAGGATAAAAGAATCCCAGTGGGATTCTTTTTCACTGAGTCCTTCCCAGTGGGGCCTCATTTTGGTACCACTGCATTAACCTTCAAGGCACTGACCCTTACGTCAGGCAGAACCTCCTGGCCGCTCTTCAGACAGTGGATTTTAATTTGGATCCTCTTGTAGGGTTTCAAAACTATCTTTGGAAATAAATGGTTTCTTCAGAATTCTTATTCCACCAAGCTGACTACAAAATACATCTTCCAAAAAATTGTATGGGTGAAACTGTAATTCCTGGGTTAAAAGTTACTCTGGCTTGCTCATAGTAGAAAAGCATCTGTCTGACCTCTAGGTTTGGAAAACTGTCACAAAAAATGTGCTGTAAAATAAATGATAGTGACCTGAAGCAAAAATGTGAAGGTCCACTTTTGTGTTTGTTCAGAATATCTGGTGAGGTATGGGAGGCATATGAAAAGCTTAAGGAAGAGACAGGATGTTCTTTAACATTATCTTGTATTTATTCTATTCTTTGAAGGATACAGTCATTAAGAATCCACCAAAAATGAACATAACTAGAAAGTCGGCTGTTTTATCTTGGAAAAAGTCTTTTAGTACTCAACAGTAATGATATAGAAAAATCACATTAAGTAAGAAATTGAATCCAACTGGCCCAAAAGAATAAGAAATTGAGGATTAACCTTCATATTAGAAAGTATTTAGAGATTAATTCGGGATTGAAGTGCAACTAAAAATGTGATCAGTTTCTACCGAACAGCAGTGTTAGTAGGGATGCAAATGGTAGCATAGGTACGGCTGACTGGTGGTAGCTGCTGGGTTTTTCTTTGACTGGGTATTTTATTACTGATTCAATCTCCTTGCTCACTATTTGTCTGTTCACATTTTTAATTTCTTCATGATTCAGTTTTGACAGGTTGTATGTCTAGCAATTTATTCATTTCTACTAGATTATACAATTGGTATATAATTATATATAGTTGTTTCTTATTATCTTTTGTATTTATGCAGTATCAGTTGTAATATGTCCTCTTTCATTTCTGATTTGATTTAAATTTTCTCTTTTTTCCTTGACTGCCTAGCTAAAGGTTTGTGGATTTTGTTTATTGTTTCAAAGAACCAATTAAGTTTTGTTTTTCACCCTATAGTCTGTCGGTTTCTTTCTTTCTTTCTTTCTTTCTTTCTTTCTTTCTTTCTTTCTTTCTTTCTTTCTTTCTTTCTTTCTTTCTTTCTTTCTTTCTTTCTTTCTTTCTTTCTTTGTTTCTTTCTTCCTCTTTCTTTTTCTTTCTTTCTCTTTCTTTTCCTTTCTTTCTTACTTTCATGAGAGATAGAGAAAGAGAGAGATAAGTTTCTTCAAGAAAACCACACACTGTGATCCAGCCCAGCCTTTCCCATCCAGCCAGGATCACGTGTAACCCAGAGTACTAGGACCCAACACCTGATCTTCCGTAGAGCGTGCGGCATTGCCGAGCATTGGCCACTGCTGTGCCACTGTGGCTGAGTCATTTTATTTAAGTTTATTTATTTATTTACTTTTATAAGAGAGATATAATGAGAACATTTTTATCTGATAGCATACAAGCAACCAAATAAATAAATAAAAAAGAAAGAGAGAGAAGGAAACAGAGAGACAGAAAGTGAGAAACCCCCCCCCCCCAGGGGGATGGACATGGTGTAATCCCTTCTCCTCCATTCTCCTCTTGGGATCTTAGGCACACACACACATGCCCGGTGTGAGTTTAAGCTACCAGGTCCAGGACTTGAACTGGATCGACTACGTGCAAGTCCAGCGATGTAGCCATTATGCCATCTGCTGGTTCCCCCGTATAGTTTTTCTAGTCTTTATTCTATTTATTTCAGCTTTGGTCTTTGTTATTTTCTTCCTTCTGCTACCTTTGGCTTATTATTCTTCTTTTTCTAATTTCTTGAGGTTTAACATTAAGTTGTTTATTGGAGGTTTTTCTTCTTTTTCTGATACAGGAATTGGTTGCTTTCAATTTTCCTCTTAGGCATGCTTTTTTGTCTGTATCTTGTAAGTGTTGGTATATTGTATTTTAAAATTTCTTTTGTAACCTATTTGTTGTTTAGAAGCATGTTATTTAATATTCACATATTTGTGAATTTCGCAAGATTCCTCATTGATTTCTAGTTTTATGCCATTGTGGTTAGAAACGATAGTTGATATGATTTCAGTCTTCATAAATTTGTTAAGACTTGTTTTGTGACCTAACATATGATATAGTCTGAAGAATTTTCTGTGCATAGTTGGGAAGAATGTGTATTCTGTTTCTTTTGGATAGAATGTTCTGTTTATGTCTGTTAGGTTTATTTGGTCAAAGTGTAATTCAAGACCAGTGCTTTCTTATTGATTTTCTGTCTGTTAATCTGCTCATTGTTGAAAGTGAGATACTGGAGCTAGCAGGTGGCATAGTGATTAAGGTGTTGTATTTCCATGTGGCCAATGGAAGTTTGAGTTCCTGACCTTGCAGCTTGAAAATCACTCTGGGCCTGTGTGCATGCATGCCCAAAATCCCAGGAGGAGAATGGAGAAGAGACTGAGGCATGGCTATCCTCCTTGGGGAGAGATTTCCCACTTTTCTTTGTCTCTGTCTTTCTCTTTGTTTCTTTCCCTTTCTATCTCTCTGGCAAGTGCACATGCCCTATGGCAAAAACCTAAAAACAAACAGAAACACACAAAAAATAAATTAGTTTTTTGTGTGAGAGAGAAAAAGTACCCTCAACAATATCTGTCACCACACTGTGATCCCCTTTTCCCTAGCCCTCTTAGTGCCTCAGGATTTGAGGTACACATGTGCATGCCTGGCATGTTTTCAGGATGACTTGGGGATCTAATCATACTGTTGCTCATGTTGCTTTCAGCACTGTAGTCCAGTGAGCTATGGATTGTGCCACCTAGGCTAGGCTCAGAATTCTTTTTTTTTTAAATCTTTGATATTTAATAGTTTGATTATAATGTATTTTGGTGAACTTTTTCTTTTTGCTTTTCTGCGTGTATAATTTTAAATGTCCTGTGCTTGAGCTCATTCTTTCTTCTGCTTGATCAAGTTTATTGTTGGAATTCACTATGGATTTTTTTTTTTTAGTTTGATTATTGTATTCTTTATCTCTAGGGTTTCTATTTTTTTAAATTGCTTTTGTTTCGTTAAACTTCTCTCTTTGTTCATGAATTGCTTTCCAAATTTCTTTTAATTTTCTATCCATATTTCCTTACAGTTTCTTGAATTTCTTTCATTGACTTATTCTATATTCTTTCTCAGCCATTTTGTAGATCTCTATTTCTTCAGTGTCCATTATTGGAAGTTTATTAGTGTGTTTTTGTTTGTTTGTTTTGGTGTCCTATTACTCTGATTCTTTGTAAATTGTCTGTCTTTGCATTTATGTCTATGCATTTGTGAAGACAGCTACCTGTTTTGGTCTTCGTGGGTGTTCTTTTGTGGTGATAGATCTTTATTCTTTAGTTTAACCTGGGGTTGTGGTTGCACCAGCTGGTACAACTCTAGACAGGCAAACCTAGATGTTAGATTCTGTATTTGGGCTGGGTACTACCTGTACTCTGAGATTGAGTGGAACTGCTGGCTCTGCAGTCAGGCAGAGTGCTGGGTAGACTCTATGATTGCCTCCAATAAGGGGGGGGTGGGTTTCAGGTTGTCTTTTTCTGGCTAGGCAGAGCTCCTGTTTGTAATCTGTGGTTGAGCAGGGCTTTGAGGCTGGGTAAGGTCTCTGGGGTTGCTGCTTGACCACTGAGGAGGGGCCAGGCCAGAGGCTGTACTTCATAGATATGCTCAGATGCAGGCTTGCCTACAGACATAGGAAAACCTTAAGCAGAGTTCAAAGACTTTGTGAGGTCACCGCTCAGCTTCTGGGATGGGCAGAGCCTGGTGCTCCTTCCACAGGTATTTGTGGACCTACACTTGCATCCTGGCCTGGGAAGCGTTAAGCAGAGCACTGAGGCTTGAAGTTGTTGCTTGACTACTTGGGTCAGGTACGGCCATCCTATGCATATATTCTAGAATCTGTGCCTGTCTCCCAGATCAGGAAACCACTTTTCTTTGTCTCTGTCTTTCTCTTTGTTTCTTTCCCTTTCTATCTCTCTGGCAAGTGCACATGCCCTATGGCAAAAACCTAAAAACAAACAGAAACACACAAAAAATAAATTAGTTTTTTGTGTGAGAGAGAAAAAGTACCCTCAACAATATCTGTCACCACACTGTGATCCCCTTTTCCCTAGCCCTCTTAGTGCCTCAGGATTTGAGGTACACATGTGCATGCCTGGCATGTTTTCAGGATGACTTGGGGATCTAATCATACTGTTGCTCATGTTGCTTTCAGCACTGTAGTCCAGTGAGCTATGGATTGTGCCACCTAGGCTAGGCTCAGAATTCTTTTTTTTTTAAATCTTTGATATTTAATAGTTTGATTATAATGTATTTTGGTGAACTTTTTCTTTTTGCTTTTCTGCGTGTATAATTTTAAATGTCCTGTGCTTGAGCTCATTCTTTCTTCTGCTTGATCAAGTTTATTGTTGGAATTCACTATGGATTTTTTTTTTTTAGTTTGATTATTGTATTCTTTATCTCTAGGGTTTCTATTTTTTTAAATTGCTTTTGTTTCGTTAAACTTCTCTCTTTGTTCATGAATTGCTTTCCAAATTTCTTTTAATTTTCTATCCATATTTCCTTACAGTTTCTTGAATTTCTTTCATTGACTTATTCTATATTCTTTCTCAGCCATTTTGTAGATCTCTATTTCTTCAGTGTCCATTATTGGAAGTTTATTAGTGTGTTTTTGTTTGTTTGTTTTGGTGTCCTATTACTCTGATTCTTTGTAAATTGTCTGTCTTTGCATTTATGTCTATGCATTTGTGAAGACAGCTACCTGTTTTGGTCTTCGTGGGTGTTCTTTTGTGGTGATAGATCTTTATTCTTTAGTTTAACCTGGGGTTGTGGTTGCACCAGCTGGTACAACTCTAGACAGGCAAACCTAGATGTTAGATTCTGTATTTGGGCTGGGTACTACCTGTACTCTGAGATTGAGTGGAACTGCTGGCTCTGCAGTCAGGCAGAGTGCTGGGTAGACTCTATGATTGCCTCCAATAAGGGGGGGGTGGGTTTCAGGTTGTCTTTTTCTGGCTAGGCAGAGCTCCTGTTTGTAATCTGTGGTTGAGCAGGGCTTTGAGGCTGGGTAAGGTCTCTGGGGTTGCTGCTTGACCACTGAGGAGGGGCCAGGCCAGAGGCTGTACTTCATAGATATGCTCAGATGCAGGCTTGCCTACAGACATAGGAAAACCTTAAGCAGAGTTCAAAGACTTTGTGAGGTCACCGCTCAGCTTCTGGGATGGGCAGAGCCTGGTGCTCCTTCCACAGGTATTTGTGGACCTACACTTGCATCCTGGCCTGGGAAGCGTTAAGCAGAGCACTGAGGCTTGAAGTTGTTGCTTGACTACTTGGGTCAGGTACGGCCATCCTATGCATATATTCTAGAATCTGTGCCTGTCTCCCAGATCAGGAAAGACTTAATGAGAATGCAGAGACTGGGCGGGGAAGTTGCCAAGGGACAAATATGGAAGACGTGTTGACCATGTTTCCTGAAAAGTGATGCTATTGGCTAGTTTTCCTGTAGGAGTACCTCTGTTGGCTGGAATGCAGAGCCATTGCCAAGATCTATGTGCTGATCACCAGGAGCTCACCGCTGTTCTTTATTTTTAGTGACCCTAAGTGGTCTAACCTGGTCATTACTCCCAGTGTTTCCCATAGATGAGGAAGGAGTGCGTTTCCCGTGAAGGGTCTCAGAATGATGGGAAAGCTGAATGTCTGTCATAAGCTCTCTTTTCTCACTTTAGAAGCTATGGGCCCGGAGGACTCATCTATGTGCCAGTTTGGAGGAGGGGTGGCACAGTCAAAGTGAAGCTGTTCCTCTTACCCTTTAAATGTGTCTCTTCTTAGTTCTGTTGTCCAAGTGGTATCTCAGCCTCTTTACCAAGTTCAGGAATATTCATGAATATGCTTGCCTGTGAATAGTTGCTGGTTGGATTTTTGTGAGGCGGTACTGTTGCTGGAGAACTACTATTCTTCCATCTTACTGACCAGAACTTTAAGCTATGCTGTTTTTATCCAGCAGCAGAGTTCACTTATAACATGCAATTCAATTAGATGGGTGTGATGTGCCTTCCCCCAACAAAGGATCTTCACTTAATAAATAGAGTATGAAAACTTAGTTCTACTCTAAAATCGAAGTGTATTTTCTTTCTTTTTGGATAAAAGATATTTACTAGAGAGAAAGTATCTGAATCTCCCATATCTACTATAATCAAACGTTTTAAGTTGGATGAAATGATTTGTTTTAGATGGGGTTCTAGCATGTGGTCAAGGTTAAGAATAATACTCTGCTAAGATATGACTATCTCCATGTGAACATGAATCATGCTAATGTATAGCTGTTATGGAGCAGAACATGACAAGATAGAATGAACCAAACTTAATGTAACATAATGAAAAGAAGCTAGGGAGGCATGCAGCATGCCTCTGATCACGTCAGATAATTCTAATACATGATGGTCACAGTTAACCCTTGTGATTATGGAGAATAAAATGATGTAGATGTGAGTATGTATATTTTACTCTGCTTATTTTATAATAAACTCTAAGGAATAGTAGGTGCATGTACTCATCCTGAACATATATTAGGATATCTATAGTTGGAGTTGTTTTTACTATCCTCAGCATGTAGTTGTTCAAATAAATTGCTATTCAATTTTATTCTAAAATACAAAATTGTACATTAAGTGCCTTCTAAAAAAAATAAACAACAAAACTGAGTGCTATCCCAGTTTTCTTGGCAAAAAAGCCCTATAAAGATGTAATGAAGAGTTGCTGTGTGTTCAGTTGGTGCATTATGTTCCTGCTCTTAGGAAATTGATACATATGTCTGTGGTTCAGATTAGATATCCATAAGCAGACAGGAGTGAATAAGAAAGCCATTAATCAGGGCCAGCAGGTGGCATGGTGAGTAAGGCACTGGACTCCCATATGGCTAACTGCAGTTTGAGTCCAGAACCCAGCAGCTTGAAAATCATGCTGTGTGGGTGTGCATGTGTATGTGTGTCCAAAATCCTGAGAGGAGAATGAATGAGAAGGGATTGTGGCATGGCCATCCTCCCTGGGAGGTGGTTTCTCACTTTGCTCTCTCTTTCTCTCTTTTGTGAATTCACGTGTCCTATGGCAAAAACAAAACAAACAACAACAACAACAAAGCCATTAATTATTTTTTCTTTCAAATGCAGATATTACTGATACATAGTTTTTTTTCCTTCAGTGAACTGAGGTTTGTTCTTTGTTCTAAGTATTTCAATTATGCTTCTAAAAGGCAGATTCAGATAAGCTCTTTGATGCTGATAAGTCTTCCAAAACAAAACCAAACCTAATGATATTGAGAACCAATTTAAATTATGGTATTGAAAAGTAAGACTGCTTCACAGCTGTATTAAAAGTTTTCAATGTATAATACTTTTTTTTTTTAAATGTTTGTGCTTTAGACTTAGTGTTGACTACTGTCATTTGACTTTTGAATAGAAGACCTAGTAAATTCAATGGTATGCTCACTAACTTTTGGGGTCTTAGGCTATCACTAAATAGAACATCTTTCTTCCCCATCCAGATCAGAACCAATTGAAAGAGAGATAGATTCTGTTGAATGGTGCACTAGATTGGCTTTATTGCTGAGGAAATATGGATTATTGTGGCCCAAGTGGTCATCCAGAAGGATTTCCTGGTGCTATACTCCCAAATGAACTTGTTCACCCAGTCACAGGTATAGGCTGAAAACCTTAGGTCTCATCTGTAGAGATCTGTTACGTAAAACCAAGAGGATGGAGGAGCACAGATTGCATCCTCATGGAGTAGAGTGGAGTATGGTGGAGTGGGGTGGAAAGTTGGAGAGAGAGTGAGAGTGTGGAGTGAGGCCAGGATTCTTCCCTGACAAGTTCCACTGTGTGGAAATGTGAGGAGAGAGAGACGTAGGTGTTCTCAGGTAACATTGAACCCCAGAGATTTCTCTGAGTTCACTGGCACTTCATAGGCAAAAGGCTCCATATTTAGTCTAATATTTAATCAAATGATCTTATGCTTAATTGCCCTGTAGGTAGTAAAAACAGAAGGCATCTATGTATATTTAGTAGTCTCATTTTCCCTCTAAACATTTGAACTACTTATCAACAGAAATTCATATAAACAAGAGAAAACATGATAACAAATAACAGTGGGGAAGGGGACACAAAATCAGTTACATAGTGAAGAATGGGGATAAGTATACTAATTCTTCAAGGAAAACAGTGGAATTTCCCATAGGATCTGAGTGAACATTTCCTTTAAACATTTCTATAACAGAATCAACAATGAGTCACATAAAGTTGTCTTTTTTTTCCCTTCATATTATACCCCTAAATGAAAATGAAGGTGAATAGCTGTTTAAATTTGCTCAAGAGTGTCTTGATTCTACCACTAAATGTTGGAGTGACAACCCTTAGAAATTGATTTAATTCATCTGGGACGGAATTGCACCATTAATTTGTTTTATGTCTCACAGGTGATTCCAATGTGCAATGTTCTGTCTAGCAGATAAAGGCTGGCCCACGGCCTGTCACTGTGGTGTGGCCTAGTGATTAGGAGTATGGATTCTGGGGATGGCAGCCCTGGGTTTGAATCCTTACTTTGTTACTACCTGGTGATCTTAGCCAAGTTACTTAATCCCTCTTTCCTCTATACCTTGGTTTCCTTATCTATAACATTAGGGGCTTTAATACTTCTATAAGATTAATGAGGACCAAATGAAAAAATTCATTATGAACTCAGTTATTGGACTTGGTTAGTTTACATAGAATTTAACATAAACCATCCTTACTGTCATTCTTTTGGACAGCCTTCCTTTTAGCTACTGAGAGCAAGCATGGCTGGAAGCCCTAGCTGGAGTTCCCTATTCTCTAAGGCTACTATTTAATTTGGAGAAACATACAGTCAGTGTGGGACTGTGTCTTGTATACTTTGATTTTCACATCTGTCTCCTTGTGATATGCCTTGACTTAGCTGGACATTTTGAGCTAGACTGGATCCATCCCTTAGTCAGTGCTGTTTCTTCTGGTTGCACATTGGAGTCACTTGGTGAGATATAAAACAAATTAATGGTGCAATTTCATCCCAAATGAATTAAATCAATTTCTAAGGGTTGTCTCTGGACATCAGTATTTGTTTCAGTCAGTTTCTGTGGACAAGATCTGGTGATTCTGTTGTGCAACCCTGCTTTAAAACTACTGCTTGGGGCTGGCAGGTGTTGTGGTGTTTGAGGGCACTGGACTCCCACATGGCCAACTGTGGCTTGAGTCCTGGTCCTGGCGGCTTGCTTTCCCACTTTCCCTCTCTCACTCTGTCCCCCGCTGGTCAAATTACAATAAATAAATAAGTAAGTAAATAAATAAATAAAGTTAAATAATTCTTAAAACAAAACCAAAAAACTACTGTTCTGTGACCTATGGCCCCATCCCCTCTAACAAGGGTAGCTGCTTCATACCGCAGGGGTAGAGGTGGGGAGGGAGGGAAAGGGCTGCCCTGCTGGGTAGAGTAGTGGTAATGGTGGTGGACTCCCAAAGTGTGTTGAGCCTGGGGTGCAACTGGGGTGGGAGCTCCTGGGGACCACACTGGAAGTTGGCTGGCCACAACATGGTTCATGGTGGTACACTGATGCCCACGCATGGTCGTCGGTGATAGAGTGGTGGGCAAGATGTGCCTGCTCCTGAACTATGCCAAGGACGCCTTCCTGAGGAGTACGTGCCCTGCTGGCTTCATGGCCAGCATGGGGTGGGGGCACCAGCAGTACCTCTTGGGACTCTTAGACACCCCTGAACAGGAAGACTATGGTCGTCTGTGGCCTTTTTCTCATCCCACGGCTCTTGTCTTCCTTATATGTTTCTCTGTGGTAAATCCAGTCTCATTTTAGAATGTGAGAGGAGCCGTGACAAGACTTAAGGAATATGCACCTCATGTCTATTCATTGATGCTCAGATCATCTCCAGGATGACCTCAAAACTGAATGAGATGAAAAAAAAATCTCTGTGTGTAGAACAAGGACAGAAACTAGCAAAAGAAGAGGCAGAAGAAAGCAAGAAAATTTTCTGGAGGACAGTTTTTCCCTAAAGCAATAGATGAATGGCTTCACTAACAAAGCACTTCAAAAATTCAATATATTCCATTTTGTGGTTTTGAGGAGAAAAGGAATTTCTAAATGCCACAAAGACAGGAACATGCTGCTATGTGGAAGACTGCAGAAGACAGAGATCGAAGACTGTTTTTGATGAAGCTGTCATAGCCATTTTACGTCCAAAGAAACACACAGTTTAAAAAAATGTATAAACTGTTGTTCATGGGAAAAACATCTTCAGTGGCTAAGGAAACTATCTGTTTCTCTCAGGAAGCATATGAAATGCTACTATATTCAGACCCCTTACAATGAAGAGAAAAAAAGCCCTGTCCTCAGTATTATATAAAGTTTGCTAAGAATGTTTCTTAAAGAACTAAGAAGCAGTGAACAGCATCTGCAGCCACAATCTATTATAAATATTTCATCCAGAAGGTACAATCTCTCAGAGGTATCATAGTTTAAAAAGCTACAGCTACATCATGCTGCTACATTAAAAAAAATGCTATAAATGGATCTGCTTGGCTTTGACCATATACATTTCTGCACAGTCCTTTTGGGATCTTCACAAAGAAATATCTTCTTTTTGCTCCAGTTAAGAAGAAATTTAAAAAGTGTGTTCTCTTGGAGTTCTGGAGGCCAGAAATCTGAGATCAAGGTGTCCCCAAGGCCACATTCCACCAAGGCCCTAGGGAGAATGCTTCCTTGCTTCTACCCGTTCATCATGGCTGTCAGCATTCCTGGACCCCCTTGCTCTGGGACCAGATCCCTCTAATATCTGCCCACCCTCTCATTGCCTTTCTCTCTCTCTATTTGTGTGTGTGTGTGTGCAGTGAACAGCATCTGCAGCCACAATCTATTATAAATATTTCATCCAGAAGGTACAATCTCTCAGAGGTATCATAGTTTAAAAAGCTACAGCTACATCATGCTGCTACATTAAAAAAAATGCTATAAATGGATCTGCTTGGCTTTGACCATGTACATTTCTGCACAGTCCTTTTGGGATCTTCACAAAGAAATATCTTCTTTTTGCTCCAGTTAAGAAGAAATTTAAAAAGTGTGTTCTCTTGGAGTTCTGGAGGCCAGAAATCTGAGATCAAGGTGTCCCCAAGGCCACATTCCACCAAGGCCCTAGGGAGAATGCTTCCTTGCTTCTACCCGTTCATCATGGCTGTCAGCATTCCTGGACCCCCTTGCTCTGGGACCAGATCCCTCTAATATCTGCCCACCCTCTCATTGCCTTTCTCTCTCTCTATTTGTGTGTGTGTGTTTATCTCCATCTGCATTTTTCTTTTAAAAAATTAAAAAAGTTTTTTCTCTTCTTTTCTTTTTGCTAGAAGGTGTGTAGTCTTGCCAGGGAAAGGAGTGAGATGGAGGTGAGAAAGCACCCTCCATTGTGGATGGTCTTGCTGCAATCCCTTCCCCTTCATTTCTCCCTCCTTTTGGGATTTTGGGCATGTGCACATACCTGGAATTTTTTTGTTTATTTGTTTTGTTTTGTTTTTGCTATATGGCGCATGTGCTCGCCAGAAAGAGAGAGACAGAGAGACAGAAAGTGAGAAATCACCCCCCACGGGGGATGGCCACACCACAATCCCTTCTCCTCCATTTTTCTCTTGGGATCTTGGGCACACACGCACACGCGCCCGGTGTTCCTTTCTTCCTTTCTTCCTTTCTTCCTTTCTTCCTTTCTTCCTTTCTTCCTTTCTTCCTTTCTTCCTTTCTTCCTTTCTTCCTTTCTTCCTTTCTTCCTTTCTTCCTTTCTTCCTTTCTTCCTTTCTTCCTTTCTTCCTTTCTTCCTTTCTTCCTTTCTTCCTTTCTTCCTTTCTTCCTTTCTTCCTTTCTTCCTTTCTTCCTTTCTTCCTTTCTTCCTTTCTTCCTTTCTTCCTTTCTTCCTTTCTTCCTTTCTTCCTTTCTTCCTTTCTTCCTTTCTTCCTTTCTTCCTTTCTTCCTTTCTTCCTTTCTTCCTTTCTTCCTTTCTTCCTTTCTTCCTTTCTTCCTTTCTTCCTTTCTTCCTTTCTTCCTTTCTTCCTTTCTTTCTTTCTTTCTTTCTTTCTTTCTTTCTTTCTTTCTTTCTTTCTTTCTTTCTTTCTTTCTTTCTTTCTATTTATTTTTTGCCTGGAGTGTTTTTCAAGTCCCTGGGTTTAGAACTCAAACTGCACAATCAGCTATTTGGGATCCAGCCGCCTTAATCATGGTGCCACTGGCTGGCCTGCGTTTTTTCTTATGAGGACACTTGTTACTGAATTAGGACTCACTCAACTCAGATAATCTAGGGTGTCCTTCTCATCTCACGATCCTTAATCTAATTATATACACAAAGACCATTCTCCCAAGTAAGGTAATACTCACGGGTTCCAGGGATTAGTATGTAAACATTATGTGGAGAGGGGAGAGTCACCATTCAACAATGTTGTATAATTCACCCATTTAAAGTATACAATTTAATGGTTTATAGTGTACTAACAGAGTTGTGTACCCATCACCATTATCAATTTTACATTTGCCTCAGCCCTGAAAGATCAAACACTATCCATTAGCAGTCGGCTCCCCATTTCTCCCCAACTATCAGCCCTAGACAAACACTAACCAATCTACTTTTTGTCTCTTTGACTAGTCTGAGCATCTCATATAAATTGAATCATAATATTGGGCTTTTTGTTACTGGCTTCTTACACTTAGCATAACGTTAAGATTCATCCATGTTATAGTAATACTCCACTCTTTTCTTTCATTTTTTTTCTTTCTTTTTTGTTAATTGTGAGGGGGTACATGTGCTTGCTAGAGAGAGAGGAAGAGAGAGAGAGAGAGGAATCTAGAGAGAGAGGGAGAGGGAGAAAACTTTCCCCAGTGGGGCAAGGTCACACCACAATCCATTTTTTTCCATTTTCCATCCTGTCAGAATTTTGGACATGCACTCATACATTCTTGACATGTTCTTTAAGCTGTCTGGTCTGGCATTTGAACCATATGGTTTGCCATGTGGAATCTGGCTTCCTTAACCACTAGGCCATGGGGTTGACCCCATTTTTTTTTTATTGGACAATATTCCATTGTATG
Organism: Tupaia belangeri chinensis; assembly: GCF_000334495.1. Taxonomy (NCBI): domain Eukaryota; kingdom Metazoa; phylum Chordata; class Mammalia; order Scandentia; family Tupaiidae; genus Tupaia; species Tupaia belangeri. The sequence continues at coordinate 4,098,973 of NW_006160123.1, forward strand.
GGTAAACTACTTTGTATTTATCCATTTTTCAGTTGATGGTAATTTTGGTTATTTCTTCTTTTTTTGGCTATTAAATATTATGATGTGAATATTTACATACAAGCTTTTATGTTAATTTATGTTTTTACTTCTCTTGGATGTATACCTTGGAGTGAAATTACTAGGTCTTTGGCAAGCTTTTGAGGAACTGTCTGATTGTTTTCAAAGCTACTGCATCATTTTAGGTTCCTTCGGCAGTTCATGAGGGTTCCATTTTCTCTTGATTCTCTTTTATTGTTTTCCTTATTTGGTTCTGTTGTCAATTCAAGAAGTAAAAAGTCAATTCTTCCTGTTTTTAACCTCCTTCAATATTTAATTTATGATTTACATATAATTTTTACACATCTTTGTAGATTACAGAATGGTTTTCAAAAGCATATATACAGTGTGTAATAAACAAACTGAGGCTATAAACATGTTCACCACTTTCAACATTTAACATGTTGTGAACCTTCAAAACCCGCTCCAATGGTCATTCTGCAAATGTATACTGAATTATCTATGACATTCTTTACTGTGAGGTATAGTTCTAAAGAAAAACATATTGATTAAAAAATCAGGCAACAAAATCTCATAAATTAATAAAGAGAATCTTGACATAGCCAATGAAAGAATAATTTCTAATTTCTTTCTAGAGGACTATGGGAGATAAGAGTTTATAATCACCTAGAGGACTATGGAAGATAAGAGTTTATAATCTGAAAAATCTGTGGGTATCAATCATTGGTCTAGTTAGAGCAAGGTAAAATTGTACATCACAATAACTCATTAGGAAGAAACTCACACACTGTGAGTTCTTGTAAGACCATAGTACTGTACTGTGCATAAAGAAATAAGCCCTTGGATAAGCAAAGATAAAACAAAATTGGAAAAAGATGTTTAAAAGTGAAGACATGATAAAGCCTGGGACTTGGTGATTTTTAGGCTTTACAAAATTCTTGATTTTAGCTTTTTTAAAAAAATTAATTCCACAGAAAAAGACTCAACTGTTAACATTTTGGACTTTTTCTCTATCATCTAGTTCTATGCAATGAATAATGGTTATAATAAATACATAAATTGAAACCTGCGGAGACAACTGTCTATCAAATAATTGGTGGATTTGTATTTAAATATGCTTGTGTGTAAAATTGATGAATCTACATTCAGTCCTGACATTCAGAGCTAAAGAGAGACAAATAAAAGTAAAAAAAACAATGCACACAGGACAATGAGAAAAAAGGATAAGTCCACACATATTGATAATAACATTGAATAACAATCCTTCCATTTTGATAATCTCACTAAGCATAGAAAAATATTTCTATTCTATTTCTGTTAATGTCATTCCCCCCCTCACTTTGAGGTAATGAAAGGTGATTAACTCTTATCTGACCTGCATATAACATTATCTTTTGGTTTGACCCTGCTTCCTAGATACTTAGTGAAAAACAACAAACTAACTTTTATATCTGTTTCCAAATTCATAATAATTTTAGCTCTCACAGCCCAAATATTTCTCCCTGAGCTATAAGCTCAATGTGGCAGGCAACCTATCCTTGTTGTTGTTGTTATTATTATTATTATTATTTGGGAGATTTTTGCTATAGGGTACGTGTGCTAGTCAGAGAGACAGAAAGTGAGAAATCACCCCCCTCAGGGAGTATGGCCATGCTGCAATCCCTTCTCCTCTATTCTCTTCTCTGGATTTTGGGCATTCACGCACATGCACCTGGGGTGAATTTTAAGCTGCTGGGTCTGGGGCTCGAACCACGGTCAACTACATGGGAGTCTAGCAACTTAATCATTATGCCATCTGCTGGTCCCTACTTTTTCATTTTTCTTGTAAACTTTATATGTAGCTTGTGGTGACTTTTCAATAAATATCAAATGAGAACGTGATTATTGTTTCCTGTGTAAAAGAGTTGAATGTTTTATGTTAAATTATTTTTAATTTTTGCACACATTTAGTATTTTCTAATAGCTTTGGTTGTTGTTTTTTGTACAGATGAACAGGAGACTAAAGATGCAACAGAAGAATGTAAAGAGTCTTAAGCAATGACTTGCTGGGGTATGCTGTTAAGAAAGTTGGTAATTAAGTTAAATTACATCTTTTTCTTTGAATTCAGTGAATGCGTTATAGAGACCATTACTCAAATAATGATTTTGACATTTGGATTCTCTCTTTGTGGATTATATTTTCTTAATATTTTTGAGACTTGGAGTATAATTGTACAGTGGTTTTCTTGATCAGAATTCTTTGGAAAAAATGATAAATTTTTTTGCTAATCTTGTAACATCAGGGTACATTATAAAAACCAACATTTTACTATATGCTATTATATTAAAACTGGTTGAGGTGCTTTGATTGTTCTGTATTTGAGTTTATGTTTCAAGTTTACTATGACTTAGATTTTGGTCACTATGAATGTTCTGACCTCACTTTTCCTTTGGTTTGCCTGTGTCTGTTAAATAAACACAATTTGTCATAGAAGAAATGAATTTGCTCAAGAAAGTAACACTAGGAGAGCCTTTGTTATCTTATTGCCATGAAACTTCTTAAGCAGGAGTTTGACTTGATACCTTTCAGTATGTAAATTTCTTTCAGAGTTTGGGCCTGTTAGAATGCAGCAAATAAAGATCATAATTATAAAAAAAAAAAAAAAAAGAAAGAAAAGTCTGTAGTACCATCTTAAGAGAGAAGGTTGGCCATATGGTATCTGGTTCTCTTAACACACTAAACTATTGAACTGGCCCTATAAATAGCTTTATTAAGTCTTACATACACATGTTCATCTATTGATATTGGATAACATTAATGATTACTTACATTACATTTCTTTGACTTTTTAAAAATGAATTCTATAGCTACTATTTGCTGAGATATCAATCGTCTATTTCTTTTTCCATCCCATCTGTTTCAGTTTACTATTTGTTCTTTGGTTCAGTTAAAATAATAATGATTCATGCTGATGTCAATATGCTACGATGTAATTTATCTTGAGGCCAAGAGTTTTGCTGTGGATGTCAGCAGAAGTGAAAGGTCATGATTCTGTATTCTCATAGGAACGACATGTGGCACATCTGTGTGTTTTAGGGTTTGGATGGGAGCAATCAGAGGTCAGAGGTGATACAGGTGAGAATTTGGACTGGGATGAGAAGAGTCATCAGCCTTTCAGAGAAGCTCAGCTTTCTAAACCTTTACTTTCCTGGTGTTTGATGTTCTGCATATGAGAAAGAGAGAAAGAGACAGAGACATAGTGACAAAAAGAAATGGAGAGAAGGGGAGAGGAATATAAGAAAGATAAAGACTGAAGGAAACAGAAGAAATTATTTTTAGTCTAGCACTGCAAAGGGATTATGACCTGGTAGTGTGCTTCTGCAAATGTATTTGAGGCATAGCAAGACTTTTTATTACAGTTTAGGTAAAGGGACAGAAAACAGTGATTTTAAGTAATGAATTCTGTCATTAAAAGAGGTGACACTATCTTATAACTTGTCAACTGAAAGTAACTCTAGTGAGAACTAGTAAACTGAATTTATGATATATTGATAATTCAACCCGAAGTCTCCAGATTAAAAAAGAAAGTCACCCTGATATAGAAAGTTCACCCTGATATGGAAAGTCTTTATTAAAAAATATTTTTATTTTGTGGTTCTCTGTAGCCCTGAGCATTTTTCCCAGAACAAAATGTAGAATAAAAATTGTAGAAAAGGGTGAGCTAAAGCATTTATTTAGGGACTTAAAATTTGAAGTTTTTCTATATAAAACTCTTTAAAAAAAACCCCTGGCATCACCCTCATTGTAAATTCCCATTGGACCTAAAGTTTATTGACCTTCAATCTAATTCTGCCAAAACACACGACAATAAACTCTTGTAGGAGGATAAAGCTATCATCTTAATGACATAATTTACATTTTTAATCAGTATGACTGGCTGATTTGAAGGTCAGGCTCAGGGTGAGAATGGAGCCTGCCTGGAAATAAAGCTCCCATTCCCAGCCACTTTTTCTGTCTCATCTTGATATTTTCTTTTACTTTTTTTTCTTAATGCCAGAGAACATATGAGAGAGAAAGAGAGAAAATTAGAGAGATAGAGAGAGAGAGAAAGCACCCTCCAACAGGCCAACAAGGCCTGGGAACTCCACAATCTTTTTTATTTTCCCATTTCTCCATCCTATTAGGATCACGGGCACATGCGCTTGTGCCTGGTATGTTTTTCAAGCCACTGCAGTGGGCATGTGGGATCCAGCTTCCTGCACAGTGCTTAACTACTATGCTATAGGGCCAGTCTTCATTTTGATATTTCAATAATTTGCTCCACTATTGAAAATGAATTAGAATTATCTTCGAGGACTTCATGTGTTGAGCTATTTCAAGAATGAATACTGTCATGTTTTCAAAGATTTTTTTTTTCAAAACAGTTTTCCCAACTCTGCAGTCATTCCCATCACTTTCTAGTTCTTACTTCACCTTGGCTGTCCAAAATTATATGGCAATTTCCATTTATATGTGATCATACTATTCAGATAAGTGTTTGTAGAACAAAAAATAAAAATCAGTAAGGGAGAAAATTCTCACTCAGTTATTACTTTTTAGTGTTTTCAGATCTCAAAATCAGATTTTTTTACCTCTTTATTAAATTCCTTCTTTGATCCATTTTGTTTATTTATTTATTACATTCAATTTTCAGTAAGGAAGAAAATTCTCACTCAGTTAGTACTTTTTAGTGTTTTCAGATCTCAAAGTCAGATTTTTTACCTCTTTATTAAATTCCTTCTTTGATCCATTTTGTTTATTTATTTATTACATTCAATTTCTGTGTATCATTAAAGCATACCAAATTAATTTTACTGTCATGAATACACTGCATATCAGTTCAAAGACATTATCATATATTTTTCTTTTTACAATTTAGATAGAAAACTTGTTTTATTCGACTTACGTGGCAGTACTCTATTTTTTATGTAAATAGATCTTTATTTTTTCTTAGTTTTCACATTTTATTCACAAAAGATCTTAATCTAAATGCTTTCAATAGAAAGTGCAGCTGATATAAACATGTCTATGATCACTTGTCTTACTTTAGGTATAAAAGTCAGTGAGTACAATGAACATACTATAAGGTAGCACCTAGATGAGGCTGTCTAGCTTACTGTGGTCATTAGATAGGTTTTTTTTATGTATTTTTTTTAATTTCAAGAAAATCAATAAATCAAAATTAAAAAATATTAAGAAACATTTGCTTAAGACTTAAAGCCAGGAAAAAGAATAGGCTTCTGTTCAAACAGTAGCTAGATACTAAAACCTCAAAATAACCCCACATAATAATAGTAATACTAGATACTATGAGAAATACTAGATACCATGAAATGCCCAACATACCAATAATCTGTATCCCAGAAGGTGAAGAAACTAGGGCATTGATAATCTATCCCATGAAATCTTGAGATAAAACTTTTCAAACCTAGAGAGGCATTCAGATATCCAGACCCAGGAAATACACAGGACTCCAAATAAAATCAACCCAAGAAGATCTTCTCCAAGGCATATTATAGCCAGATTGGCCAAAACCGTAGACAAAGGCAAGATACTAGAACTGGCCAGGGAGAAATGTCCAGTTACTTACAAAGGATATCCCATCAGGCTGACATCAGACCTCTCATCGGCTCCATTCCTATTAAGACTAAATTATTAATAGGTTGATATCCCACAGTCATGATTAGCCCATGCAACACTCAAGGTCTGCTTATTATAACACCTTGACTTTCATGAGATAATTCACAAAATAACTTTATATTTACACACATATATACATATTTTGCATTCCTTCCAAATTTTCCATTTCTTTTTAGTCATCTGTTTTTGCCCAAAGGTGGTTTTCATTCTTCAAAAAGTGTTACCATAATGCTTGATGCTTGGGTTGCTTTTGCAAGGATAATTCCTTTCTCACACACACTTCTTCCTTTTTTTTTGGAGAGGTTTTTGCCGTAGGGCACGTGCACTCCCCAGACAGACAAAAACAGAGAGACAGAAAGTGAGAAATCACTCCCCGGGGGGGATGGCCACGCTGCAATCCCTTCTCCTCCATTCTCCTCTCGGGATCTTGGGCACGCATGCACACGTGCCCGGCGTGAGTTTTAAGCCACCGGGTCTGGGACACGAACCACGGTCTACTACATGGGAGTCCAGCGACATAGCCATTACGCTAACTGCTGGTCCCACGCACACTTATTTCTAAAGCTTCTCAACAACATGTCATGTCGCCCACCCAGTATCATTATTCACAGGTTAGAAGAATGGAGCTTCAAGAGTTACATGTGTTCCCTAGCTGTCTTTCCATTGTTTTCATTGATCATTTTAGAAACAGAGCTGGACTTCTAAAAGGATCCAATTGTTGACATTACTAAAATAAGAAATTGTATTCTTTTGGGGCCCATGACTTAGGAATCATTTCTTTATGTTTTTAATATGGCAGGCTAATTTATCATTTTGTTCTTTTATTCCACAAGTCTAGCACATGTGTATCTCAAGCTCTGGCTTAGAGCAACTGCATCTTTCTAAATCATGTAGGATCTCTGAATGTTGCTGTTATGTTCTAAAGTTTATTTTTATGAGTGCTATATTAGTTTAAGATTGTTTTTTACCCATACCTCATAACATAAAGCCAGTAGAGAACAAATAAACACGGATACAGTAAGTATAAATATAAATTTCCTTATGATTTATTATTGTTCCTTGTACATAAGAAACAGTAATATACAAATTACACTGCTTTAGAATGTAAAATGGATAAAAATGTGTATAAAAAAAGCACATTCCTAGAAAAAGGTATTGGCAAATAGTAAAAACAGGGTAAAAAGCGAAAAACAAATCAAAACAAAAACAAAAAAAGAGAAAAACCAACAATTCTTCAATTCAGTGTGCAAACATTATATAAAAATAGAAATACTAACTCTACAGGCAGTATTTCCTGATAAATTATTTAAATAGCATATCTACACATCTGAGATATCTATTCCAATGGCAATGAGAAAATAATTTATAAAAATAAAGCAATGGTATACAAGATGACAGAAAAAAACATCACTTTCAGAAAATGTATTTAACATTTAAATGCTATTTCCTTATTGGGAATAATTTTCTGCAAAGAATTTTTATACTATGTACAACATTAACTTTTTTTTTTCTTTTTTTTCTTTTTGGTACTACAGTAGCTTTAAGTTTGTTAGACACTTAAACTCTTTCGGCTTGATCCAAAAATTCTTTACTCAGTCACACAACAAATGAGGTAATGTTTGTATATAAGTTTCACCTTTGTCATTTTTTTTTCTCTTTTGGAAAAATGAAAAACAAAAATGTATATGCTTTTCTTTTCCCTGGAAACAGGCACAAGGGAAGGGGTAAGACAGTAATGAAGACTTTTATGGCTTTCTTTGTAACCTAAGACACTTGCAAATGGACAACCCACTAATTCTGCTTCAAAGACAAAAAGACATGAAAAAAAACCCAAAATTATTCACTCTAAGCACAATTCAAAAAGCAGCTTGTTTTGCCGATTTTCTTAGTGCCATTTCCAAGGAATGACTTTCATTCTCATCTCAAAAAAGAAAAAAAAATTGATTAATCTCAACTACCTGCTTTCAAACACTTTCCATGTAAAAACCTAAATTCCAGGTAGAACAGAGTTAATAAATAATCTGTATTTACAATCTTACAGTCATAAAGACTTAAAGAAGATGATATGGATAGTCCTTACGCTTCTTCCTGTTCCATGAATAATCCTTCAGACAGATCCTCCCGAATAGGTACAAAATAAATATTTTACATTGTAAAGCATTTATAACAAAGGAAAAAAGAATGATCTAAAGTCCAAAAAAAGAGAATTGGAAAATTCCATGATAATCCAGGAAAAAGAACAAGAGAAAAAGGGAGAAGAATAAGAGAAAAAGGAATGTTTTAGTTAGGTTGATAGTAATTTTGTGCCTTTTTAACCATAGAAATATAAGCATGACTGCCGCCCCTCCCTTGGGAGGCAGCTGGTGCTCATTGAGATGGTAGGTCGTCCTATTTTCCTGCTACATCTGCGCAAGCTACGTCTGGAATGAAACCAACAATTTCAATGTGATCAGGTAATGGCACTGGCACTGGCTTACACTGGTTTAATTCCGACTCCCTGTTCTGGTCACTATAGGTGAAATATAAGGGGCAGGGATCAGGGAGGAAGTCCAGAAGCCAGTCTTTCCTTCCTGTCCCTGCTTCTACTTAAGTGCCTATTTCTGTGGGTTAATCAGCTAACATCGTGGTCAGCATCATGAAAACCAGCAATAGTCTTTCGATCCCCTGAAAATGATTTGAGTACCGAACATGTAACAGTTCCTCCATATTTTCTTCATACAGTCGTCCTTGAGTGTGCACCCTCCCCTTAGTGCCTCAGCCCCTGCTCCCCCTCCAGAGGGAGTATGTCAGGGGCGGTTTTGTTTGCTAATTCTAGTGAGTTCTCCCTTCTCTGACTTGCCTGAAATGCTTCTGAGTCCACTGCTCAGAGATGGTCTCACGACAGCACCCTGCTCTGTGACGGAGCAGAGAGGAATGGGTACCTCTCCCATGGAAGCAAGTAGATGCTTTTGTTTTTTGAAAAGCAAACCAAAGCAATTGTTTATATTTTTGGAAAATGTCTTCTGATTCATTGGAGGCCGAGTGCTAAGTCTCTTTTTTAAAAACTGCATTTTCCTGAGGCTGGTCCCATGTTCTGGGCGTCCATGTTGATGTAAGCAGAGAAAAAAGGGAGGCAAGGAGAAGTGATCCTGGGGTTTTCTCAAGCTCGTGATTCCAGAAGGTGCAATACCATCATTGGCTATGGTCAGTCTTTTGATCACTAGTTTAATGATTAGGAATCTGTTAAATAAAAGGAATAAACAAGTAAGTATTAAATGAAAATTCATGAAAGCATAGTCAACTTAGTATCCATTAATAAATCAACAACCTGGGGATAGGGCTACTTTTATAATGACAAAAGCATATTTAAGACTGTTTTAGCACTGTTAACATTTCATTTTATTAACTGACATCGATGCTAGAAGATCAGCATAGTATAAGCTTCCAGAACTTATGTGTTTTCTGAGATTGTCAATATTAAAAGTTCAGAAGTTTTATTTTAAAAATTCATTTGAAAAATTATATCATAATTTGAGTAAGTTTTGAGTAAATAAACCAGTTTTCTTTACTCTGATCCTGTAGGCCATTTTTATCACTCTGTTCTCAAAAGCAAAATATTAACCCTGTCCTTAAAATCATCTTTAAATCACTCTCCTATAATTGTCCTTGCTGTCGCCTGAACTAGAGATGTCAATTGTATATTCACTGTACTGTTGTTCTTACCTCTACATTCGTATTTCAGGTCAGAGAAGAACACCATTTCTTGAGAGAAGACAAACAGTCCTAGCCTACCACCAGCATAGGTTTTGTCATAGATGGGTCCTGAGTCAGCCATGATTTTCTTCCCTTCATACATCACCACTCTGCAGGGAAAAAAAAAAAATCTTGTTAGTGGCACTGCTACAGTTTGGTCCTCTCTTGCCCGTCAGTGACACTGTTTAAGTGTAATTTAATCAGTAAAATCTTACCTAATGAAGCCTGTCTTTGGCCTGTGGCTGAGACGCCATCTGTAGGCAGTGAAATCTTTCCAGCCTATGTGACGGGGATCATGCCACAAGGTGCGCACCTGAAGGAAATGGAAAAGGAAAGGCTGAAACATAGCTCCATCAGATTTATATTTCATTCCATAAGAAACAGTGCTTCCAAGGTAACTGAGGGGACCTAAATGAGAGTGCTGCAATGCAGGATTTTCTCCCAAGGCCTCTCATTGGTTGTGTGCCACTGAATGCACAAAGAGAGTAGGCAGGTGGAGAGAAGAGAAAGGAGCTTTTTTGTTTGAAGAGACTGAAACTACCTTTGGATTTGAAGGGTAGCCCTCGGTCATGGGGAGCTCCCCTCTCAGCCACTATTGTTTTTCACAAAGCAGAGCTTAGTGCTCTATGATTCTGGGAACTTTGTATGTAGGACTCCCCTGTTGGGAGTAGCCAAAGCAAAGCCTCCTGAGTGTTAGTCAGGCACCTGTCAGCTCTCTCCCTTCTGTAGGGCGCTGCTTCTTACCTGGCCTGGGGTGTTTCCTGTGTGCCACAGGGCATTCCGCAGATGCTCGCCCGGCCCTGTGGTGGAGTTCACAACTTTCACAGAAAGTCCTGAGTATCCCTGAGCCCTTGTGGGGTTGGTGTCCCAGTAGGACTGGGTGACTTGCTTCCACATCACAACGTAGAAGCGGCTGCTGGATTGGTAGCCAAACACAAACCCGGCATAGTCATCGTCTCTTTCAGTGTTGATGAAGAAGGTGCCACTGAAGTCCACAGCATTAAACTCATCATAACCTGGAAGATGAGGCCAGAGGCAGGTTAATGGAGTAGCTGATGGAAGTTCTCTGTTACATCTCCAGAGTCCCTTAGTATCCACAGGGACAGGTGTAGCTGCCTGGTTTTATATTTGCTTGTTTCTCATGCATGCATCTGCCTCGTGATGTAAGAAGTCACTACTCACCTACTGCAAGTCCAGGATCACAGTTGACAGTCTGGACGAGTTCTTTACCCTGATGGCGTACAACCCAGTTAGGGTCATTTTGGGATGTCCCTTTGGGATCTAGAGGAATCATTTGGAACCGGCGGAAGTCAGTCTCACTGATATCGACATTCTCAGGACAGATGTCATCAATGTCTGGCACACTGTCATGGTCAAAATCATCTTTGCAAGCATCACCTCGACCATCACCTAAGGCCAAAACGGAGAGAAGTCAGTGAAATCCTGAAATGTTATTAGCATCGGAAATTCACTGTGTTGAAAAAGTTGGTGTGGAGTCACTCCATCCTCTCAAACGCATTCAGCTTTGTTTTTATTTCCTCAATCTTGACCACCATGGGGTCAGTTACATCTCTTAAAAAGTGGCACCTCTGACTCACCATCAGAATCCTTCTGGTCAGGATTGGGCACGAGTCTGCAGTTATCCCTGTCATCAGGA
>NW_006160123.1:4110090-4119087 GCF_000334495.1 Tupaia belangeri chinensis
TTGTCATCATCATGGTCACAGGCATCTCCCTTGCCGTCTTTGTCATGGTCAGCCTGGTTGGCATTGGGCACATAGGGACAGTTGTCGAGATTGTTCTGGTGGCCATCTTCATCAATATCCTGATTGTTGTCACAAGTGTCTCCAATGCGGTCCGAATCAGAGTCCAGCTGGAAGAGGCATAAATGAAGGGTACATCAAAATATGAACCATTAATATGAAAGAGCACATCTATGCCCATAATAGGGAAAATTTTCCAGTGTCTGATACGACCAGTGGGGTTTCATGCCTACTCACATACTACTGTGGAAAGATAGCAATATTAACAATTTCTAAAAGTTACTTTCATTGATCCTTGTTTTCACATGAAAATCTGAGAAGAACTATTTAGAAGGTTCTTTTTTTTTTAAATCTATAACTTGTTAAATAAAATTAAATGGTTAATCAGGAATTATAGATGGCAATATCAATTACTTATGCCTTCATGTTGAATGAAATTCTCTGGGCATGTTTTTTTTTTTTTTTTAAATTTCCCTTTGAAGGTTTGAGTTGTAAAAATCACTGACATGTCAATTTCCACTCTTAGGTCATGAAATCAAGGAAACCTTGTCTGTCTACTTGTTTGGTAGTAATCGATTTGTTTGTGTGTGTTTCTCTTTAGGTATTCGGTTTCAACAACTGTCCCCATTGGCTTGGTTGAAGTCAAACTACATTTGTTTCAGAACAGTTCTCCTCAGAGTACTTCAACAGTGTGCAAAATGCATTGGATTAAGGATCGTTTATGCGCGAACTGGAATTTTTCTTACTAGTGTTTATATTGTTTGCTTATAAGGTTTTTTAGATGCTGCTTGATTTTTGTTGTAAAATTTATTTTAGTCTGAAGAGCAAAAAAACTCATCCAGAGAAGTTAAATGATATTAAAGAAACTAAATTTATGGTAAGACCCAAACTCAAAATAGATCCTTAACACTGTCTGATCAACAAAGCTATCTCTGGATCATTCAAACTCCCTATGGTGGCTGCAAAGCTATCCATTCCGTTACTTTTTGCTTGTCAGGATGCTGTAGGGGTGAGTATTGAGAGCAGAAGACTGGGTTTCTAATTTCTTTAACCTTAGAAAAATGTTACAACGTTTTTTTTTAAAGCTTTCCCTTAAATTTATCCCTAGAAAATAATGATGGATAATTATGCAAAAAAGAAACACTTTCAGGGAAACTATTCAAGTAATGTCTATTTATAGTACTCCCTAGTATAGGTAAGGAATGATCTGTTTGTAATACCAGATAAGTTTGAAGAATGACAAATGATTTTTTTCCAGGTTTTGGAAGTATTCTTAGTTTGATGATTTTCGTACAGCCAGATGACATCACTAGCCATGAAGATGGTTGTTAATATTGCTAAAAGGATGTATGTCTTTTCTGTCTCAGTCTTAGATTTGACTAGCATTATTGTAAAGTTATCAGTTACAGATCTTTGCTTTATATAATTTATCTTGGTAGTAGATCATGCTGAGCAGATCAAGGAAGACCCTTAGACGACCTTCACACTAAAGATCTGCAAGACTCTCTGTCAGGAGCTAATGTCAGGCAAATTGTTTACTACAAGTATATTGCAATTGGCTATGAGAACATGAGAGCCATGGCCTAAAGTCTATTTAACTCGCTTCCAAAGGCCTAGAAAGGGAGATTCCCACACTGTTAGTGAAAGACTCTGGAAGGAGCTCGCCTACCTGATCTGGATTGTGTTCCAGGGGGCAGTTGTCACACTGATCTCCAACCCCATCCATATCGGTGTCCCTCTGGTCCACGTTGTAGACATACTGGCAGTTGTCTCGTTCGTTGAGGATACCTGCAGACAACAGGAGATTAGTAAGAGCCAGGACCTCCAGCCTAAACCACATACCATGGGCAGGCCAGGACTAGGGAGAAGAAAGCTGAGAGCTGCATGTATCCCCTGTTGCCTACATGCCTGCTTAACAGAGGAGCAACTTACCGTCTCCGTCAATGTCTGCAGCACAGGCGTCTCCTTCCCCATTGTTGTCTGTGTCCGCCTGGTCTGGGTTGTGGTTGTAGGGGCAGTTGTCACAGCGGTCTCCCACGTCATCTCTGTCATAGTCGTACTGGGCTGGGTTGTAATGGAATGGACAGTTGTCCTGCAAAGAGAAGAAATGGAGCACTTTACAACACTGTCAAGGAAATTAGCTCCAGCCTCAAACCACATGAATGATATGTATAAAACTGCAAAAGCCTATAATAGCTATTTTCTACTTAGTATACTTAGTAGATACTCTATTAGTCAGTGAGATTGAAAATATAACCTTATCATCTCAGTTCTCAGTATGCCCAAAGTAAATTTTAATTTAGAGAGAGCATATGAAAGGAATCTGGGGAACAAAGCATTTGTTTATACATTATAGTTTCTCCTTCAAATGAGGGGAAGAAAAGGTTGTGATGAAATGAAACACTCATTTAAAATTTTTCTTGGCCACATCGATCTCCTCAAACAACAGAAACACAATAATTTCTAATTATCCTATGTATCAGTTGGGTATATTTTTTGCTATAACCCATAATTCCTTGATTCCTAACATGTTTTAGGCTGTTGTTAAACTGAAAAGATGACAGAGAATGGAAAACATGGTTTTTACCCGATCGTCTGGAATTTTATCATTGTCATCATCGTCGTCACAGGCATCGCCGATTCCATCCTTGTCATAGTCTTCCTGCCCCGAGTTGGGAAGGTTGGGGCAATTATCCTGGGAAAGAGAAGACACATGTTACAGCTGCCGTTGTATTCCCTTCACTCCACACGTGAGAAGGCATACCAGATATTCCAAACAGGAAAAGGATGTGAAAGTCTGTCCCTAACAGACTTCGTTTTTATGGGAAGACAAAAATTTCATATTTATGAGAATGAATCCCCTTCTTCCTTTGGGAGATTTCATCTTTGAGTTTTCCTTCCAAACTTATAAGTTTTTAAAATTCCCTAGCCTATTCTGTTGATCAGGGTGATGGTTCTTTCTGGAGGCACGTCAGGGAAGCCGGCTCTTCTTACCTTTTTGCAGTGGTAGGTTGCATTGGCCACACAAACTAGGTTCTCATTGGGCCAGCCATCAAGGTCCGTGTCCTCCCCGCAGATGATGCCATTGCCAGCGTAGCCAGGCTTGCACTCGCAGCGGTACATGGGGTCACTGTAGTGGCCCAGGTAGTTGCACTTGGCGTTCTTATTGCAGTCGTGGGTCCCATCTGTGCAAGGGTTGCGGGGTTTGCACACCTAAGGGAGTAGATACCATCCTGATGTTAATGCAGAGTTGCACAATTTTTCTCTGTAGGATTTACCACAGATGTTCTAGCTACGTTTCCATAACTAGATTGTACATTCATTCTGTTTTTAGGGAAAGGCATGGGATTACACCCCTCCCTGTTCCTGTTGTTTGGTCAAGGCTACCTCTCCTCTACTGGTTCTGCTAGTCCTCTGTACTATACCTGTTTGTTGGCTGTGGCATGTTCGACGCCCCTGCCGAAGGGCTGTGAGCCCGTGAAACGTGGTGGGCAGGGCAGGCAGTTGTAGCCGGGGTCTGTGTTCTTACACCTGTGCTCTCCATTGTGGTTGAAGCAGGCATCGGGCACTTCTTTGCACTATGGTGGAAACAAGAGTTGGCTTAATGTTTCAAAAACACTGCCAGAAGGGGGTGACAGGGACAGGGTAGCTGCTTTCTTCAGTCTGGTAATTCTGAGCATCTTTCTCACCTCATCAACATCTCTGCATTGGATGCCATTTCCACTGTATCCAGGGGGACAGGCACCGCACTTCCAGCTGCCATCAGGGTAGCTAGTACACTTGGCACCGGCGAAGCAGGGATTGGACAGGCATCCATCTGAGACAGGGTGACAGACAGGTAAAGAGCTGGTCTAAGCTGCTGTACTTAAAAAGCAATACTGTTTAAGATATTGGAGGTACTATGTAACTGGAAATGTATTGAGATGACACTGTCCACCAGCATTTAACCAAACACTCAGGACCAGTCAAAGCTGGAACTCCCTGCAGTGCTAACTGTGGTATTCAGTTAAACAGCAGATCCTATAGGGCGGCATGGCTCACCGATTGGACAGTCTTGCTTGTTGCAGATCTGGTTTTCTGACATATCGCCGATGCAGTCCTTGCCCCCAAACTGGGGTGTGGGGTTGTTGCAGAGTCGGCTACGTTTCTGCACCCCTCCTCCGCAGGTGACAGAACAGATGTCCCACAGTGACCAGGGACCCCAGCCTCCATTGACTGTAAGAAAATGAACCACATGCAAAAATGAAGGTCAAATTTCAAACACTTTACCCATCAGAGAAGGCTCTCCTAAGCTCCTTCAAGAAACCTCTGCTATCCTGGGAACCAGCAGTTAGCATAATGGCTATGTCGCTGGACTCCCACGTAGTCGACCGCAGTTCGTGTCCCGGACCCGGTGGCTTAAAACTCACGCCGGGCGCGTGCGTGCCCAAGATCCCGAGAGGAGAATGGAGGAGAAGGGATTGCGGCGTGACCATCCCCCCCTGGGGGGTGATTTCTCTCTTTCTGTCTCTATGTCTCTCTGTCTGTCTGGCGAGCGCACGCGCCCTACTTCTGCTATCCTGATGCATGAAAGAATGTTTTGGAAAGGGTGAGTTTGGAGTTGTTTTTCTGTTTTTCATTAAAGGAAGCTGCTGAGCAAGCAGGACTTTGCTTCTGTTTGTTTCTCTAGTAAGTAACCCCCTCCATGACCCACTGAACTGGAGCTGCAGATGCCAGGCAACCAGCTGGGCAGAGCTGCCGCCCACGCTCAGCCTTGCAGCCAAGCTCACACTTACTGGGGCAGGCATCTTTCTTGCAGGCCTTGGTCTCTCGAGCTTCGCCTTCACATGGTTTCCCATTCATCTGGGGGCTGGGAGAGTTGCAGAGCCGGATCCTGGTGATCACGCCATCACCACAGGTCACAGAACAAGATGACCACGGGGACCAGTGGCTCCAGCCGCCATCCTGTTTAACTAAAGTGCAAAGCCTGACGGTCACAAACAGTGCTGGCTTGGAGTAGAAACCCTCCTCGGGAGCATAGAGAAATGTTTCCAGGACATGGACAATGGCAACTAAACCCAGTGTGAGTAGAAATCTGCTCTTAGACATGTCCAGATGCCAGCATGGAATGCTTTCTACCGGAGGACAGGACGGATAATATCTAGAAAAATTTTCTGTTCATAATGGTGCTCACCATGAGCCAATCCCTGTGCCAACTGCTTTCCATGCATTATCCAAATAAAATGCTCAAAATAACCTTATCAAGAACGCACTATCCCCAAGTTGCAGATGAGGACAGAGCCTCAGGGAGGGTAAGCCGTGTTCAAGGGTGCAGAGACGAGTGGCAGAAGTGGGATTCGGATCCAGGCGCTCTAGAACCTGTGCTCTGAACTTGCACGCTATGGGGCTGTCCTGATGACGGAGAGGCCAGGCCAGGCCCTCACACTGCAAGGGGCTAGGATACTTACATCTCTTGTCACACTCCTGAATGTGGCAGGTCCGCGTCTGCACCGAGGAGCCCTCACATCGGTTGTTGAGGCTATCGCAGGAGCGGCCACGCTGCTGAATTCCATTCCCACATGTCACAGAACAGGAGGTCCACTCAGACCACGGAGACCAGCCATCATCTGCAGAGTCGCTAGCTGTGGGGACACGGGATCGTTCAGGACAGGAAGACGAAGATAAGCAATTCTTTAGCCTCATGGTGGACCCTCCCTTGCCAGAGGAGGGGGGGAAATCAATGTATTTCCTTTCTCCTACCCCTGCCAAAGCTTTACTGAGGTAAAACTGACAAAACTATATCAGCATGGTGTTCTTACATAGGCACACACTGTGAAATGACTGTCAGTATCAAACTAACATCCATCATCTGACATGCGGTATGGCAATTTAAAATCCGTTTAGCACATTTCAGGTATAAAATTCAGAATTACTAACTACAGTCAGCGGGTACATGGTGATCTCCAGATCTTAGTAACAAAGGCTATCAAGTTTCATTTACACGGGATGAAAAGCAATGCATTTCTCAGGCCAACAGCCAAAGGTTTACGGCTGGCCATTCTGTGGGGTGATGGGGTGCCCTGTCTGGGCTAGTACAGCTGAGCCTTCTCAGTGAATTTTCTGCTCTTCATTGTTTTCTCCTTTCTCCTCTCTCAGCATTTCAAATGAGTTTCCCCTTCCTGGCTTAAAATATCTAGGTAGGCATTTCCAGTCTCTGGCTTCCAAGAATGCTAGCATTTTAGACAGCTTCTAGGAGCCCCTTCTGACTGCCAGGGAAGCCTCAGATCATGTGTTTGACAGATGACTTTGAAGGTAGCTTGGCTGCTGTTGGCTCCGGCTCTAGCGTGGTCATAAGGTTAGTCAATTTGTTGTTCCTCTCACTCCAACATTTGGGGCCTTCTTTGTACATATTTTCACAAGAGGAGAATGTGTTTGTTTATCATCTGCCCGGGCGCCATGACTACAATCACATCTAGCTAGCTATATGAGACTGAACACAGAGAACTTGTTTTCTTTTGTCATCAGCTGGGAGTTTTCCTAGCAAACCCTGATTCAAGTTCAATATTCTGCTAGCCCCCACCTAGCTTTATTCCCTTTAAGGCATACCTGAAGTGAATGCTGAACAGCAGCAGACATACGAATAATCATTACAGCGTCGGCATCGCTAACGTGATCCCTGGATGGGATTGGCTATTCTAGGTTGTGACCAGTGTGGGTGCGCCTGTGTGTGCGCCTGTGTGTGTGTGAAGGGCAAGTGCTGCTCCCCCGTTTTCTTCCTTATCTCAGTTGTGATGAGTCATTTTTATGACTTGTGCCTATGACATTAAACATTGTCTCAACAAAGTGATTTGACTAGCAATAAAAGCCAGGGGCAGGGTGCCACAGAACGATACTGTGCCTTATTTCTTTTAGTGTCCTGAAACTCAAACTGATGTTACTCTCTTACACTTCCTATCCCTGCAAATTAAAACGAGTAGAACTTTCAGCTGCAGTTCAGTTCATGATCACACCATAGGCATTTCTCTGGTAAGCAGATTTTTCTTAACTTGGTATTGCTAGGTCAAATTCTAAAAGTAGTTCACTTAGAGTGACGGGGCAACACATCATCTCCTTTCCCCAAAGCATAGAATCAGATTCAATAAGCCGCCCCGAGGTCATTATCGCCTACACTGCCATCCAGATGGGTGATGACGACTTAGTGTAGAGTTTCTAGCTGTGTGCCAGAGGCAAGCCATTAGCTCACCAGCTGCAGCGGCATGAAACTGAATGAAAACCTGATGGTTTGGGGTGCCAGTGTCTTGCCCAGCTGTCCGGGATGTATGCAGAAGTGACCTAGTCACGGAAGAAGGACTGTGCCATCTTAGGAACTTACGCCAACAACGTGGGCAGCATTCTCCATCAGGAACTGTGGCATTGGAGCAGGGCATAATGGGGCAGGATACCTTTTTGCAGATGGTGACTGAGTTCTGCAGGACCAGAGAGTGAGGGCAATGGGTTACTGAGCATATCGCAAACAGAAGTTTACCAACTAACATTTCCATTATGAGCAAAAGCGTGGTCTGGGCTAGGAATACTCTAGTGGAATGATAATAGATCTGTCTGTTACATTTGCAGCTACACTGTCATAAGGACAGCTGTAGTACTAATTACTTGTCATCATTCCATTCCTTGGTGAGTTCTTTTTAATTGCTACTAAGTCCAGAGTGGAAGTTAGAGCATAGAGAATATAAAGGGACCAGCACATGGCCTGGGTCAGTCCTACAGCAGAAATAGAATTTGCAACATTCAGCAAGTACTTCTAACGATATTTTCTCTCTGGAGGAAGAACAAGATTTCTAAGCATTTTTTTTTTTCCTCATCTGTACGTCTGGCTTTATACTTTTATACTACGGTAGAGAATGAGAACTTAATGATGTTGGCTTCCAAATTCAGTAATCTGATTAGTATTTACACTTGACTTTGCTCAATGAATTAGGTAAGCCCTAGACTCACCTGTCCCTGGTGTGGGGGACACTAGAGTGAAGCACACACAGAGGGCAGGGCCATTTAAGGGGAAAGTGATGCCCTAACACGGGGCTGAGTGGGTTGAACAATTGGTCTCCATGTCATAGCTGAGTACAAATTAGGGTGGGAGTGGGGGAGAAGGACTGTTCCAACCAGACTTTATTCACCTGACATTACACTTAGCCTTTGAACTAAAGCAGGTGAATTATTCAGATGTCTTAGGAGATTTATTCTCTCAGATACTTAGGCTAGGGTATCATTAATACTTTGAAAAACTCGCAAGATTAAAGAACTTACAGATGCTATAATTACATCTTAAAGGAAAACACACACACACACACACACACACACACACACACACACTTGGTATCAGGCTATGAAACATAAAAGAACTTGTGTGGCCATTTGGGTATTTCCCCAGAGAGGTGGCTTCACACACAAGCCATCCATTCTAATTTTAGTGTGGAATGATTCCTTACCTGACAGCGACACTCAGTGCAGCTATCAACAGTCCATTCTTCGTTATTCCTGTACTGAACGCCGTTGTGATAGCAGAGGGGAGGCCTCCTCAGCTCATTGGCCAGCTCTTTGTTCTCTTCAGTCTAAAAGGGAAAGAATAATCATTAGTGTCCAGGCTCACTTTCGGCCATTTAGAACCATCTGGATGGACCTTAAGGGCTCATGCCGATGGGCTGGGAGTGGAGCCACTGACCACTTTGCGGATGCTGTCCTGCAGTGTGGTCACGATGGTGCGCAGGCCCCTGAGTTCCAGCACCATGTTGGACAGCTCATCACAGGAGATGCCACAGATGGCTTGCAGATCCTTTGTCTTGTGGCCGATGTAGTTGGTGCGGATGGCAGGGCTGGAACCGTTCACCACGTTGTTGTCGAGGGTGAGAAGGACATTGGTAGCTGCCAAAAAAAAAAAAAAAAAAAAAAAAAAAAAAAAAGGAGAAA
>NW_006160123.1:4119192-4148923 GCF_000334495.1 Tupaia belangeri chinensis
AGTAGAGGGTGAAAGAGAAAATTTGTACGCTCGAAAAAAAAAAAAAAAAAAAAAAGCAAAATGAAAGAGGGAACAGAAAAGTTTCACACAGATGCCCTCTCCAGCCAGCCTCTCCAGGTCACAGTGCTAAGAGACATTCCATCTGGGAGAGGGCTGCAGGTGGAGAGGGTGCTTGTGTGTGGAATACCCTTTGAGGTCACATTTCTACACCACTTAACTATGTTACCAGGGATAATTTCTGCACAACTGGTATTGCTTAAAAATATTTTAGCTTCTTGGTGGAATTCCCTCCTGACTCCCCCAAATGCCCTAAAACAGAGGGGTACTCACAGCTGGAGCAGCCTTTGTTCCTGAGTATGTCTTCTGGTGTGGTTCCAAAGACAAACCTCACATTCTGCAGCACCCCCTGTTGGCAGAGGACAGAGATTGCTTGTAGAATGTCAGGGGTGGGAAGAGGGTAGGGGACAGACTGTCCCTTTATGCTAGGAAAAGCAGACGCTATATGTTCTAAAAGCTTAGAAGAGCCCCATTTAAAGATCATCGTGTCAAAATAACACACCAACATACATTGCCAGACAACTTCAAAATCTTAGTTGTGTCTCTGCCAAGCCTTCAGTATTTTACAAAGAATTCAGTTATCCGCCTACAGTATACAGGAAATGGAATCCGATACCAAGCCCTGAGGATATGATGACACTTTCCAGTGTCAAAGAGTTAAATGTGGGTGTTCAAAGAAAAATCAACAAAACCTAGAAATAAAGGCAAGACAGAAGCTGCAGCAGCAAGTAGCCATGACTATAATCTTTTGAGACTGGTAGCATCCCTGTGAGGAGTCAGAGAGCAGAGTAGTATTGAGTCTCTCTACACAAAGTATCCATTTCAAGCAATATTAAGTTTGGTGGAATGCATTATAAATGGTACTTTTCTGAAGAACAGAAGGAGTATCTACAGCATGAACAAGTCCTTAAGGGAAAATCATTTCTTGTTTCCTTGAGTAGTTTTCAAAGTACGGCCCCCAGGCCAGCAATGAACATCAGCATCACCTGGTTCTTGTTAGAAATACAGATTCTCAGCCCCCACCCCTGACCTACTGACTCAGAAACTCTGGAGGCGGGTGTAGCAGTGTGCGTTTTCACAGCCCCTCCAGGTGATTCTGATGCTTTAAGTTTACAAGACAGTATTTCCTGTAGGATTCGTGGCAGGTCAAGTGGCTCGCAGACCACCCCATGGGCCAGGGCTAGGAGATGAGGCCTCACCTGGAAATTGTCATTGACGTCTCCTTTTGCGATGCGGAGTCTGGCGATGTTGGCCAGGTCCCTGGTGAAGATGCTTTGGATAGGGACATCCAGCTCAGCATTCTCCATCTTCTCACAGTCGATGT
The DNA here is from genome assembly GCF_000334495.1 of Tupaia belangeri chinensis. Classification (NCBI taxonomy): domain Eukaryota; kingdom Metazoa; phylum Chordata; class Mammalia; order Scandentia; family Tupaiidae; genus Tupaia; species Tupaia belangeri. The sequence continues at coordinate 4,120,574 of NW_006160123.1, forward strand.
ACAGCTGGGCCCTGTCTTCCTGCACGAACAGCGTGATGCTCTTCCACTGGCCGGTGGCCAAGAGAGCTTCTTCCACCGACACCACATGCTGCTTCCCCTGCACGGTCAGACTCAGGTCCAGGGTGGCCGCCTTGCCATTGGAGACCACGCTGAAGACCTGGCCGGAGTGGTCTTTCCGCTCCAGGGCCAGCAGTGTGCCTCGGGTCTTCTTCATCTGCCTCAGGGAAGCCAGGAAGAGGAAACCTTTCTCTGCACGCACAGCATCCACTAGGTCTTGGAACTTGTCATCAGGCACAGGGGGGATCAGGTTGGCATCCTCAATGCGAAATGCTGGGCTGGAAGTGTCCAGGCCCTTCACTAGTCGGCGACCAGAGCCTCTGCGGGCAGCCCCAATGAGCTCGAAAATGTCAAACACGCTGTTGTCTCCCCCGGACTCTGGCAGACAGGAGAGGACATAGTGAACTTTCTGGGCTGGAGGCCAAGGGTGGGGGGGCTTAGCTCTGTGGGGTAGGATCAGGGGGACAGGGTGAATACTCCTGGCAACCACTGAAAACTGAACACCATGATCAAAGGTAAGATTCATTGTGATGCTGGGTCAGGGCTCTGGAGAAACAGCTGGGAGGAGAGCCTGGGACGGGCACACCTGGGTAGACAGCCCCTCCTCATCATGCGTCCCCTGAAGGTTATCACACAGACTCACCTGGAATGCGGTTGGTGCCACACACATGCAGCAGGAGCAGGACTCCGAGAGCCCAGGCCAATCCCATGGTGGACCTGTTCTTGCCCAGCAGGGAGCCTGTAGCAAGAAGCAAAAGAGCTCAGGGTCAGAGACCTGCTAAGCAGGGAGGGTGGGTGAAGACTGGGGGCTGGGCATGGGGCCAAGGCCCTGACCACCACTCCAGACCCCACATTACTGGAATGAGGGACCGCAGGATTTACTTTCCAGGGGGCATGGCACAGAAAAGGAGGAGAGAGGGGACTGTGGCTTTCAGGTGTGTGTGGGGGGGCACAGGACTAACCACCCCAGGGCTCTCCTTGGGAGGTGGAGGGCCAACAGCAAGACCAGCAGATGCAGTTTAAGGGGGCAGGGAGAGCACGGGACAGTAGAGGGTTGATGGAGACCTAGCGAGGACCTGGACAATAAGGGGTGTCCCGACGGACTGGTTTGTGAACCCCAAGCCTGGAGAGGATGGCTCTGGAGCCTTCCCATGAAGAGTCCCCGGCGGCTGGGAGGGTCAGGATGGGAAGAGGGCAAGAATGGGATCCGCGTTCTCTGACCCGCTAAAGCCTTAGAGCTCGAGGTGGATGACCAGGGCAGCATTGTCCTCTTACCTGTGTGGACGCGTACCCAGCGGCGAGGGAGCAACGGCGGGCGCCTAGTCCTGGAGAGGCGCTGGGGCGGCTCGAGTCGGAGTTTTGCGCCCGGCTGGCTCGCAGGAGCCCCAACTTCTGGCCCGCTCCGGTGCAGTGGCTCTGACCCGCTAAAGCCTTAGAGCTCGAGGTGGATGACCAGGGCAGCATTGTCCTCTTACCTGTGTGGACGCGTACCCAGCGGCGAGGGAGCAACGGCGGGCGCCTAGTCCTGGAGAGGCGCTGGGGCGGCTCGAGTCGGAGTTTTGCGCCCGGCTGGCTCGCAGGAGCCCCAACTTCTGGCCCGCTCCGGTGCAGTGGCTGGACAGGCAGGGCTCGCAGAAACCCCAACTTCTGGCCCGCTCCGGTGCAGTGGCTGGACAGGCGGGGGGGCCCCGCGCTTTTAAAGGGGCGCTCACATTTCCTCTGGCCAATGGGTGGCGGCGGCGGAGGAAGCGGTAGAGGGGGGCAGTCTAGGTTCCTCCCTCCGCCCCTCGCTGCCTGGCGCGCAGCTTTCCAGCTAGAAAGTGAAGGGGGAGGCAGGAGCCGGGACACAGGAGCCCTGGAACTTCTCAGAAAAAAGGGTGCCCGCCCACGCCACCTTGGCGTATACGGGCTCGGCCCCTTGGCTCTTACGCCACCGGGACCAGCCACCAGACGTTGGCGACCACTCAAGACCCTTGAAAGGATTTGCAGACCAGGTCTCCTTGAATACCTGGGCGATGGCTAATGGCTGAGAGGTGGATGCTTGGAGACAACCCGTTTTCTTTTTCTCTTATTTAAAAAATAAAAATAAAGGCCCGCGGTAAATTGGACTCAGAGCACCAGTCGTTAAAGAAGTTGGCTCTTGGGTACTTGTCTATCCTCAAGCATTCATCCCTCCCGGTGGGGTGGGAGCCACGCGTCCTCTATACGCCCGGTCCCTGCACTCGCCCCACGCCTGCCCTCCGCCTGACCCGCTAAAAGAGGTGAGCGCTGCGTCTCCCCCGCCAGCAGGGCGGTGCAGAGCTCGCCTTCCCACTGCCGGTCGGGCACACTTTCCTGCCGGGCGGCCCAAGTCCGCGACAAAGTCGCTTCCCAATGGCTACAGAGTTTCCACGACTTGCCGCTTGGGGGCGGCATGCGTATTCTGATCAAAGGGGATCGTGGCTGGCGGCTTCTTTCTAGTGGGGAATTTTAGGGCAACTTACGCCTCTCGGGTTCCCTCAAGCTATAATTGAAATTGTGTCTTGAAAAACAGTTTTTGTGCCCACTCGTGCTTCTTAACGTGACTCCTGGTTGGAGAGTGTGCACAACCATCTGGCTTTAGGGCCTTAAACTGTTTACAGAACAGGCTTATAGAGTAATAAATTACTCTCTGCCTATTATTTTATTTCCCCTCTACCTCCCTAAACGTTCTTTTCATTTTTCGGCTCCTGAAACCGAGGTGTGGGTAACATTTCTGTGGGTGCACACGTTGCCATGAGCGCTGCTGCCGAATGCTTCTGTCATTGGAAGTCTGGTCTCCAAGTCGCTGTCCCAAGCCAGCATGACTCCAGCTGCCTGGAATTCCATTCATCTCTGGTTAGGGACGTCAGCAGCCAGCGCTTACCGGGTTGTGCTCCTGTAAACAGGCTGGCCCTGTGACCTGGGTGCAGGTAGAAGCTTCACCAAATAAGGATCTCAGGCCAGGCCAGGGGGAGCCCCTGGCGTTCATTCCCATGTTTACACTTGGGCCTGGCAGGCTTCCTGACTGCTGGGAACAGCCAGCAGCTTATAGTCATCCAACAGCGATTTCACTTTTCTTGTGTAGGAGTGTTGTGTGACCCTGCCTCTGTGTGTGTGTGTGTGTATTGTGGAATGAATGTTCTCTAGTTATTCAATATGTACGTCGAGTGCCTCTAGAAGATGACAAGTATGTTCCTAAGACACGCGTTTGTTTACTGGATTTCAGATATTAAGGGTCAGGAATAACTCTATTGGATGATTAGTCAATTCAGATTCTTGTGCTGGAAGTCATAGGCAATGAGTCACCAAACAGACCTGAAGATTCTGGAGTCAGCAGCCTTACATGTCATTCTCCTTCCGGTTCTTTTCTCAGCATCTAGTTTGTTCCTTGAGGAGTGATTTTTAAAAAATTTCCATTTTGTGGGGCCAGCAGGTGGCGTGGTGGTTAGGGCGCTGGACTCCCACATGGCTGACTGTGGTTTGAGTCCTGGACCTAGAGGCTTGTTTTCTCACTTTCTGTCACTGTCATGCTCTGGTGAGCACACATGTGTGCTTAATAGCCAAATTTAAATACAATAAATAAATAACTCAATTTTTCTCCATTTGTTAGACTAGTTCTTCATGATACTGGGGCTGTAGGGACAGTTCCTGGACAGATGGGCACCCATGGCCCCTAGCTCCTCTGGCCTACTTGGTAATTTCGTGCAGATTGGCAGGCCCTCAAACCAGGGTAATGCCTCTTCCTTGAATAAAAGGATCATCTCCCAGGACCAGCAGATGGCATAGTGGTTACATCGCTGGACTCCCACATAGTTAACTATAGTTCGAGTCCCAGACTTGGTGCCTTCAAACTCATGCTGGTGTGTGTGTGTGCTGCCCACCATCCTGGGAGGAGAACGGAGGAAAAGGGATTGTGGCGTGGCCATCCTCCCTGGGGCATGATTTCTCACGTTCTGACTCACTCGCTGGCAAGAGCAGGTACCCTATAGCAAAAATCTCTCTTAAAAAAAAAAATCATCTCCCCCTAGTCTTAGTAGCATGGAGTGAGTCGGAGATGCACTTGTTGGCTCTTCAGGCTGCAAACCTGTGGCAGAGGGATTGGAAGAATGCCTCTGGAGTTTTCTTAGAACTTGGTTTCCTTTCATGAAACAAGGAGAAGAATTTCAACCTTGCTCATGCTCCCAAATAGAAGGGGGTCCTACATGGTGGCAGGGAAGAGCTTTCTTTTCTGAGAAAGCTCTGATGGAAGTGTAGGATCTATTTACCAAGCACAGGGCCCTTCCTCGAGTCATGGTTCTCCTCCAGGTGTTCTGGATAGAAAGGAAGGTTCAGAGATGAAGGTGCATCCAGGCCCCTCTTGAGATCTCACCCTGCTGGTTAACTTGTGCTATCAGTATTTCCCAGAAACCTTAGACACCTCTGGGCAGCCTTGAGAAAAGCAAGAATGGAAAGAGGAAAAAGAAAATCTCCATCTTTAATGTGAGAGATAGCATCCCTTTTGAGTGTGTTCTTGACCTAGAGGAGCCACGTTTCAGGCCAATCATCTGACAGGAGCTCAAAAGACAAACCTGTCAGGGAGACGGCCCAGTTCTCTTTTTCCTGAGCTGTCGTACCGAGGACTAGTTAAAGTCGCAAGCACAGGCATTTTCACAGAAAGATTTCTTTTTTCCAGGTTCCCCTAATTGGAGGTGGAATTAGCCTGAATATATTACCAGTAAATAGGAGGAAAGGTCTGTCTGCAATAGTTACTTTAACAATTTCATGCGATTAAAGAAAGCAAGATCATTGAGGAAAACATTTTGTTTATCTAGCAAAGAACAGCAAGGTGGGCTGTGATTTTATGTAGGAATTTTTAAAATGTTGGCAATGCTAAGCTGTGGAAAATTTCTTAGAAATGAGCAGCAACCCCAAATCATTATATTCTAGAATAGTCCGAAATCATAGCATGCCCAGATTGAAGATATCAAAAAGTCATTCCCTCTAAATATTTTCCCTAGATCAGGCTTTAAAATGGTTTCACTTTAGTTACCTCAGTGGTCAAAGCATGAAGGAAGTTCTAACAGATTTTTCTTATCCTTCAATCAAATACCAATTCATGCTCCCCCTCCTCCATGAGATGTTTTCTGGCAGCTCTGTTATGTCCCTTCTTTCTGTGAATTTTGAAAGCATGCATTATCTTCACCATGTAGCTTATCACCTTATATGCTTTTTTATTTAGTTTTTTTTTTTCTTAAGAGAGATTTTTGCTATAGGGGGTGTGTACTTGCTGGAGACACAGAGAGAGATAGAGAGAGAAAAGTGAGATATCACCCTTGGGGGGATGGCTATGATGCAGTCTTTTCTCATCCATTCTCTTCTTGCAATTCTGGGCACACATATACGTTCGTCCAGCGTCAGTTTCGAGCCACCGGGTCTGGGACTCAAACAGCTGTCTGCCATGTGGGAGTTCAGTGCCTTAACCACTATGCTACCTGGTGGCCCCATTATTTAGTTTTTTAAAAGTACCTTTTTAAAATTATTAAGTGTAAGGACCAAATTTTAAGTACCCCCAAATTTGGGCTTGGGAGGAGCCCTTTTGTTTGAATTTCTAAATTCTGTATGCTGGTCAGTTTACGGTGCAGAAGGACTGGCCCACCCTGCATTTTCCTAACCAGTTATCGCTTTTCATGCGGTTATGCCTTAGATCTGGGGTCGCATCTGATTGACTTCCAAAATGTTGTACTCCTTCATGCAGAATGAAGCAGATCTTAGGGAACTGATCCCAGCGGCAAGAGGTAGGATTATTAGCTTATGGTATTCTTTCCTTCCTCTCTCCAGTGACTGTTTGGAAATTGGCATGTCACCCAATTCTGGCCAATCAGAGGTTTGCCAAAGGCCCCTGGGGACAGTTCTTTGTCGGTTTTAAGAAAGAGCCATGTGAGATCAGGTTCTCTGTCTCTTCTGGACACAGATAAGAATGCTGGTAAGTGTTTGGTGCCGTTGACTACTAGGGGAGCTAACTAGTGTGAAATCGGTGTTGGAGAGGGAAGAGCAGAGACAGAGCATGTATGCCCGATCACAGTTTTGAGCCACCACATCTACCAACACTACTGTCCTACCTCCGGATTTCTTTGGCCATGTGCTTCTTATGTAAGCTGGTTGTTTTCTATCACTTAGAGCCACAGATACCATAACTGATAGTGGCTCTTTTTGCTTGTCAGGATTGTCTTTTCCCCTCAAACGTTGCTTGAAATTCTTATTTCCTTTAGAATAAAAGAACTAAAGGACACACCGTAGAATAAAAACATTTGCAAGGTTCTTCCTCTACACTATTAAAATGCTTTCTGGAAAAGTTGCACTATTGACTCTTCTCCCCGTGGTGCGACAGGGCCTTTCCTGTCCCTTTGTGCTCAGGCCACTCTAATCCAAACACTATTTACTGCTGACCAGGAAAGGGAATGTGATTTCTGACTTAACCATGTCTCATGTCCCTCTTAGGAACACTTCGAGATGCAGTCCAGGGGGGGTCCCAAAGGAAGGGATATCCAGGATGAGCTAATCTTGAGCAAAGGAGCTGGAAGGTTGACTTGCTAGGAAATCAAGGATATGGGGGCAAGAAGACAAGGGAGATTTTAACTTAGGCTGAAAGACGGAAGTGGGGAAAATTAGCATGAAAGGGCAATGCAGACAGGGAGAACAGGCTCCGAGGGCATACTATGGTAAACTCCCAATGCCGTCTTTGGTACAAGATCCCGTGGTCTCTGGCCGACGGGCACAGACTACTCAGGGTTGATGATGGGAAGCCCTGTGTTTGGGAGCAGCCTCTCTGTCTCCCTTTTCATTTGTCTTTTTTCCACTCAACTTTCATCTTTATCATCTTGTAAAGGATGCCACATCCTGGGGCATCAATGGGGATGATTGTCTTGGGTTTTAGTGTGAAACCTTTTCTTTTCTGGTGTTTGCCATCTCACAAGGAGGCTACACATCATGGGACCAGGAGATGCTATAATGGTTGTGTCGCTGGACACCCACATCCACTGTGGTTTGAGTGGTTTGAGTCCTGGGCCCAGCGGCTTAAACCTCATGCCAGGAATATGTGGGTGCATGCCCAAGTTCCCGAGAGGAGAATGAAGGAGAAAGGATTGTGGTGTGGACATCCCTCCTGGGAGTGTGTTTCTCACTTACTGTCTCTCTGTCTCTCCAGTGAGTGCATGCACCCTGTAGCAAACCTCTCTCTCTTTAAACAAACGAACAAACAAACAAACCAAAACCCAAACCAAAGCAATGGAGGTCACACAAACAAAGGCAGTCTTATATTAATACATAAAGAGACGGAACTGGGACATCATCTGTGTGATTTAATAACTTGTGGAGTCCAAACTTTACCTCTTGCCTCCCAGTTTCTTCTCTCTCTTCCAGTACTTGGAATTCCTCCTTAAGATAAAATCATGGAATTTTTAAGTCAGAAAGAGCCATGGAGTTGAACTGCTCAATTAAGAGGTAAAGTGGATGAAAAGAAATGAAGGGACTTGCAAAAGGTCATGGAGACTGTCGGTGTGGGAGTTCAGGAAACAACTCCGATGTCCTCAATTCTAGTTCAGCGTCCTTCCTTTATATTGTTCGGCTCCTTGAATTTATTTCATACTTATGGTTTTGAACAAGTTTTGGAATTGAAGTGAGCAGAAATGTTTGCCAGTTAAGAGCAGAGTATGTGCCCAAGAGCTGGAGATGGGGAGGGGTAGGAGTCTTGGGAGGTAAAGAGGGAGAAAGGCAGGCCAGGCGTAGCAGAGAATGACATGACTTGCTAACCAGAAGCAACCTACCTGCCCATTCCTTCTCCTCCCTTCTAACAGAGCCCAGCTCTCTGAGTTCCCAGATTTTCTTTCAAATTTATTGAAACGCGTACTGTTGCTCCTGGAGGTGGTGCTATGTTCTGGCTTGAGGTTGGGTTGTCCGGAATGTGCTCTAACTTCAGATTTACTCAACCTAGGGCATGATACAATGCTGCTTTTAATTCTTCAATGGGTTTCATGGACCTGGAGGCAATCTGCTCTCCCAGGTTTCTAGGCAGGTGAAATAATGCTTCATTCAACCCAACACCAATCAGATTTTGGGGAGTGAGATATTTAGTTGTCTTTTTTACAACCGAGAGCACCGGGAGAGCCTCAGTTATATGTAGGAGCCACAGAGATAGTTAAAGTTCCAAATATCTATCTATCTATCTATCTATCTATGAACTAGTTTGCAGAAGAGGAGGATGTACCTTAATTCTGTAACTTTTTTTCTTATCGAGATTGTATCATAAAAGTGTTGATCATAAAGGATGTAGAACAACACCAGGGTCTTTAGAAATAATGAAGGATTCCCCCAAATTGAAGATGATAACAAAGTGGGATATTGCTGAGATACATTGTGGCACGTTTTACGGATGTCTTTACTAATAGTATGGATTATGCAGTTAATCTGGAATCTGGGATAGGTGTGGTCCCACCCAGTGACTTGGAGATTTGTTGAGTGACTACCAGTGGTCCCTGACAACAAAGTCTATGAGTCTTCAAATCTATGACATAATGGAGTTTCCAGTACTTCTATGACAGAGTTTGCTTCTGATATTGATTAAACACATTCCTCCTAAAATTTTTAATTTTTCTGAGGTTCAAGATGCCATTTCAAACCACTCATTTATAAATTATAACTTTTCAAATTTTCTGAGTAGTTTTCACATGTGCAGTCCAGATCAAGTGCTATTTCCAAGGTTTCTGTTGTTATTTTTTTCTTGGAAGAAAAATTTGCATGCCAGTTAAAAGAGTGAGACAAACATAAAGAAAAAAAAACAATTATCATTGGGAAGTGTTAGGATTGTATGAAAAAATTTTAAGATTGAATATGACATGGGGATTGGCAGCCAATTTAAGTGTGGATGAATGACCCACCTGCCATTGGAAGATGTGGACAGCACCCAGATGGCTGGGTTACCGAGCATTTGTTTAAAGTGATATCGATCTCTTGGGAGGTTTTTTTTTCTTCCCTTTCTCTCGTCTAAATAGTGAGATCATGACAACTTGCATTTTGTAAAACTGAACCAAAAGATGATCAGTGTTTCTAATTTAAGAGGGTGAGTGTATAGTTTGAAAAAAAGGTTTTATTATGACACCAAAGATAAACACTACGTCTTCTCAGGGGAAGAGGAGCACACAGAGGAGATGCTGCTGCTTCTTTTTAAAATCTTTCTTTTCTCCTCATCTTTCTCTTTTTATTCTTTTTCTTTCCCTTTCCTTTTCCTCTATCATTTGGTTTTCTTTTCGTTCCCTTTCCTCCTACTTTTTCTTTTTCTCCTCTTTTTTTCTTCTACTCTCTCTCTTCCTCTGTCTCCTCTTCTTTCTCTTTTTCTTCTCTCGTCCCCTTTTTGTCCTTAGAGTGGTAATGAGAATTAAATCTAGCAACACATGTAGAACGCCAAGCTCCTTTTTATTCAACGAGTGGTTTGATCATGTTGACTCTCAAAAAAGTTCAATTCTTTAGAAGGAATGTGTTTAATCTATCAGAAGCAAACCCCGTCATGGAAGTTTTGACATCTCCACTGTTGCGTAGATCAGCAGACTGAAAGATTTCTTTATTGTCCAGGACCTCTGGAGGTCACTCAAGGAGACTTCAAGTCACACCTAGTCTGGGATTCTCTATTAACCACCTAGTCCATAATACTGGTACAGACATCGCTTCAATTCAGTGCTGAGATGTCTCAGAATTATAATCGCTCCCTCCACGTCTCTTTGTTCTAGACTTGAAGGCAGAGGGCACTCTTCCTATTTCCCTTGCCTGTTTGTCCATCCTTTCCTAGGGTGTGGTGCTTGGTATTTTGAGCCTTGTGGCCCTGTTGAACCCAGTACCTTGGGGGTTGGAGTCCATGCGAGGATGCGTGGGAAGAGGGGAGGGGTGAATTTAGCAGAAAGTTGTTGAAACTTACATTACAAGCCCCTTATGTGTCTGGGCTCCTTCCAAGGTGACCTAGTCTCTTCCGAGAACCCTAGCAATACGCTCTTGTTTGGTAACATTTGCAAAAGCAAGATACATGAACCAGAACTGGCTGAATCCACTGACTTCCAGCCTCATGTTGAAATCAGACTAACTCTTTAAAAAATTAGACTCATTTTTTTTTTTTTTTGGATCTGCCTAAGGGGGCGTAGTAGGAAGACATAGCTATGTGGTTTGTAGTCACTTCAATGTGCAGCAAAGTGATTACTAACCATCTTTGCATTGGGACGGCTTCCATGATGGTGTCCTAACCTGAAGGCATGGGGTTAAGAGTGATTTCATGACAGGTCATTTTGGCATATGGCTGACACTGGATGGGCATGGGTAATGGAGGACAAAGTCTGAATTGTATGGGACCAAAGGCGGTCTGCAGAAAAATGCTACACAAGTGTATGATGCATGTATTTTGTTACTAATTTTCCCTTCAGCTATGTGGTCTTTGGTGCTTTATTTTTCAGTTTACTTAGACTTTCTCATTTTAAATAAATATTCAATTTATTTACTGAAAAGTCTTTTGCCAGAGGGCATGCACACTTGTGTGCATGCATGTATGCACAAGCACAAGAGAGAGAAAGTAACTCCCATGGGGCATGGTCATGCTTCAATCCCTTCTCTTCCATCTCTCCCTCCCTTTGGGATTTTGGGCATGCATGTCTGGTATGTTTCTTAAGCTTCTAGGCCTGGGATTTGAACTGTGTGGATGACCATGTGGGATTCAGTCATCTTAACCAGCAGGCCATAAACTGGCCCAATTATACCTAATTTTGAAATTATAATTTTATATTTTTCTCAAATAAAGTATCCTATATCATTTCAGTCCCTACCCAACCTTGACTCCTCCCCTGGAGTAGGGAAAAAGAGGGAGGTCAAAGAGGGAGAGAGCTTGGATAGTGTTTCTGCCACTAGGACAGAGGCAGGTGTGAAGAGACGATTGTGTCTGCTGCATGCGACTCCTTTCACCACCTGTACATCTGTGTATGGGTGGTAGGCAGCAAAAACAAGTTATCAGGGACACTGTAGACACAGACACTTTTGCAGATGTTGGAGAATAAATTAAGCCAGAAGAGGAAAAGGAAAGTGTAATTTTGCTGTGCTAATTACTATAATCATCTACATGAATTGCTTACTACCGATACCTAATTACTATGGAGCAGAATAATAATTAAGTACACCAATTAATGTTTCAGATTGACTTGTCTAAGTTTTGACTATAACCTCACACGTTCTCCAAGTGCAATAATCTTGCAAAGTTTGAAGGGCAAGCTCCAGCTACTAAATCTTTAATTAGTCCAAGACATTAGTAGCTCAAATTATGGTGCTCTGAGTGTGTGTATGTGCGTCAACATCCTGTTCTGAAACATTCCCCACTATTAAAAATAAATGGACCTCACACCTTTAGTGGTTAGAATTGAGAGTTAATTTTAGGCTAATTACTCTCTTTTAGCAATTTGGAAGATGTGACGGGTTACATACACCCTTTGGGATAGGTTGTTGTTTTGCCTCTACTGTATGCTAGATGCTTGTCTGTTTATATACGTAAATTCTTCTTTATGTGTTCTTACTATTTATATACACAATAAGTATTTTCTTTTAGGTTTCCCATTTACTTCATGCTCTGAAAATTTTATAACCTTGCATTAGTCATTCACAAATCACTTCTAGTGCCTACTGTGTGCCTGTGTGCCAAGCATCCACCAGGCCTATGAAGGAGAGGGAACCAAAAGCACACAATAGGGATGATGAGGGATGAGCCATGAGGGATGATTACGGATGTTGCGAATGCTGAGAAGGGGCCTTGCAGGTTGAGTGTATGTGCGGGACCACAAAATATTTTGTCTGAAAAAGTGGTATCTGAGTTGAATCCTGGAAGATTCCATTCAGAAAAAGCTGGACCTTCAGATATAGAAGAAGACCAATGAATGTGTTCGTATTCACACCCACCATTTTTGTTTCCACTAAGTCCTATCTGGTCCTGGGCAAGAGGATCTGACCAGTTGTAAGAGCCCCAGAGAGGAACGAACACCTGCATTTTTGATTCTCCCGAGTATATTTTGGAAGGATCATTCTTTCAATCCCTTCTTGCCTCCTCTTGCCTTCTGTGCTAAGATAATACTGCAGAGCCAAGAAAGCAATTAAACAAAGCCAGTAATTAACTTTCTCTTTGGACGGGCATAATGAATTGAGGTTTCCTGACTGATGAAATTCACTGTGGGTTGTTCTGCCTGATACCTGTGTTGGCATTTTTGCCAGCCACATAGATACCCCTTTTCCTGAGCTTTAATTAGTCCAAGATTTCAGAAGTTTAAATCATGGTACCTTCAATGTGTATATGTGTTAGCATCCTGTACTTAAATGCCCCGGGCTTCTCTTTCCTGTTTATTTCTCTTAGCACAATGCCTTGAACCTGATAGATACACAGTCAACTTTTGTGAATGAAGAATGACATGAATGAATGAATAAAATATACAGGATGAGCTTAATTATCAACATAAGGATGCTTCAAAGTGTGGGGCAGTATAGTAAATATTGGGTCGTCAGAAAAGTCATAACACCTTTTTGCATAGAAATACATAGAAAAAATACATCATGACTTTTCCATCAACCCAGTAGTTTAATGATTTTCTTTTTTATTGATCTGCTCAATTATGCTAAACTTTCCCCCACCCCAAATGAAACAAAACAAAAAAACTCCACTCATCAAAACACTTTAAATTCCAAAGCTTAGGAAAGAGTTCTTAGTCCGTTTTCAGCTTCCAGTGGTTTTAAGACTAACTCGCTGTGAAAATGCACTTAATTCAGAAAACATGCTACATTGAGGTCCAAGAACAACATGCATTTTCTTTGAACAGTTAAGATTTTAAAACACACACAAAATTCAAAGAAAAAAAACCCTCATTAGCAACAAACCTCCAACCACAAACACGACTGAAAGGCAGGCAGAAGAATGAATTACCCCAGATGACATACACGGAGAAACAGCAGTGCTCCCCCTGGCTAACCTGGCCTGATTAGGGAAGACATGCAGGCCAGGTTCAGGCAGGAGGATCATTTTCCCTCTCCATACCCCAACAAGGAGCTTTTCTTAGCCACCTAATAGGATGCTGACCTAAAGCATAGCTGAATTATTGTCTGAAACAGAGATGGAACAATGCAAGACATGCCAAATGACCCTCTAGTGACCCACTGCTGAGGCTGGGGGAGTTTCTGCCAAGGTGAAAGGTTACTCAAGTAGCATACTTAGCTTGTGTGTTTCTAATAAAGACCCGCCCAGCTGTGCTGCCTTTTTAATTTTATTACTATGTTTTCTAAATGATACCTCTCTCTACCATCTTGGATTATGGGTCTAAACAGAAATGGAAAATATTTCTCTTTTAAATTATAGTTGCAACAGCTAGGAACGCCTACTGTGCTCATCTTCTAAACTGACATTGATAGGGTTAGACATTAAACCTAAATAGAAATAATCCTTAGGCTGGGAATTGTTATTGCAGAATGAATTGCAGGGGTCATTTAAAAAACATCCTTTTGGAAGTAGGAATAAGCACAGGTGTGATCTTGAGCAATCTTTTCTCTCTAGGACGATTTCTTCATCTGCCCTGGACAATTTATTACAGTCCCTTCTAGTCCTCATGAGAGGTGATTCTCTAATTCTTCCTGCTTTAGGCATAGATGTATCAAATGCAGGCAGGTCAACCCGTCAACTTGTGATTCACAGGTTGTGTGAGAGAGATGGATAGACTACAGTATGTATTACATATGCTTTTTGGAAATTCAAGGATTGTGTTTGATTACCAAAAAGCAAATTTTGGCTAGTTTAAGCAGAAAAGGAATTTATTTCAAGTATTATCTGTGAGGTTACTCTCAGAAGCTTCAGAAGACAGAGAACCACTTGAAATAATAAAATAGGGGGACTGGCAGTTGGCATAATGGGGATGTTGCTGGACTCTCACATGGTTGACTGTGGTTCAAGTACTGGACCCAGCAGCTTGAAACTCACACCGGGCATATGTGCATGTGTGTGTGCCCAGGACCCTGAGAGGAGTGTGGAGGAGAAGAGATTGAGGCACGGCCATCAACCCTGGGGGAATGATTTCTCACTTTCTGTTTCTCTGTCTTGCCTGTGAGCACATACACCCTATAACAAAAATCTCTCTCTCTACAAAAGGAAAAAAAAAAAAAAAGAAAAGAAATAATGAAACAGGAACAAACCTCAATGAAGGCTGCTCCAGCAAGGGTATTGCTCAACTTAGGGAGAGCTGGTACAATCGTAGTCTCCTGGGTGTTGCTACATGAACAACCCTCAAGGTATCCTCTCTATTAAGGTAATTAATTGCTTGCTCCTAGAACTAAAGCTGGCATTACTAATGTCACACTTCTATGCTAAAATATGTAAAGAAATACTGATACTGTGAAAAGTAGCCCAATTTTATCAGTTTCTATCTCTCAACATAAAAGCTAGAAACTTGCTTCACCAGCCTTCCTTGTAACTACACTTGGTCAACCAGATGCCCTTACACCTGATTGACTGTGAAGTGAGTGCTGTGAAGAGGGTGAGACTTCGCTAATTAGTATAGTAAATCTAAGAAGCAAGTTCGCATTGTGAAAAGCAGTGACTTGTTAAGATGAACATTAGTCATAGAATACCATTTTGATGACATCAATATTTAGGATATCGTTAAGGGTTGAAGTGTGTTTCTTCTTAATTTCGAATGTTGAAGGATATGCCTATGTTTGAAGAATGTGACCTTATTTGGAGATGGTACCTTTAAAAAGGTGTGTTGGTTCACAATGCATAATAGAATTCTTGCCATAATTTTTAGAAAGTAATTTCTATTGTTTAAGTTACCAGGTCTGTGATATTTTGTTATGACAGCCCTAGCAAACTCATACAGGTATGTAGAGTGGGTGAAATATCAGAGCCTTTCCCTGTCTTTAATGGAGAAGGAATAAGAACTTAGCAAAGTCTACAGCTTTTCTGCTCAGGATAATACCTGAGACTTGATCTCTAAATAGTCCTATGTCCAGCCTCTTACTTGGTGGATTTCTAGTAGTCTGAGTGGCTTCCTGAGTCTTGCCTCTGGTGGTCATGTTTAACCTGAGGAAATAACTCAGTCAAGGTGGTAGAGGCAGCAGCTATAAGAGAAAACTGGGACTTCTTTCAGCTTACCAAACACATTATATGGACTGTTAATAAGTAAATGTCAGGGCCAGCAGGTGGCACAGTCTTTAAGGTGTTGGACTCCCACTGGTCAACTGTGGTTTGAGACCTGGACATGGCAGCTTGAAACTCATGCTGGGCACGTGTGTGTGTGTGTGTGTGTGTGTGTGTGTCCAAAATCCCAAGAGGAGATTGGAGGAGAAGGGACTGCAGCATGGCTATCCTCCCAGGGGGTGATTTCTCACTTTCTATCTCTCTGTCTCTCTGTTGAGCAAAAATCTATAGCAAAATCTATAACAAAAATCTCTCACTTTCAAAAAAAGTAAATGTGTGTATGTGAAACAAAATTTGGCTTAACACATTGTTTTGTTTCATTGATATGAAAGTGAGATTATGAGGAAGTATCTGACTTACGTATCCACTTATCTCATATATGACCGCCTTGGTTTGGGCCAGACCACACAGGTATTCACAAATCCTGAGCAGCCTTTATAATGACAGCTCTCTATCTTAGTGACCAGTGGAGAAAAGGGCTTCATGACAGGTGTAAAGCCTTAGCTCTCTGTGACCCGAATGGCAGCCTTTACCTCTCAACTTTGAAAGATGCTTGTCTTTTCAAAGCAGTTCTTCATGGTTTTCTTTTCTTTACAGTGAAATTTCAAAAATAGTGCCACAAAATCGTCTCGAAAACAGAGTTCTGTGATTAAATAAGTTCGGAAAACAGTTAAATGCCCTCTCTTCTCTCTTGGCACTTCTGAACCTGTTATCATCCTGTTAAAGATCTAAGAAGTCTAGAGTAAAAAAACCTGTTTATATTTATTTAATCTCACATCACCTAAATGATCATAAGCCTTTTTTTTTTTCCTTTCAGAACACCTGTTAATTTCCCAAGGAACTTTTGTTCCATAGAATACACTAACCAAAGTGCAATTCTAGAAGGGTATTTGTGCCTGTAGTTAGATTTGCTCCTTTTTTTTACGTTAGAGTCCCATCACCTACATGATCATAAGCCTTTTTTTTCCCCTTTCAGAACACCTGTTAATTTCCCAAGGAACTTTTGTTCCATAGAATACACTAACCAAAGTGCAATTCTAGAAGGGTATTTGTGCCTGTAGTTAGATTTGCTCCTTTTTTTTACGTTAGAGTCCTATCTTTCATTACTCAGAAATGCGGTCAAATTTAAGCAGGACAGTTTTAAATCTATGTGATGGAATTTCTCATATGCTATCTACGTAGATTCCGTGGTTTATTTTTGAGGGACCAAGAGCTTGCTTGGGAGTAACAAAATGTTTGATACATCAAACTGTGGGAAAGCATTCCTGTGAAGCATGTGGAAAGGTTTTTCTGGGTCTAATTGGTCATCATTTTCAAATGGCAATGTCATGCTTTATCTGCATCAATTCCACTCCTTAATGGTTTGAATCGTAATAGTTATTCTTTTAAATAGACAGTATTTCCTAAACTTCGAAGGAAATAAAAAGGTATAAAGGTAAAACAGCACACACCAGAACATTCTGGATACAGGTAAAAAAAGGAAAAGCAGTGAAGGAAACCCTCTGACAGAAGCATGGCTTTGTAATTGTCATCAAAGGTGGGGCACCTGTTGAGGATTAGGAAAATCTGAGCTGACGAAGGGTGGTTGGTTTGAAAGGGGTGTGCTTCAAGGGAGGACAAAGAGCAGCTATTTCCAGACAATGCCATTGCTAAGACTCTTAAAAACCACGAGGAAGGCAGGTCCATGTAAAGGTAGTTTGATGCTAGATTTTCTTTCACACATACCTGGCATAATCAGGGTGGTCTCTGGGTATAAACCCAGAACTTTCCATGTGGGTCAGCCTCTTAAAGCTCTGCGTTTTACCACTGTGCCACTGACCAACCCCTTCTAGCTTTTTGTTCTGTTCAGACCCTCAATGCACTGGATGCTGCCTGCCCACCTTGGTGAGGCCTCTTAGGGTTTATTTGCATTTATAATTACATTATTAGCTATGTTGTATACAACGTTGAATCTGTATCTGGAACTCAACTATGATGAACCGTAGAAAAATTTTAACTTAGAGAGGAAGTAAGTAAAAGCCCCAACTATTCATAAATTAAAAAAAATTCTATCTTTGAATTGATTCTAATCTTTACGGAAGGCGAACATTATTGAATTAGAAAAACCATCTATTTAATCTGTAGGATTATCTAAATCACTTCAGTCTCCATCAAAAACTTGAGATATATTAAAAACCTGTCACCAACGGTGAAGGCATCTATCCAGGTGTAATGATGGGGTTGTGTATGGATGCATGTGCTTTAGATTGATGTGTAGTTTCTCTCTCTCTCTCTCTTTTTTCTTTTGGGGAGGTTTTTACTATAGGTCCCATGCGCTTACCAGAAAGAGAGAGACAGAAGAGACAGAAAGTGAGAAATCATCCCCCCCGGGGGGGGGGTCGGCTGTGCCTCAGTCCCTTCTCCTCCATTCTCCTCTAGGCATCTTGGGCACGTACGCACACGCACCCAGCATGAGTTTAAGCCACTGGGTCTGGGACTCCAACCATGGTCAACTATGTGGGAGTCCAGCAACATAGACATTACACCAATTGCTGGTCCCAGGCTGATGTGTAGTTTCTTAGTGTCAGCCACCCATATTTTAAAGTTGTCTTTTTCTTAGGCAAGAAAAGGCGTTAAATTTCTATGTCCCTTTGAAGCCAGGCATGTTGATGTGACTTGATTTGACCAATAAAATGTCACTGGAAATGACATACATCACTGCCAGACAGAGGCCGTACGAGCCAGTGCATAGTTTTCTCTTTACTTCCTCTAGCGTCAGTCACAATTAGGGGCAACATTTGATTGTATAAGCTCTGGCAGAATGGGACCTTGAGTTTGGATGACGTGGAACTGAGCCTCCCATGACCAATGATAAACTTGTAGGCTAGGTAAGAAATAAATTTCCATTATTCCCAGCTTTTGAGATTTTAGGGATGGTTACTAAGTTACTAACAAAACTTAACACATGCTAACTAATATACATGATAACAGGAACTCTGGATGTCAAATTGATGATTCTTTTGAAGAGCTTGAAAAGATGCCAATTATGAATAAAAAGCATAAGTAGTGCTACTTATAAATCCATTACAAAGGAAAATGGTGGCTTATTTAGATTTTGTAAAAATAAAGCCTAGTAGAACAATACAGTGTTTGGAAGTAGAGGACAACACTGTCAATATAAATCATAAAGATGATGTGATTGTCTACTTCAAAATGAGTCTTGGTTTGGAGAGAGGTAATGATGGCAGACTGCACGATGGCCCAGGGGAGGGACCTGATATTGTCTGGCTGGCTCCATTGCCTGGGTATGGTGTACAGATCTTCACTGAGTTAAGGTTGGGGCCTAAGCTGCCAGTTCTTCCTTAGTCCTGTGTTTGGCTTTTCTCACTCTCCTACACCTGGTGAGACACTGTACTCCGGGGAGGGGCTGTCCCTGAACTCAGTGTTCTCTCTGTCTTGGACTTGAGCCTCCAAAGATACACTCCTCTCTAGATCAGTTGGCTTTCCATGGAACATCCCTCCACACTCAAGTTCTTTCTCTCTCCCTGTCAGGTTACCCAGAAGAATGTTCTTATCAGTTTATTTCTCTTCAAAACCCATCATTGAAATGAAGACAGTAATAACATAAAGTTAAAATGTTCTAATGTTGTGCAATATACTAAGGTCTCAATTTATCCATATTTTATAATAGTAGGGGGATTGATCTTGTTTCCTTTCTAAAACTAAGCAATAACAACCTCAGTGTTTTCCAGGAGTTTTCTCTCCAAGGGACATATGCTTTGATATGGAAGACTCTGACTTCATGTCACGGGAATTTTATGGAATGGGGTCTGTGGCTCATATAATGTGACTCTATTTTGCTGAACCCCTGGCTCCACTTACAATTCCTTTTCTGGTTGACCTGAGGCTTGTTTGCTGCTGAGTGGGTTTACGTGTCATCTCTTCCAGGATATACCTTTGCACCTTTAGTTGTGGGAGGCTCCTGGGATTCATTAATTTTTGAGAGACTGAAGAGTTCCCCTGAGGGTAGAGGGGAACATGGCCAACATTCTGATCCTCTTTGAAACTCAAGGTAAGGCTGCTGTTAAGTAGGACCTAGAGCAGATGTTACTCAAAGTGTGAACCACAGACCAACTGGCTCAAAACCACCTGAGGAACTTATTAAAAGCAAATTCCTGGGCCCCACCCCAGAATCTCAGTTCTTAGGGAATGGAGCCATTGGATGTGCATGGCTTTCACACACTTATCTAGAGGCTGGGTGCCAAGCCTGGTGCTCTTTCTGCTTCATGAGATGCCTCTGTCATTGGGTGCCTTAGCAAGGTGCTCTTTCCTTTGGGGGGGGGGGAAGGGGGGTTATGGTCATCTCACACTCTTCTCAAGCTCTCTTTCATTTTTTCATTCTGTAGATATTCTTTGAGAACTTATTATGTCCTAGATATTGAAAAATCTCAAGAAATCTAAGGGTGGCATCCAGCCAGAGCTGCCTTTGGAACTTGTACCTACAGTAAAATAGTATATACTGCCATTTAAGTGTCCCCTGCCTTTTCTCATGTCCAAGGCTGAATGTGGTAGAGTACGCTCCCATGTGGAATCCCCTCACCAAGCAAGCAACACCCTCATCTAGTCCTCTCTCTTTACGGCAGAAGCAGATTTTATCCAGTTCTCTCTCTTTACGGCAGAAGCAGATCTTACCCAGTCCTCTCTCTTTACAGCAGAAGCAGATTCTGGGTCACATCTACCTTATATTTTGGCAGCATTAGTGGCAGCAAGGGTCACAAGCAGTGGGTGTTTGATGGATGGTGAGCCGTGATGTGTGGCCTGCAGGCTTGTTTGGACTCGTTCATTTGCTTTTTCTTTGGCTTGAGGTCAGGAACTCTGTGTTTATATTTAATGTTTTCAATTCACAACAGCTCCTTGGTTGCCCAGAAGGTCCAAATCATAAAAACTTTATCTAAAGTCAGCAAGAAGAATCTGTTATTGTTGTAATTGTTCAGATTGGACCTTTTGGAACCAATCTCATGATCAGTTCTTCTTCCTCCCCAGATCACAATCCCTTCCTTCTTGTTTGCTCAGAGTCTAATTTCTGGCAGTCACCCAGCTTCCGTGCATGCTTTGCTTGGTCTTTATCTCCCATCTTACTTTGGGTAAATAGTTGCAAAAATAACTTTAGAAGTGTATTAGTCTACATAGTGCAAGAAAAACAAGTAATAGTCTCTGGAGTGGTAATCAAGGAAAGTAAATACAAATTGAGCATCCCTTATTCCAAATGTTTGGGACCAGCAGTGTTTCAGGTTTC
This sequence comes from Tupaia belangeri chinensis, assembly GCF_000334495.1. Lineage (NCBI taxonomy): Eukaryota > Metazoa > Chordata > Mammalia > Scandentia > Tupaiidae > Tupaia > Tupaia belangeri. Next base: position 4,141,129 of record NW_006160123.1, read on the forward strand.
AGATTTTTTTTTTCTTTTTTTGGAGAGGTTTTTCGCCATAGGGCGCGTGTGCTTGCCAGAAAGACAGAGAGAGACAGAGAGATAGAAAGCGAGAAATCGCCCCCCAGGGAGGATGGCCATGCCACAATCCTTTCTCCTCCATTCTCCTCTAGGGATCTTGGGCACGCATGCACACGTACCCGGCATGAATTTAAGCCACTGGGTCTGGGATGCGAACCGCAGTCAACTACATGGGAGTCCAGCGACATAGCCATTACGCTAACTGCTGGTCCCAGGTTTCTGATTTTTTTAAATGAATTTTTAGATATTGGATATACATAATGAGCTATTTTGGAATGAGACTTGAGTCTAAACATGAAATCCATTTATGTTTTATATACACTTCATACACATAGCCTGAAGGTCATTTTATATGATATTTTATATTGTGGTGTTTTTGACTATAAGTCATTGCATGAGGTCAGGTGTGAAATTTTTCACTTGTGGTGTCTTGTTGGTATTCAAAAATTCCAGATTTTGTAGTATTTCAGATTCCTGATTTTTAGATTTGGAATGCTCAAACTGTATGTAGAATCTTCTAGGGATGTTGATAATGTATTTTGAGGCTTCTGGACTTTTTGCTTCTGCTCTATTTTTGTTTTTCTCGTGTCCCTTGAGTGAATTCTCACTACAATGTATTTTGCTAATAAGGAAACTGAGGCAGAGAGAAGTTAGGCTGGTTTCTCAGGCTCAGATAGTGCTAAGGCCAAGATCTATATCCTAACACTCCAGCTCTTGGGCATCCGTAGGCTTCACTATCTGTCCTTCTCAAGGGGCTCTGTGTTTTCCTCCAACTCTTTAGATACCTTTTCAGTACTTTGTACCTGATTCTTGATCCAGTGGACCAAAGATTGCCTCAGTAGAAGCTGTAAATGACAGAATTCTACATGAAGCATTCCGAAGGAGAAGGCTCACTTTCAGAAAGGGATCTTTGCCTGCCGACTCTGTAGTGAGCCAGAGGGGTGATAAGAGTGGTGGAAACCACCACAGACATTTCTGTATGAAAGAAAGGCTTGTGTATGGCTGGGCTCCAGAGAAAGAGTCTGTAGTTAGTGTTAGTGCTGTCCAATGATGGTCTCAAGGCTCGAGGGACAGAATTGAGACTAGGAAGAAAATGAGACAAATGAGGAGAGAGTCCCCCCATGAATAGGCCTGGTTAACAGAGACTAATGAGCCCAAGGGACACAAATTCAGACAGACAGTTACTCTCATTGAGTGTGCATTCTCACATAAGTTACTCGGCTTCTCCAAGTCATAAGTAGAATAATGTCTTACAACTCTGCCATTGTAATTAAATGAAATAATACAAATTGTGTGCCTAATACAAGGCTTAACCCATAGCAGGCACTCAGCATATGCTGGCTATTATTATCCCAGTGGCAAATACTGATAATAAAAATTCCTTTCTCCCCTTGACCTCACCCCCTCAACCCAATTTCCTTTTCTTCTTAGATCAGGCTGTTGTAGAAGTGCAGGTGCTCTTCTGATTTTAGCTCTTTGCTCATGCTGATCAAAGTATGGAAGTAGTTAGAAAAAGAGATTTTTCCAAGTGGTTTGTTTGTTAGTAAGACATTTCTTGAAACATTTTATTTTTCTAGAAAGAAACCATTTGTACCTATTAATCAATGCACTGGACATGCTTTGTCTTTGCCCAAGCTCCTGCTAATACTTATCTAAAGGCTGGTGAAACAGGTGGGAAGGGGCCAGTTGCCTGACTTCCTTTCCAGGTGTTGTCCACTCTTATCTCTTTTGATGGTTTAGACACAAGTCTGGTCTGGACCATTTGACTTCTGCAGAATCAGAGGTTCTGATAAATTTTCCTCCAATAAACTAGTTTTTCTTTCCAACCTGTCCACTCTCCCCCCCAGCAAATTGTTTTTGCCATAGATTAAACATCGTAGACTCATCTAGTTCATATTGCTCTTCTCCCTGGGGTTTGCTGCATCCCTCTTTGCAAATCGTCTTCATATTTCCTTCAGGAGTCTATGCTCTTTTCCACATTGTAATTAGAATGCAAAATTAAATCTGGAGCAAGCAAGCAATGACCCCAAGGTACCCTGCTAAGCACCTCATGCTGGAGAGTTGCCACAGAGCCACACCTTTCCTTCATAATCTTTTGTTAGTGTCCAGCCCGTGTGACTAGCTCTCCTGGCCAATTTGAACTATGTGAGCAATTAAATTTCACGAGTCATATGAAATGGAGCAACCAAGTCCAAAATGCAACATCTGCTGTGTTTCTTTTCTCTTCTCATGTGGTTATATTTTCCAAAACAAGATAGCATGTTTTGCATCTTTTGTCTGTAAGGAACCTTTTTTGCTTATTGTTTAAAAGATTTCACAGTCTTTGATATATTTACAAATTGTATTTTTATGTTCTTACCTTACTAATTACAGATTTACAGGTGCTGGTTAGTTTCAGGACTAATGTCTAGACATTTTCAGCTTCCACTCCCCTTTACTCCTCGGCTACCCAATAAATTTTAGAAATAATGAAACCTTTCACTGGTTTCTTACCCAGATCTTTGAACATCCCAAGCTACTTATTATCTGGCCCCTTTGATTAAAAATGTCTAACCTCTGCTTTTATTTTTTGTTATTTTTCTATCAGCTCTATTTATAGAGTCTTTAAAGTAATACTATGGTATTACTTTAAAGTAATACAGTCTCCAATTTCTTTTATATAGAAGTGTCCTCATAGAGAGTAGTAGTGTTTAGCTAAAACTGCACATTAGAATCTAGGATGAAGCCTTTTATAAATACATATGCCCAAGTACCTTTCCTAATCTCCAAGGTATTCTAACTTAGTATGAAATGGGCACCTGTATGTTTCTAAAATTTCTGGGATTAAATCTAATGGTAACTGGTTGAGAGCCACATTATAGAAGGAGTCCCAGGTTTCCAGTGTCCAGATCACCATCTTGGCTGGCCCCAGACCTCTGGGCTGGCTTCTATTACCTCTTCCTGGTTGGAGAAATTCCATTTGAGCTGGAGTTTGGGAAGAATGAAGAGCAAATGTGAAAGGAGAGCTTTCTAGGCAAAGAAAAAGGCAGGATGAAGCAGAAACTTGCTGCTAGTGTAGGGAGGACATGGCTGAGTTAGAACCTAACATGGGATGTCTGACAGAGAGCAATGGGAATCCAAGCTCAATGTAGGTCAAGACCTTGAAGACAGCCTGTACTTTATACAGGAAGAGATGGTAGAGGCCAACCCTGAGGTATTACCAGGTAATAGGTTATGAATTCCTCTGTAAATAAGCCAAATCTTATCTTTCTTCTCCTCATTACTTCCAGTTCTCTACCCATAGCTCTTTGAAATAATTAAGAATGCACTTCGCTTTTTCATGCACTCTCTTAGGAGGATTATAATACCAATGACTTTTCCCACACATGTTGCCCAAAGCTTTGGTTCTGCTAAGGTGATCTCCTGGATTTCTGCATGTTGCACTAGGACGTTTCTCACATTTCCCAGCCAAGGTAACCACCACTAGCAAACTACAGGAGTTGCTTCCTGTGTATTATGGGGTTTCTGCCAATGCCTATTTTAATTTTTTTGCAGAGTCTTATAGATTCCCCCAACAAGATGAGGAAGGACAGAATAAGAAATGAAAAGCTTGTTTACACTGAAACTTCCTTAAAATATATTTAGGCAGTCATTATTACCTACCTTTTGTGGCCAAGAACATTGAGGGTTAAATGAAGTTAAGTAACTTGCCTGCAGTCACAAAACAGAAAGTGGTGGATCCAAGGTGGAATAATCTGGTTTCTCTGGCTTCAAATCTATGCTTTTCCATTACACTACCTCTGGAGGATCTGCCAAGGGATGTGGAAGCACCCCTGGGAAGGCTAAACCTCATTTGCATTTTTAATCAGACACTAGTCTAACAGCATGTCTAGGCTTATGGTGGATTGGGCAGATTTAAGGCAGTTTATATGTGTGCAGTGTCTGGGAGATTGATAATGAGGCTGAAATTGGGATGGTTGCAAGACCAACTTCATCTGCTCTGCAGTTTTGCCTGGGGCTTTGATAGCACCCAGGAAGCTGTTGCTCAAGCTGAGATATTACCACTTCTTAAAGAAGTGCTATCTCCAGTTATTAACATCTGCTGTCTCTTTGTGTGTGGTAGAGAAAGAGGTAAACAGGTGCATCTCTGTAGACTTTCTTGGGTTGTTCAAGTCATCGTTCTGCAGGATATCTCTGATGGATATTTCCTTCTTTCAGCATTCCTGGAATCACGTGAGGGATGGATAAGCCCTTAGCACTACTGTGTCTGATGTTCAGTCTACCAGATAATCTTTGGATACATCTATGAGCTGCTAGAATATAATTACCATCATGGCAAGTTCTAGGTCTGTAAATCTTCAGCATCTAGTACTGTGCCTGACAAATAGCAAGTGCTTTAAAATATTTGTTGAAAAAACACAAGCTTTATGGTTTTGCATGAGATTTTCTTCAGTCAGCAATTTTTCATTAGGGAGACTTCCCAATTCTGTATACAGAATGGGGAGGAACTAAACTGATAATATTACCTTTAGTTTTCTCTATTAGCTTTTTTATTTTACCATGGAGTCATTGTAAGATCCTTTTGTTGCTTTCAGTTCTTCAACTGATTCCCCTTAGCTTTAATTTAAAATATGATTTCCCTTGAATTTTAATCATGTTACAGAAAAAAATGAGGTGAGAGGAAGGGAGAGGGCATCAGCATACCTTGATAACCTGTGAGAACACATGATCATGGACGTCATTTGCTCTGAGGAACTTCTTATCTGCGGTCAGGCTAGGGCATCCTTGACTGGAAAGGGCATGGAAGGAACAGACAGGGACTGACACCCCTCACTGAAGGGAGGGCTACGAAGACGACAGGGACATGAGCCATCTCTCCATTGAGCTAAAACATAGTCTTTCCTTTCAACAGAATAGGCCAATTAGTCATGAAAGTGGGGAATAGTCATTAAATTTCACTCATACACCTTTTATGTTATGTATTCTGAGAGTATGAACTATTTTGTGTAGGGACATGTAACCTGGGGAATGAGTGTGTTTGGTTTATATTCAGACCTAGAAAATGTCAGGGGTTTGGTGGTAGAATGGGGTCAGATTCTTTAAACTCGCTGAAGTGGTTAGACTCTACTGAACATGAGAGAATATGCACATGGGATTATTTAACCATGAAACATATTTTGGAATCACAATTAGTTTATCTCAATATAAAATCTTGTTTTTTAAAAGTACTCCCCTTAATATGAGGGCTGGATTACTTCTTCCTTTTTTTTCCCAGAGCTATTTGGTCGTATCATCTTAACTGAGTTTCTTGTGCTTGAATTCTTTTCCTCTAATGCTTGTTATAAAAGTCTGAGGGTTGTGGGATTTTTGAGTTGGGGATGATCAAGTAAACTTCTTACTGTCAAAAGATTCCAAAGAACTCAGATGCATTCAAGAATTAAGTTATTAACTAAGATAAACCAAGCAGAGCAGGATAAAGCAAACTGAAACTGTACATCTTTGAGATGCCCGCAAATGGAATTTCAGAGGGCAAAATGGTACCTTCAGATTTTTAAATTAATACTTAATTCCATTCTATATCAAACTCATCAAGGATCATTAATGCTGTTCTTGAAATATCCAATGCTGGGAATTCGCTATCTTCAAAAATGGGTTTGGCTATGTGATAGAATTTTTTTCAATCAAAATTTGATTGACTACTTGGATTTTTTTCATACATTTACCACTAGGACCATCAATATTTTTTCCTTTAAGTTTGCTATGGGTTATGTGTGCTTGAGAGAGAGAGAGAGGGAGAGAGAGAGAGAGAGAGAGAGAGAGAGAGAGAGAGAGAAGAAGAAGAAGAAGAAGAAGAAAATGAGAAATCATCTACCAGGGGGATAGTCATAGCACAATCCCTTCTTCTCCATTCTTCTCTGGGATGTTGGCCATGCACACGCATGCACCTGTCATGATTTTCAAGCCACTGGATCTTCAGACTCAAACCATGCAGTCAGCCATGTAGGATCCAGCCATCTTAATCTCTGTGCCACCTGTTGGCCTGAGGTTGCTCTTTAAGTAATATATTTGTGAACCATTTATAATTTTATAGTTCTTTATCTTGCTGTTTTTACTTTAAAATTATAAACATTTTCCTATGTTCTGTTAACTATTTGTATGTCTTGAAAAGATATCTATTCAGGTCCTTTGCCCATTTTAAAATTGGATTATTATTATTGTTATTATTTGATATTGAGTTGTATGAGTTCCCAATACATAGAGTTTTCAGAAAAGTCATGACATATTTTTTCTATGTTTTTCTATGCAAAATATGTGTGTGACTTCTCCAACAACCCAATAGTTTAGATGATAACCCCTTATCAGGTATATATTGTGCCAGTATTTTCTTTTATTTTACAGGTGCCTTTTCATTTGTTGATTGTTTCTTTACTGTGTAAAAGCTTTTAGTTTGATGTGGTCCCATTTGTTTTTGTTTTGCTTTTGTTTCTTGTGCTTTTGAGGTTATATTAAAAAAAATCATTGTGAAGAACAGTGTCAAGGAACTTTTCCCCTGTCTTTTCTTCTTGGAGTTTTATAGTTTCAGGCCTTACATGTTTTCAATCCATCAACTGAATTTTTTTGAGTACTATAAGATAGGTGTCTAACTTTATTCTTTTGTATGTGGGTATTCAGTTTTTCCAACACCATTTATTAAAAAGACTATCCTTTCTCCATTATGTGTTAAAGAGGTTCTTGTCAATATTAGTTGACTATGAATGTGTCAGTTTATTTATAGACTTTTTATTCTGTTCCATTAGGCTATGTATTTGTTTTCATGCCAGTACTATACTATTTTGATTATTATATCTTTGCAATATAATTTCAAATCAGGAAGTGTGATGCCTTCAAGACTGTTTTAGCTAATTGGAGTCTTTTGTGGTTTCATATAAATTTTAGGTTGTTTCTATTTTTTGGTAAAATGTCATTGGAATTTTGATAGGACTTACATGACTCATATATTGCTTTGAGTGTATAGTGTATGGACTATTTTTTTTTTTAAAGATTTTTGCTATTGAGTGCATGTGCTTGCCAGAGAGACAGAGAGAGACAGAGAGGCAGAAAGCGAGAAATCACCCCTCAGGGGGAATGGCCATGCCATAGTCCCTTCTCCTCCATTCTCTTCTTGGGATTTTGGGCATGCATGCACACACACTCAGCATAAGTTTCAAGCCACTGGGTCCAGAACTTGGACCAACCACGGTTGGCAAAGTGGGAATCCAGCCATGTAACTATTATACCACCTGAGTGTGTGGACATTTTAATAATATTAATTCTTCTGGGAACCAGCAGTTGGCATGATGGCTATGTTGCTGGCCTCCCACGTAGTCGACCGCAGTTCACGGCCCGGACCTGGTGGCTTAAAACTCACGCGGGGCGCGTGTGTGTGCATGGCCAGGATCCCGAGAGGAGAATGGAGGAGAAGGGATTGCGGCGTGACCATCCACCTGGGGGGTGATTTCTCGCTTTCTGTCTCTATGTCTCTGTCTGTCTGGCGAGTGCACACGCCCTATAGTGAAAACCTCTCAAAAAAAAAAAAAGCAAAATAATATTAATTCTTCCAATCCATAAACATGGGATAGCTATTAATTTATTTGTTCCCTTTCCCATTTTTTTCATCAATGTTTTACAATTATCAGTATACAGATCTTTCATTTCCTTGGTTAAATTTATCCCTAAGTATTTACTTCTTTTTTTTTTTTTTTTTTTTTTTTTAGAC
>NW_006160123.1:4149010-4151339 GCF_000334495.1 Tupaia belangeri chinensis
CACGCCGCAGTCCTTTCTCCTCCATTCTCCTCTCGGGATCTTGGGCACGCACGCACATGCGCCCGGCGTGAGTTTTAAGCTGCCAGGTCTAGGATGTGAACCACGGTCGACTACGTGGGAGTCCAGCGACATAGCGATTACGCTAACTGCTGGTTCCCTTTACTTATTTTTGATGCCAATAAATAAGATTTTTTCGTTATTTCTTTTTCAGGTAGTATATTTTATTTGCATAGATACAACTGACATTAAAACATTTATTCATTTTTAGAGAGAGAAAAAGAGACAGAAACCTTTGAAAAGGTTTCACCACACTGTGGTTCCCTTTCCCCCCTGTCTTTTAGCCAGCAAGGCTCACAGGTGCACCCATGAGAATGCTTGACATAATCAGAATGACCCAGGATCTGAATCTTGGGCCTTCCCACATGGCTCTAACATTGCACAGTGGTGGTGCCCCACATCTGTGCCACTGTGGCTGGACCAATAACTCATTTTTCTATGTTGATTTTGAATCCTGCAATTTTCCTAAGTCATTTAATAATTCCTTATTTATTTATTTCTTTATTTTGGAGAGGTTTTTGCTATAGGGTACGTGCGCTCACCAGAAAGGCAGAGAGAGACAGAAAGACAGAAAGCAAGAAACCACCCCCAAGAGGGGATGGCCACATCACAATCCCTTCTCTTCCATTCTCCTCTTGGGATTTTGGGCACACACTCACATGCGCCTGGCGTGAGTTTAAGCACTGGGTATGGGACTTGAACCGTGGTTGACTACATGGGAGTCCAGCAACATAGCCATTATGCTAACTGCTGGTCCCAGTCACTTAATAATTCTAATGTTTTTGTTGTTATTGTTATTGTTGTGTATATGTATATGTATGATTTTCTATATATAAGATAATGTCATCTGCAAAAAGAGATAATTTTATTACTTCTTTTCAAATTTAGTTTCCTTTTATTTATTTTTTTCTTATCTAATAGCTTCAGCTAGGACTCCCAGTACTATACTTAATAGAAGAGGTGAGAGTGGGCATCCTGTTTTGTTTCTTATTTTTAACCTTTGGATATGACATTAGCTTTGGGCTTGTCATATATGGTGTTATTAAGTTGAGATACATTTCTTCTATATCCAGTTTGGTGACAGTTTGTTGATTTATTGATTTATTTATCTTGAAAGGATGCTGAATTCTGCCAACTTCTTTGCTTGTTTCTACTACAGTGATCATATGATTTTTATTTTTCTTCTGTTAATGTAATGTATTAAATTGTTGATGTGCATATATTGGATCATCCTTACATCTCAGAGATAATTCCATTTGATCATGGTGTATAATCTTTTTAATGTGGTGTTAAATTTGGCTTTCTAGTGTTGATTTTGCATTTATGTTCATCAGGGACATAGGCTTGTAATTTTATTTTATATTTTATAGTATCCTTGTCTGGATTTGTAATGCTGGTCTTGCAAAATGAGTTTGGCTGGGACCTGAAAGTCTCTTTGTTTTCACAGGAGATTCAGCACTTTCTGGGCCAGGTTAAGTTGCAACTCAACCCTCTTTGTGGCTGGATTTTAGATGTGGAGGGAGATCATATTGTTTTGCAGACAAGAGTACCCTGCATTGTCTTCAAGTAGGGAGAAGCACTCGCCTTTGCCTTTTACAGGGAGGCACAGGCCACTTTGGTAAGCTCAGATGGTTCTGAAAGTATCTGGAATTTTAAGATTTTTTCAGTGTGTTGTCTTTGAATGCCCTCATCCCAAGTTTCAGGGTCCAACTCTTCCCCAGCCATGCCCTAACTTTGACACAGCCAATTTGCTGGGATTGAGAATGCTACCTTTTTCAAGTTCTGTTATACTCCTAATTAAACCCTAAGTTTGATTCTCAGCTTTTTCTACCTTGCAGATGCACAAGGAGAGATTTTTTTCGGAGCTGCCAAGGAGTAGATGCATAAGGAGAGATTTTTTTCGGAGCTGCCAAGGAGAGATCCTATTTTAACTTCAATTGGTAGTTGATCACCCCTCTGCCCTACTTTTCATCATCTTTCCCAATACCTTTGTAGTACTCAGCAACAATTCCAGTTTCCTTACACCCTATCCCTTTGACCACAGTGAATAGCTTTGTGTGTGTGTGTGTGTGTGTGTGTGTGATATGACTTTATGTTTTTCCCTAAGAAAACATGATCTAAGCCTACCTGGGTAACTTTTCGAACATTTTAAGCAATATTTTGAAAGTAGTATAATATTGAAAGTACTAAGAACAATAACATTACTAATATGTCTAGGTTTCTCCTATAGCGATCAAAACAATTTTATGTTAATTATATCCAATTGTTCATT
>NW_006160123.1:4154884-4176031 GCF_000334495.1 Tupaia belangeri chinensis
ATTTTATGTTAATTATATCCAATTGTTCATTATAACTCAGAGAGAGTGTTAGGAGTAGGCAATTTTCTGTAACCAGCTAAAAAAAAAAAAGATCATTCGCTGGGCACCTTCAACTTCTGTAGCTACTCATAAAAGATCCCCATTATTGTGCTTCTTCAAAATCAGCAATACCTTCTCACTTACATTTGGGAATTGAGTAGTGCTTGCTGAGGCCAAAGAAATGACTCATGCAGTCCATGTTTCTGTCTCTAATATGGCCTCCTTTAAAAACTTTAAAATAATTAGAACTTATAAAATTATTATATATGGAGGACCAGCAGGTGACGAGAAGGTTAAGGCAGCTAGATTGCACGTGGCCGAGTGCATGGTTCAAGCCCTAGACCCAGCTGCTTGAAAAACACACTGGGCACATATGTCTGAGTGCCCAAAATCCTAAGAGAAGAGATGAGGAGAAAGGATTGGTCCATGGTTAACCCCTGGAGAATGATTTCTCACTTTTCTTCACTCTATCTCTCTCTATTTCTCTGGTGACAAAACTAAAAACTAGCAAAAACTAAAGGGAAAATAAACATGTGTGGGAAAAAAACATAACAGAATAAACACTTACAATATTAAAAGTAAAGTCTTCTTCTCGAGTTTTCTTTTTGAAATAGCTTACTGAGGGCCAGCCAGTGGTGTACTGGATAAAGTGGCTGCATACCACATGCACAGTTTGAACCTCAGACCTGGTGGTTTAAAAACCATGCTGGGGACCAGCAGATGGCATGGTCACTAGACTCCCACATAGTCAACTGCAGTTCGAGTTTTGGACCCAGAGGCTTGAAACCAATGGAGGATGGTCATAACATAACCATTTCCTTCATTTCTCCTTTTAGAATTTTGGACACACACACACACACACACACACACACACACACACGTCCAACATGATTTTTTTTTTTTTTTTTTAGAGAGAGATTTTTTTTGCTATAAGGGCATGTGCACTCGCTAGAGAGGCAAAGAGAAAGAAAGCAAGAAGTCACTCCCTGGGGGGATGGCCACACCACAATCCCTTCTCTTGTATTCTCTTCTTGGGATTTTGGGCATGCACGTACACAGTGAATAGTTTAACACTCACACCAGTGTAACACATGAGAGCTATACATACTCCACTTCTCCCTAGTGATGATGTTCTCATTGTTAACAAGCCAGTAGGTTATCTGTCTCCCAAATCCCATTTTAGAGTATGGTTCCTTGGAACACTTCTTATATCTACTACCATAGGTAGTATTTCTCTGGAAACACTGAGGTGGAGATTTGTTGGCAGGTTTTGGAGAGAATTCTTGAGAACAGCAGTAAGAGGGACAGTATTACACAGAGAAAGAAATGAAATTTTGCATTCATTGCAGTGATGGCTTCAGTTCACCTGGAATGGCCATTCAGAATTGTCCCATATTGAGGTAGGGGGACTGGACCTTTGTACCTTCAAATCAATTACTCATTGGACACCAATTTAATTGGGGAGTGAGGGAATAATTGTGGGTAAGGAAGCTGCTTCCAGAAAAATATAACTCCTGTGGAGAAACTCAACTGGGAACTGCTAGCAGGTGTGGCAGACAAAGTAATAGCCCCCCAAAATGTCCACATCCTAATCCTTGGAGTCTGTGATTATGTTAAGTTATATAGTAAGGAAGCAATATGTTTGCAGAAGGAATTAAGATAGGGATAGCGTCCTGGATTATATCCAAGTAGGCCCAATGGAATGATAAGGGCCCTTATAAGTGAAAGAGAAAGACAGAAGAGAGTGCGGGAATGATGTAATGAGAAAGACTTCACTTTGATGACGGACTGGTGCTATGAGCCAAGGGTTATAGATAGCCTCTAGAAACTGGAAAAGGCAAATCAAAGCAAAGCAAAAGAAAGCCAAAGAAAAACCAAACCCAAACAAAATAAAAACCAGACAAACAAAATTAGATTCTACCCTAGAGGCTCCAGAAAGGAATGCAGCCCTACTAACACCTTAACTTTAGCCCCAAGAGCCCCGTTTGAGACTTCCGATACCCAGAGTTCCAAGATAATACATTTATTTAAAATATTTCCACATTTGCTTAAGACATAAGCTACAAAATTTGTGGAGATTTATTATAGCAGCTACAGAAAATCAACACAGCAGGCTATCCACCTACACCAATGCTGAGCTCCGTTTCAACTAGCCATGGTGAAATCTTTGAGATCAGATTTTCCATTTGATGCTGGAATCCTGTTTCCTCTTGCCCATGATCTGGCATTGGAACATAGAGATCTAGTTCATGTGTATTGTTTTTGCCTGTTTTTAAGTTATTTCTTCAAATGATTTACAGATCATCATTCCAATTTTGTCTTTCTTGCCAAACCTCTTGCTCTTTATTTCTCCCCCTTGTTTTATCTGGCACTTGTCTCATACTAGATTGGATTATTTGTTCTCCTAGTTCTTATAAGAGATGCTCCATTTTTAACTAGAGGCCATAAATTTAGTGTCTGAAATAAGAACTAGAAACACAAAATTGTTTTGAATTCCTTGTGTATACCTAGTCTTTTTCTTCTCACATCTTTCTTTCTTGTCCATTACTCCAACTTTCCAATGGAATAATCAATGAGCAAAAATATTATTATCTCATGCCCTTGACTTTTTTTTTTTTTAGCGGTTTTTGCTATAGGGTGCATGCACTTGCCAGAAAGACAGAGAGAGACAGAGAGACAGAAAGACAGAAAGCGAGAAATCACTCCTCAGGGGGGATGACCACGCCACAATCCCTTCTCCTCCATTCTCCTCTCAGGATCTTGGGCACGCACACACACACACACACCCGGCATGAGTTTAAGCCACCAGGTCTAGGACTCGAACTGCGGTTGGCTACATGGGAGTCCAGCAACATAGCCATTACACTAACTGCTGGTCCCATCATGCCCTTGACTTTTTTTGTCTCTAGAGATTGTGTCTCAAGTTTCTTTTGGGACTCTTCATTGTATCTATAGGTTTAGAAACACCTCAGTAAAACTGTCTTTAGTAGACAATGGTGAGAATTTGCTAAATCACAGTCACTTCCTCTACACCTCTCAAATGACAAAGTGCCTTTTGACTGACTGTATTATTTATTCATAGAGCTAGATTTTCCCTTTTCCCCTACTGGAAGTCCCTACCTCCAATCCTATCCCAGGGCCTGTGGTGGGTGATTTATGCTTGTGGTTCTTCTTCAGCAGGCTGCATATCTTCTCCAGGAGAATGAGGAGCTTTAGAAGATCTTCTAAAGAATGAAGCTCTGACCAATAGTGTATTTCCCAGAAAGTGCAAGTTTTCTTTTATATTTTCATTTCTGTGCCAGTTTTTTTCTATTCATCATTGTCTGGTTTCTAGTTTTGATTCTCCTTTGCCTTCTCAAATGTTGGGCTTCCTGTTTTCCTGATGTTTTATTTTATCTATCACAGACAGTGTTTCTTCTTGCTCTATAATAAACCAGAGAGTACTGAGGCCTTCTTCAACCTTTTTGCCTTCTTCTCCAATAGGAAACCTACTTCCTCCTACCTCAGTTCTTGTGAAAACAAGCAGCAAAGAAATTGGCAGTTGCTGGGGTAATATCTTAGCACTTATACTCTTGGCCTAGATTTGACTTCTCAAGTGAAATCACCATCCTGCATAGCTCTATTGACACCACTCCTTAATGCAGTAGCAAGCTACTTTTGGCTATTCTGTCCACTCCAACCTTAAATTGCCAAGAGCACCAATACATTTTTTTTTTTTATTTTAAAAAAAATTTTGCTCCTTTCATACTCCATTCCTGGTACCTCCCTCCTTTAGGCCACGTACTGCTATTTGAAAATTCTTGGACAATTTCTGCCACCAGGTTAACTCTGCCAAATGGTTATTGGTTTGTTGTCTCTCCAGTAAATAGAAAACTTGGAAACATTTTAGAGAATTTTTACCTTTTCTACCTTTCAGACTCTGTAGCAAGGCCCAACTAGGATTCTACTCCAGAGTCTGAACACAGGAAATAAGCTTAGGAACCACCTCTGTCTGTTGGTTCCTGGGCATTTTTTTGGATTAGCAAGTGTTTCTGTCTTGCCAAAAATGCTCAACTGGCTGTAGGCCTTGGAGGGCAAAGCAAGGACAGCTCTAAGGCCAGAGGAAAAACTGTAGCCTGTGTTCGGAGTCTGCCATTAAAACAAAACAGGAAAAGACACACATCTCTCAGGCCCTGTGTTCATTCTGAGTAAAGAAGCAGTACTGTAAAGGCCACACATTCATGAAGGAACTTTCTCCATGACCTGCCAAACTTCTTGTGGTTGCCTTTCTGTTGAGAAAGTTAAAGTTCATTCTTTGGGATATTTGGGTGGCCATTTAGCTCAACAATACAGAGTCTTTGTTCTTTTCTTTTATGCTTGGCCTTGTGGCCTTTACCCAAAACAGGACAACTTTCTTCTCTCTCTCAGATCATATTACATCTGGTTTTCCAAAATGGCAGATACTTTTCTCTTTGGAAAAAGGTGACACTGGTTTCTTGAAATTGTTTATGGGGTACAAAAAGGGAATTTGAAGACAGACTTCATTCTACAATTTTTTTTTTTTTTTTTTTACCTCAACATACAATCAGTGTTTACCTCAACAATCAGTGTTTTTCTAGGGGGAAACAACATGTCCCATTCACAAAAGATGATCTATCAGAGAATAATTTACTAGGGAGACAATAACATTGTAAAGTGAGGATACTAATTCTCTTTTGCTTAGAGGGCTTTCTGTTCTCACAAGGCTTTCTGCTAAGCTTTAGGAATCTGGAATGTAGTGGAACTGGCCCAAACCCTGAACAAGCCCTGATGAAAAATGTCTCCTGAGGCTTCACATTCTCATGTAAGGAAGGCAAGGCTATAGATCTATGAGCCTTCTCCTAAAGTCTCTGATAATAGGGCAATGCGGAGGAGGGAAGTTGACAATAATGAAAAGCAACGGACACAGAGGGGAACCCCAGAGGGACACTTTCTGCAAAACTTAATGAACAAGGAGTTCTTGGGAAAGTGGAGAATGACTTTTCCACAGTGTTACAGAGTGGGTACAATAATTAATTTATATCTAGCCTTAGTTGCCTAAATGTTGCCACCCTCTCTAACCAAAGTATAGGTCTGGGCTATAAATCCCCAAACCCTCAAGGTTTGGACTATGGCTGGCGATGGCTGATTGGCCACAGATACTCACTGTCATGGAAACTTAGCAAAAGGTGCAATTAGAAAGATGCAAGAATTGACAAGTTTCCTTTAGTCTTTTTAATTAACTTGAGTCTGTGAGTTAAAGGGAAAATGACCTGTATGGGAGGGGCCCTGAAGATATTTGTATTTGGTGTCCTTCATGGATCCTCCCATGGCTTAGGTTCTCAGTAGCATTACTTATTTTAGTATTATTGATCCTGCTCATTAACACAGGTTTTAAGGTCTAACATGTGCAAAGAATTCTCCAGGTGTTATAAAACACATTGAGTAAGAAATTGTTCTTGCCTGTAAGCAGTTTAAAGTCATGTGTATGGTGTATACTTGTGTGCATGTGTCGGAGAAAGAGAAAGGTTGAAAATGAGAAGAACCTCCTTAGAACATCAGATTTGTTTTCTACTAGAGATCCTGCAATGTGGTATTCAGGAGATGGGTTCTTGCATGGGACATGCTTTGTTTATTGACTACAAAGTTAGTTAGATGTGGGCTCCCAACTTCAGAGTTTCCATTGGTTCTTAATCCTCAAAAGCTTTGGGACTTTGGGGTTATCGATGAAACTCAGTAAGAAAGACACTTCAGCAATCTGGCTCTGGCCAAGACCAGGCCAGAGAACTGAATTTCTTCCTTTAATGGTCAATCTCATCAGCCTCTTCTTTACATGTCAGTTGTGCTTTAGCCTCCACCCTCCCATGAGGTTCCAACAATATGTAGAAAACTCTGCTTGGCCAGCACTTCAAGCCAAAGATTGCCTTTATGTGATTCCAGAAACAACTGGTCTCCCGCTTCTAAACAGAGTAGTTGAGATTAGAAAATATGCTGATTGATAGGGAGGATATTATTACTGATCCCAAAAACCTGGGCTTTCCTCTCTGATGGAGAGGAAAAGTTTGCCCTCTCTCCTTTGGCTCTCCATGTCCACCCACTTATTCTCTCTTTGTGAATGTGTGAATTCTCCTGAAAAGAGATATGATCGATCTGCTGCCCATGGTGGGGATGAGCAAGATGCAAGAATGCAAGGGTTGAGGGATAAGGTTGGATCAAGAAACTTATTTACATATTTAGGATGGCCAAAAGCAGGGTGGCTGAACAGTGTTTGTGGGTCACAATGTGCTGAAAGCGGGAAGAAAGAGCATAGTAAAGTCAAAACTGACTGGTGCCTAATGTCAAGTTTAAGGGTATGATGAGAGCTTAATGGAGAAGATGGATTGTCAGAATTTGAAAAGAAGGGGGAACCAGCAGTTAGCGTAATGGCTATGTCGCTGGACTCCCACATAGTCGACCGTGGTTCGCATCCTGGACCCGGTGGCTTAAAACTCACGCTGGGCGCGTGTGCGTGTGTGCCCAAGATCCTGAGAGGAGAATGGAGGAGAAGGGATTGCGGTGTGACCATCCCCCCTGGGGGGTGATTTCTCACTTTCTGTCTCTATGTCTCTCTCTGTCTGTCTGGCGAATGCATGCATCCTATAGTGAAGAAAAAAAAAAAAGGGACCAGCAGTGAGCGTAATAGCTATGTCGCTTGACTCCCATGTAGTTGACCATGGTTCGAGTCCCGGACCCAGTGGCTTAAATTCACGCCGGGCACGTGTGCGTGCATGCCCAAGATCCAGAGAGGAGAAAGGAGGAGAAGGGATTGTGGCATGGCCATCCCCCCTGGGGGATTATTTCTTGCTTTCTATCTCTCTGTCTCTCTCTCTGTCTTTCTGGCGTATGCACGTGCCCTATAGCAAAAACCTCTCCAAAAAAGAAGAATTTGGAAAGAATAGGAACAGGACTAGAAGTTGAATATTGATCCCAAAAGGTGCAGGGTAAGAATTGATGGTGTGAGAGGAATCAGGGTATGGAGGTCTATTTTAAGATGGTGTGGATGACATAAATTAGCATCAGGGCCACTGGAAAAAGAGAACAAGTAAAAAGTATGGTGAGGATGCCAAAAGATGGCCATGCTGCATTCCTTCTCCATTCTCTTCCTGGGATTTTGGGCATGCATACACACATTTTGGAAGTGTTTTTTGGCCATCATGCAGTCCTGACCCTCTGCCTAGACTATGAGCTTCTATCTGGCCTCACAGGACTCCTTTGTAGAGTTAGATGTGGTCAATTGCTTCAATGTTATTCAAGATTTGGGTTTAGTGATATCCAATATTTGGATAATATCCAATGTTATCCAATACTTAAATTATCAGTTTTTCTAAAGTACTTTAATTGTGAGGTTTGTCTTCCTAACTATATTATAAACTCTTTGATGGTAGAATTATGTCATCATCTTTAGAATCTCTCACAGAATCTAGGTCCATTGATGTTGAAATAATAGATATGGAGAACTTGAACTATGGCTTCCTTATAGCTCCTACACTTACTATGGCTTCTGCTCAGAGAAGGTATGATTCCCCAAAGGACTCCTGATTCTAAAGGATATCCATTCATTGGGACTTGAAGAGACCAAGCCACTTTTCTTTTTTTTTCACTAAAAAAAAATCAATTAATTTTTTATTTTAAAATAACATTTAATAAAATAACTCAGTTTTACATATTTTACATGTGTGGAATATTTACAAATTAATTTCTATTTCTATAACACTTACTTAACATTTACTATTGAATAATTTTTCATTATTTGCCTTTTTGACCATTTCCTTCAGTAGTAAAATACTATCCAGTGTTCTCGTAACTAAAAAATCAGTTTCTTGGGCAATCCTCCTTGTTCCAAGGTCTCCATTCTTTTCCGTTTGGTTGCCACACCTGGATTTGACTGCTCCTTTAAGGTTTCCACTGGACAGTTTGGTCTTGGCAGCTGACATCCAGGTGTTGGTCCTGGCCGGTTACTAAAATATTTTGTTTTTAATGCCTGTGTGGCCGTGATTCGGGTACACGGATTATGTAAGAATAAGCCTTGTATGAGATCTAGCAAGTCGTCTCCAGCTGCAATGAAGATGTGTTGCAATGGGATTCCAGGAAAACTCTTAAATGTCACATCATCTGGAAGACTACACATGTCAGGCCACTGTTCCTCAGTTGGTGTGTCCAAAGTTTCAAATATTCTTATTAATTGATCAAGGTCCAAATCTCCTGGCAAAAAAGGAACCCTTAGAAGCAGCTCTGCTAATATACAGGCAACAGCCCACATGTCCACACCCACACCATACATCCTAGCTCCAAACAGTAACTCAGAGGCTTGATACCACCTGGTTACAACCTGATGTGTATAAGCTCTATTGGGGTTTCCAAATGATTTGGCCAGGCCAAAATCTGACAGTTTTAAAACTCCATTTTCATCAAGCAACAAGTTGTTTGGTTTCAAATCCCTTTGCAGGATCTAGTGTTGATGTAAATATTCTAACCCTTGAAGAGTCATCAACATGTAGGCTTTGATATGTGGTGTCAGAGCTAGACTATTATCCTTAATTAGTCAACATGTAGGCTTTGATATGTGATGGTGTCAGAGCTAGACTATTATCCTTAATTATAATCTCTAGATCAGTTTCCATAAAATCAAAGACAAGGCTAATATTAGATTTATGTCCAAAAGCATCAAGGAGACCAATTATATTTGGATGACTTAGCTCCTGTAATAATTTTATCTCTCTTAAGGCTGTTCTATTTATACCGTCTTTTGCTTCAGATCTATGCCCAAGTTTTATTTCTTAATGGCGACAATTTGGTTGGTATTCTTGTCTCTGGCCTTATAAACCGTGGCAAACTGTCCTTCCCCAAGGAAGTCCAGTTTTTCATAACGCTTTGCTCGAGACTTCACGTCCAAAGCCATCCGGCTAGCGAACCCCAACTCCAGGCAAAACGAGAGGTCCCAAGACAGCAGGAAACCACCTTTTTAAAGCCTCTAAGAGCTGCACCGAGACCAAGCCACTTTATTGGGTCCTCCCACCTTGTCTTCTTGCATGTAATATGTACACTGTGTATTTAGGGTTCACCTGAAATGTGCCATCTCTGCCATTATTACTTTTGCCGGCTGCCAGACATTGGCTTTCAGGTTCTCCTCTGAGGCTTGTGCACCCTGATTGTCATGGGCCTTTGGACCTGGACTTCCTTTGGGACTCTAGACCTAACCTTCAAGCTATGAATCTATTATGAATACAGTCGTGTTCATTCCTCCGGACTCTGACCTTAGATTTGTCCTTAGGACTGTGAGGAAGTACATATTTTCTATAAATTACTTTTTTTTTTTTTTTGGACATAGGGAGTGTGTGCTCACTGGAATAAGATGGAGAAAGACGGAGATAGAGAAAGTGAGAAATCACTATTTCCCCTTCCCCCACCCCCACCCCCTTGGGATGGCTGTGCAGCAATCCCTTCTCCTCCATTTTCCTCTAGGGATTTTGGGCATGTGCACACAGACACTCCTGGAGTGTTTGTTGGGCCACTGGATCTGGAACTCGAATCTGCAGAGTTGGCCATATGGGATTCAGTGCCTTAATCACCGCACTACCTGCTGTCCCTCTATAAATTACTGTTGGTCAATATCTGTAGTCTAACCAACCTCATTCTGTATATGTACTTCAGCTGGAAATCTAGAGGCGATCTACTCTAGAACCAACTAGGAAACTGTACAAATGCAGATTCCTGCTTGTTCTCTACCCTGGGCCTGCTGAATCAGATTGTCTGGGGTGGGACCTAGAAATCTGCATTTTAACAAAGCTTCAGGTGGTTTTCAAATATATACTGTAGTTTGAATAACCACCTGTTCAATCCTGCCAGTATGGTATGGATCAATGTCTTTGCCCTCTGGCTTATACTGTTCCTCATTTACTCAGGACTTGGTATGGAATATCCTCATCGTGGTGTATCAGATCCTCTGCTCCCACTTATAAGGAGAAACCCTAACCCCACAGATTCATTTTTACTCTGTTCTCTTATCTCTGGTCTTTACTCTCTCCTTCCAGGAACTCACCTTGTGCTGAAATGTATGCTAGCTGCTCCCAGAAGGACCAAGATCTATCCTAGAGCTGGGATGCTTTAGCCATTGTTGTATTTCACCGATAAAGGAATGTGACCACCCGACATAGAACATGGTCATTGTAAACAGGTCGAGGTTTCTGCAACTTCAGAAGTGGTGAAATTTCTACATCCATTTCCAAACTGAGGCCTGGGAAGAACTGGAAATGTAGCAGTCCACTTGAAGGGGAGCAGATAAAACAATTCCTCCTCATGCTTTTCTGCTGGATTTTATGATTTTAAGAGGACAATAGAAATGTAGATGTTATTAACGACAAAAGAAAGAAAGAAAGAAAGAAAGAAAGAAAGAAAGAAAGAAAGAAAGAAAGAAAGAAAGAAAGGCAGTCCTTTGATAAAGGCAGCCCCATTATGAAAGAGCCTTTACAGTCTTTCATTCCAACCAGATCTTAACACAGGAAGCAGAGAGCGAGGGAGGCCTAGGCTTCTCCTGGGATTTTTGCCGAGGCCTGGCTCAGTCACCAGGTCAGAGGTGGGGAAGCGCCTGTGCTGCCCGGAGAAGGGAGAACAGACCCTCTGTTAGCTCCTGCTGATAATAAGGCAGCCTGCGTGGGCAGACATTGCTCATCCACTGGCTGAGGGAACACGTGTCTCAATGCATTGGTTATTATTCACCTTTGTATAGAATGTGGCTTGGCAGACAAGAGGGGATTAGGAGACCTGATGACTGAAATCTTGGTAGAATTCCAGGTTTGAGAACCCACCCAAGGGTGATAGCTTTGGGACTTTGTTAGGATGGTTATTAAATCCAAAGTTACTGTTCTTCAGGGTATGGATCCCTCCCTCTTGTGTCCATTCCTGTCATTTTTCATTTCTGTGAGAGCAGAGAAGGGTTAGAAAGTCTCAAAAAGGACATCTGAGATGTAATTCTCAGACTAAACTCTTTGTTCTGTGTTCACTCATATACTTGTTTTCCAAAGGCTGCCAATTAAAAGAAAAAAATTGCATGTGTTCAGACAAGCAGGGACCAACAGGTCTGTGAGGTCTGAGGGCCACTTCCAGAGACTGGGAAGGTGCTCAAGGCAGGCTAAGTCAAGCCTTTCAGAGTGTGACAGCCTGTACCACTTACTCCAGAACCTTTAGGACCATAGGGGCAAGGATTTTAGGGCCCTTATGACTAATAGCCTAAGCCTTTGCAGCCCACACACAATCTATCATGATTCTTTTATGTGATTGGTGTTCAAAATATAATTGCTGAGTATCTTTCATTGCCTTTTAATGGACTTTTTGGTTCCCTAATCAGCATAGAACTTAGCTTTCTTTGCTTCATTCATTCACTCATTTGGTAAACATGGAAGAGTAGGCATCCTACTCTGTATTCTGTGTCCTGTTGAGTCAAAGGTACCCAAAGACAGGGTCTCCTAAAATGTGGGTTAGCTCATGCTCATGGACATATTTTTTTCTGTGCACATAATGAACTAGTGAATAAATGTATATGAGACAAGATCAGCTATCTCTAGAGTACTGCCATGTTATTCATAAGCTTCCTTTTGACTTTTGAAAAACATGCTGTGTGGGGAAAGGTGGATGATGTAGTATTGGCTGGACTCCCACATGGTTGACCATGGTTCAAGTCCTGGAGCCAGTGTCTTGAAACTCACACCAAGTGCATGTGCATGTGTATGTGTGCCCTGAATCCTGAGAGGAGAATGGAGGAGAAGGGATTGTGTGGTGGCTATTCACCATGGGGGGGGGAGGTGATTTCTTGCTTTCTCTCTCTCTGTCTCTTCAGTGAGTACATGTGCTCTACAGCAGAAATCTCTTATAAACAAAACAAAACAAAACAAAAATGAAAAACATGCTGCCTGTTAGTAAGCAGCAAGTACCCATCCTCTTCTGCAAAGAGAAATAAAAAAAAAATAGTTTTAAGATGATTTCCCCCCCCACCCCATTTTACTAAGAAAATAAATACTTTATCTTAAGCATCTTTGGCTGTTCAGGCTCACTCAGAATCCTGTAGCAGGGAGTGGTTGAGGCTGGAGAGTTAGTATTGGGAATCATTAGTGGTTTGAAGGCCATGACACTTGCCAGCACACCAGAGGAGTGGGTATAGAAAGAAAAGAGAAAAGTCAAAAGGCCAGGGGCTCTGTAACTCTAGGTGGGTGGAGAGGTGGGGAGAAATCCATGAAGGAGGGCTGGAAGAGAAGCCAGAGGAGTAGGAGAAAAATCAAGAGCATGAGGCTTCTTAGAAGCCAAAGGAAGATAATAGTTCAAAGATAAAGGAATGGTCATCAGTGAGGAATTCTGCTGAGAGGAGCGGTAGGATTAGTTGTGCCACTGGTTCTAGCAATGTCAAGTTACTGGTGACCTTGGAAGGGGCATTTTCTGATGGAGATGTCAAGGTGAAAGCCTGATTGATGTTGGCTTGGGAGGTTCCTTCATCTTTGCTCCTTAATGAAATGAAACAAAATCAGAACATACAACACTGGGGTCAGGACAGATGATACCCCATTTTACTAGTATTATCTCTTCTTATATCCTCTCTGGAATTTTCTACCCATTCTTAGTTGATTGGTATATGGCTCAAGTCCCAACAACTAGAAACCATGTCATTAAAGTTTGGGATTCTGGCAGTTATTGCAAGGCTTTGTCGTGAAAGCCTTTTGTAGGACTGCAGGAGTGCTCCTTGGAAGTTAACGAAATTGAGTTCCCACATTTTACAGGAAACTGAGGCCCATATCAAAGAGCTGACTATCTAAGGTCACATAACTGCTTTGAGGTATTTCTTCTCTTCATCCAGCCAAGCCTGGAAGATGAGAACTTACACTTTAAAAAAAGATTATTTGATGGGTGGGAAGGGCAAAGGGAAGAAACATTTAACAGACAAAGGGATGTGAAATTCTCTGTTTAAAAAGCAAAAATTCTTGGGACCAGTAGATGTTATAATGGTTACGTTGCTGGACTCCCTCATAATCAGCTGCAGTTTGAGTCCTGGACTTGGTGGCTTAAATCTCATGCCGGGTGTGTGTCCATGTGTGTTCAAGATCCAGAGAATAGAATGGAATAGAATGGATTGCAGCATGGCCATCCTTCCTGGGGGGTGGTTTCTTACTTTCTATCTCTTTCTCTCTGTAGAGTGCGTATGCCCTAGAGCAAAAATCTCTCTCTAAAAAAGAAAAAAAAGTTCTGTTATTTTTACCTCATAAAAACAACAACAAAAAAAGATTATTGGGGGAAGATCTTCTATACCCATCACTTCCTTCAGATACCCACTCTGGGGCTGTTAAATTAGATTTAAACATAATTAAACCACTCATATTGTGTTATAAGCCAATTTTCTATGTAAGGAATTGAGCCTACTTAAGCTCCCAAGTCTAAGAAGGTTCTAATTAGACAGCCCATCCCCTGAGAAATAAGGGGAATGGTTCATATGCAGAAAATCCTGGGCTGCGTTTCCTATCTTTCTTGTTTCTTTTTTTGTGTCGTAAGCAGAGTCCCTTTGGCCAGCTACCCTGGGCTTACTCTGTAGATGGTGACTGATTGTCCCTGCTTGGGCCAGTTGGTGTTGTCATCCTTGGAGGGAGGCAAGGTTGGACTAATGGTCACGTGATTGAGCTCACTGGTGTTGAAGGTGTTCATCCTAAGTACCTCACCTGCTGGGCCTTGAACAAAAGGGAGAAGAACTAAGCTTCTGTGAGGAGTTATAGATTCTTTTTTTTTTTTTTTTTTTTTCTGAGAGGGTTTTTCTATAGAGCATGTGCATTTGCCAGAAAGGCAGAGAGAGACAGAAAGTGAGAAATCACTGCCCACAGAGAGGATGGCCACGCCGCAATTCCTTCTCTTCTTTTCTCCTCTCAGGATCTTGGGCATGCATGCACATGCCCCTGGCGCGAGTTTAAGCCACCGGATCTGAGACTTGAAAGGTGGTTGACTACATGGGATTCCAGCGACATAGCCATTATGCCAACTGCTGGCCCCAGGAGTTACAGATTCTTAATCAGGGATACAGTGGACACTTCAGGCTAGTCGTCTAACTGATTCGCCCTTTTCCTGGATCTCACCTCCATGGAAGACATAGTTGAGGACTCATTAGAATGAATAGCACCAAACATTGATTTAAAACCCATTCTTAGTTTATTATAAAGGGAGCCTATTATTGCTTTGTTCAATATCTGGATACTGAATGAATGAATAGAAAATGTAAGAAAGAGAGAGAGATGAAAAGCAGCAATTCTAAGGCTAGGCTTTACAGATGAATCAAATGGGGAGCTTTGAAAGCCCTAATGCCTTGGGCACATCCTATTCCAATTAAATTAGAATTTGGGGAGATGGACCTGGTCGTCATTTAAAAAAAAAAAAAAAACTTTCCAAGTGATTCCACTTACATCCAGTATTGATGATAACTCTCTTAAGGCAGTGGTTCTCAAACTTTATGCAACAATTTCCTGGAGTCTTGCTGACATGCACATTTGGATTCAATAGGCCTGCCGTGGAGCTGGTCTTTCTAACAATTAGCCACATCATGCAGAAGTGGCTGGTCTAGGGAACCCCAATCAATTAAATTAGAATTTGGGGAGATGGACCTGGTCGTCATTTAAAAAAAAAAAAAAACTTTCCAAGTGATTCCACTTACATCCAGTATTGATGATAACTCTCTTAAGGCAGTGGTTCTCAAACTTTATGCAACAATTTCCTGGAGTCTTGCTGACATGCACATTTGGATTCAATAGGCCTGCCGTGGAGCTGGTCTTTCTAACAATTAGCCACATCATGCAGAAGTGGCTGGTCTAGGGAACCCCAATTTGACATTTGAATATAAAGGTGCTAAAAATGTTACAGGATTATTAACAATAAGCTGAGGTGCTTGATGCTAGGTCCCAGAGGAGAGGCAGAAGTGGGAAGAACTTTAGGGAGAACTCAGTCCCTTGCTGGACCCTGAAGAAGGGCAGACCCCAAATAAGAGAGGGTGGACAAGCTTCTGCTGCTGCTCAGGTCTGGTGTTTGAAGCTCTGGCACATAAAAGATGATGGCCTGCCAGTAGAAGTCCTATATTAAGCTGCTTGATGATGACCATGCTAGTTCTTTAGCATTAAAGCCATAGGACTTCAATGTCAGAAGGCTCTGGGTTAATGATCTGGTTCAGTCTGATCCTTCCATGGCAGAAGAGAGCACTGGGGTGGCTCAGACGGGTGTGGCCCCAGTCACAGAGCACACTGCCATAGATACAGGACTTCTGAGAGCCAGGAGACCCTCTGCAAGGGACCCCTGTCCCTGGGTCACAGTGTCTGGCATGTGTCATGGCCCTGTGGATGGAGCTCAGTCCACAGCAGGGAGGAACCCTAGTGTCTGGTTCTTTTTGAAGGCCCAGGATTCTCTCTCTTTATTTTTGTAGAGGTTTTTGCCCTAGGGCACATGTGCTCACCAGAGAGAGAGAGAGAGAGAGACAGAGACAGTGAGAGGGAAAGTGAGAAATAATCCCCCAGGGGGGTTGGCCATGCCACAATATCTTCTCCTCCCTTCTCCTCCCAAGATCTTGGGTATACATGTATATGCACCTTGTGTGAGTTTTAAACCACGGGGTCCAGGACTCAAACTGCGCTCGGCCATGTGGGAGTCCAACAACATAGCCAATCCACAATCTGCTGGCCCCAGCCCAGGTGAACCCAGGGTTCTCTCCCAGAGAGACAGGGCTCACATTTCTGCATGGATCTGCTCCCTGCCATAGTCTGTCCCTGTCCCTCTTATCAAGTTTTATTAATTCTTTATAATATCAAAATGGCCTGCCCAGTCTTTAAATTTCCAGGTCCCAGTTTATACCCTGACAACAACAAAATTAACAGAAGATGCAAGATATGGAAAGAGACCTCCCCTGGAAAACAAGAGGGCCTTTTGCCTCCACCTTTCCTTTAAAAAGATGCTGGGATACTGTCCGAGAGAGCTCGCTGCACTTACAAATCTCTGCAAAGATCTGTTTAATTGCAGGGTTGTACTTTCACATCCCATCAAGATAAGTGCATGAGAGGTGAAGGGGTCAGGGTGGGGTCACGTCTGTCATACAAAAGCACTGTGCTGGCAATCTGGGCCCTGAGCACACCATTTGTCCCAGGTATGTGTGTGTGTGTCCCCTCCAGGGAAAGGTTATACAGTGTGTCTGTCAACTGCCCTGGGGAACACACATTGACACCCCTCAACTTGGGAACCCCACAGCGCTATGCCTTGGAAATCCAGAGATGAATAAATCCCACTCTGCCTTTGATTGTTCCCCCAGACTAGAGGGAGACCAAAAAATACAATAGCATTTTCATTGATACGGTATTAGAGACTAGGACTGTCCCTGAGTGCAAGTGCGAATGCTGCAGACTTTGTCATAGCACCCTTTTTTGAGTTCCTCCCGTCCGGTCCATTAAGGTTCTCTATTGCTTCCCTTCCTTCCCCTGTTCTCTGCTCTTTTCTTCCCTCCTTCCTCATCTTAGCACCTGGCAGTGGTGGTGATGATGGACAATTAGACATTCACGCTGGGAGGCAGATGAACTGAATCCACAGGGGTGGTCCCTCTGCCCCACAGGCGCTAAAGCTGTTTACCAGACAGGCCAGATGGGTTTTGGCAGGGAGCAGAAGATCCTGCAGCCGCAGACCCTCACGGCCATGCCACATGGAGCCCGTTCGCAGGGCCACTATAAAAGGAAGAAGAAGGGCTGTCCAGGAAGAAGTAGGAGTGAGAGGCAGGGGTCTCAGAGGTTTCGCATCAACAAAGAGAGAAGCTCTGAACATGGATGCTATGGCCAAGCACAGAGATCCAGAAGTAATTATGGGTTATTTTCAGCCCTCAGAGTGGGAGGAGAAACATCTAGCCTGCCATGCTGAGCTGCCTCGGAGATTCAGAGCCGGGTGCTCGAGGCACTGTCTTTGCATCTGAGCTTAGAGGCCCCCGGCTGCGTCACTACTCTCCTGGCCACTAGCTTTCCCATAAATGGTGCTTCTGTAACTTGAGGATGTGCCAAGGTTGATACCTGGTTGCTGCAGGCCCCAGAGGCTCTCTGCTGAAATTTGGCACAAGCTGCATCATCAGGTCCTGATGTTATCACTTCCCCGAAAGCGATCACCTGCTTAGCTCTTGTGCTAACAGAAAGCTCCTTTTCAGAGCAATGGTCTGGCTAAAGGGAGCTACTTGCAGACTGCTTTCATGCGTGTTTGTTTTGTGGGCATTGGGGTTGTGCTCCGAGAGAGAGTGCACAGATAGTGGGAAAGGGCTAAAATCCAGAGGCAGATCAGGAGGTAGGGGGAGAGTTCAGGAAGAAGACCATGAAGGACTTGGGATTTCAGGGGAAAGTATTGGTGAAAGGGATGGGGTGGGGAATTTCCAGCATGGTCCTGGCACATAGCTGAGATGTTACCTAGGGTGAGTTTTGGTCACAGTGAAGGTGTCTTCTTGGTGAAGACTGAAACCCAGTCTAACGTCTGTGCAGATATTCCCAGTCCCAGCGCTCCTCTCATTCTTAATTTTATCCCTATTTCTGCTCGGAGATTAGATTTTCAACTGCTTCCCAAAACTTTCCCTCACTTGGTCTGTGTAATTCCTTTTTCCTTTGTGATAGGAAAGGGCATTGAGAATGCTGTATTATTATTGGATGTGTAAAGAAAATGTGACTTTTATTTTCTGTAATGGATTTACTCTTGCTTCAGCATCGTCATCCCGCTGGGTAGAAAAGAGAACACAGTCCCACTGCTTCAGCTTGCCGGTTAAAGAGTGTTAGACTCGGGAACCAGCCGTTGGCGTAATGGCTGTGTCGCTGGACTCCCACGTAGTCGACCGCGGTTCGCGTCCTGGACCCGGTGGCTTAAAACTCACGCCGGGCGTGTGTGCGTGCGTACCCAAGATCCCGAGAGGAGAATGGAGGAGAAGGGATTGTGGCGTGACCATCCCCCCTGGGGGGTGATTTCTCGCTTTCTGTCTCTATGTCTCTCTCTGTCTGTCTGGCAAGCACACGCGCCCTATAGCAAAAAAAAAACCTCCCCCCCCAAAAAAAAAGAGTGTTAGACTCGCCTCCTTTTAAAGTGTCTTTCAGTCTAAAATAGTGGCCTTTGGGGAAATATCTCTTTGGGATAAATTCTCTGTCTTTCAGATTTCTATGCCATTATCTTTTAAAAAATATAATTTCTAATTTACATATAATAGTTGTACACAGGATGTGTCCTCTCGACAAAAGTGGTCATGGGCCTCATTCATAGGGGTTGGGCTTGGCCAGTTGCTTGCCTGTAATGGGGCTCAGACTGGTCCCTGTGTGCTCTCTGCTCTCTGCAGCTATGCCACAGCTCAGTCTGGTCCCCAAGTCCCCATGTAGAGCCTGCTCACTGCAGCTGGCCTTTTCAGCATTCGAGAACTTCCCACGGATGACATTCATAGATCTCAGCTGTGGACGGAATGTTTGTGTCCCCCTCCAAAATGTATAAGTTAAAACTTATCCCCTGTGCAGTAGTGTTGGGAGGTGAGGACTAATGAGAAGTGTTTGGGATTAATGTGCTCATCTTCAACATCACCCATTCATGCTTCTAGAAAAAGGGCTCTTGGGGATGGGTTTTCTTTCTGCCATATGAAGATACCATGTTTCTCTTCCCTGGAGGATACAGCATTTAAGGCACCATCTTAGAAGTGAAGATAGTGTTCTTACCAGATACCAAGCTCGCTAGTGTCTTGATCTTGAATATTCAAGCCTCTAAAACTAAAAATTAAATTTCCGCTCTTTAGAAATTTCCCGGTATCATTAATTCTATGATAGCAGCACAAAATAAGACGGAGACCACTGAGTTGTTGTTGGAGAACTCAGTGTCTTCTACTCCTTTAATGGGTCAGACAGAACCTTCTCCATGCCTAGATTTCTAGAGCCTGTCGCATTATTTCTTTGATTTAATCTGTTCCTACAGCTCTGCAGTGTATCTTGTCCATGAAAAGACACTAATCCTGATGTTCTTCTCCTTTGGAGTCATGGAACTACCTTTTGTAAAAAAGAGAAGTGGTAAAGTTTTGATTGTGTCCTTCCCCACAAATATATATGTTGGAGTCCTAACCGTAGATAGCTCAGAATGTGACCCTATTTAGAGACAGGATATGTACAGAAGTAATCAAGTTGAAACGAGGTTGGTGGGATGGGCCTAATCCAAAATGACTGGTGTCTTTTTTTTTAAGCGGTTTTTTGCTATAGGGCTCGTGCGCTCGCCAGACAGACAGAGAGAGACAGAAAGCGAGAAATCACCCCCCAGGGGGGATGGTCACGCCACAATCCCTTCTCCTCCATTCTCCTCTCGGGATCTTGGGCACGTATGCACATGATCCAGGCATGAGTTTAAGTTCAGGACGCGAAACACAGTCGACTACATGGGAGTCCAGTGACATAGCCATTATGCTAACTGGTCCCAATGACAGGTGTCCTTTTAAAAGCAAGCAAAAGGATGGGACCAACAGTTGGCATAATGGCCATGTCACTGGACTCCCATGTAGTCGACTGTGTTTCGCGTCCTGAACTTAAACTCATGCCTGGATCATGTGCATACGTGCCCAAGATCCCGAGAGGAGAATGGAGGAGAAGGGATTGTGGCATGGCCATCCCCCCTGGGGGATGATTTCTTGCCTTCTGTCTCTCTGTCTCTCTGTCTTTCTGGCGAGCACACGTGCCCTATAGTAAAAACCTTTCCAAAAAAAAAAAGCAAGCAAAAGGAGAGCAATTTAGACAAAGAGCTACATAGAAGAAGATGATGTGAAGACATGGGAGAAGACATCGTCTGTAGCCAAGGAGATGAGACCTGGAACAGATCCTTTCCTTACAACCCTCAGAAGAAACCAACTCTGCTGACACCTTGATTGTGAACTTTTGGCCTTCAGAACTGAGGTAATAAGTTGCCGTTGATTAAACCACCTAGCTTGTAGTATTTTGATACAACAGCCCTAGCAAACTGATTAAAAAAAAAAAAGTTGGCTTCCTTCTCCCTCTAGTCTTTGATCTTTTACCCTGAGCAAGTCAGGTAATCTAAATTATAGCAGTCAGCTCTTTTGGCTGTACTGGGTGCTCTTGATACTGAAGAGCAAAACCTCCCTCTTCAAGCTTTGGGGGTGGGAGTGGCTAGAGTGTGAAGCCTCTTATGTTGGGTAGGGGAGTACTTAGGAGGGGCTGGAAAGAACTTCCTCTTTCCATTTTAGGGAGGATTTATGGTCCCATATCCCTCCTTTTTTTTTTTTTTTTGGAGAGGTTTTTTCGCTATAGGGCGCGTGCGCTCGCCAGACAGACAGAGAGAGACATAGAGACAGAAAGCGAGAAATCATCCCCCAGGGGGGATGGTCACGCCGCAATCCCTTCTCCTCCATTCTCCTCTCGGGATCTTGGGCACGTACGCACACGTGCCCGGCGTGAGTTTTAAGCCACCGGGTCCGGGACGCGAACCGTGGTCGACTACGTGGGAGTCCAGCGACATAGCCATTACGCTAACTGCTGGTTCCCCCATATCCCTCCTTGAAGAAGAAAATTACTTATCATTGTCTTGGTTCCAAATGCATTTCCACTCAATCTGGGTTCTGCCTCTATCAAATCGGCCCTCTCCAATTTCTAAACCAGGCTGGCAGGAGAAAGTTCCTGGTCTTCTGCCTGCCTTGAAGTCTGAAGCACTGTTTCACCAGCTTTCTGCAGGTCACAAATTGTAACAGTATGACACATACCAGCTTTCCTTTCATAACCGGTGCTCAATCATTTATCCAAGTCTAGAATTCTTCTGACTGGCCACTGTAAGTCTGAAGATCCTGTTCAAAGAATACATTTGCTATCTCTGGAGCTCAGGAACTGGCCTCTGAGAAGACATCTTGGGCTGGGCAACTTTGAAGTGTGGACTTTGGAAATGACTCAGCGGTAATATCTGTGCAGCCACATCTGGCTGCCCAAGGTGACATTTGTTTTGCTGGAGCCCAGTTCCTTCTACCTTGACATAGGCTTAAGCTGCTTCTCTTCACAACACTTCTGTGTCTTTAGAGCCTTCCCAAGTCTTCCT
>NW_006160123.1:4176620-4181103 GCF_000334495.1 Tupaia belangeri chinensis
GAATCTCGCTGGAGGAGAAAGTAAGACTAAAACCATTTCATACAGACTGTGGAGCTTAAAGAAGGAGAGAACGAAAGAAAAATGAATTTGGCATTGGATGGTATATTAGCAATCATGTACTAACCTTCCCTCTCCCAATGTGAGATGAGATGTTACTGATGCCGAACTCAGAGTCCAAAATGTCAAATGATTAGCCCAGGTTCACAGCATAGTTGGAGGTAGAAGTGGGAACAGATCCAGCTCTGTGTCCTTCCTTCACAGAAGTAAGATGAGGCAGTTGAGTTTGTTGGTCAGAAGGTTAATAGCACCTTCTCAATTTAGTGATCTTTTCTGCATTAAAACTAGTCTCTCTTCCTGATACGTGAAAACACTCAAGCTCCTGAGACACCAGAAGTCTCCTTTCCTCCAGTCCTTATTCTGTTTGCCCAGTCCATTCTCATCCAAGGCCCTCCATCCCCTGCCCCGTCCTACCTTCCCTCCCACTCCACTACTTCCAGATGTTTGTCTCATGTTCTTAGGGTCAAGCCACACCATTCCCTAACTATATTTGTTGCCAGTGTCTCCCAGCTTTAGGTGCTGGTAAAAGTCTGCATGGCTATAGATGGAGAGTCCCTGGACTGTGTTTCAGCTTCAGACATTCTGGATCAGAACTATGAATTTTTAACAGGAATCTTCTGTCTAATGTGGAGGAGCCAGAAATCCTACCTTGAGAATTGTCTCCCCACAATTTCCCACCTCCATTTGGGGAGATTCCTGATGGTAGAGTTGAAGGCTTTGGAGTTCCTATTCTTTTCAAGAACTAAGTGAGCTTAGTCAAAGCAAATTACTTTATATCAGTTTTTATTTTCTAGGAGTGTTGAGGAGGATTAGAATCATGGTTAGGGTGGCAAACACAAGTCTGGTTAGTTGTTAGCCATAAGGAATAAGGTGGCTTTTTTCCTTGGGGGAGGTATCGTTGATAAAACTATCTGCAGGAAACCCCAAAAGCTCTAAGGCTGAAGAAATTCTGTGCAAAATATTGAGTATTAGACTTTTTAGAGAGAAGGATGAGATTTACAGTAAGACCTTGCACAGTCCTCAAAGATCTGCAGTGTTGTGACCCAAGACTGACCCAACTAGATGATCCACAGCAAATTGTGTATCTATTCTAAAGCTCACAAATACCTCATCTGTAAGGCAGAGATAATAATAATAATAATAATTCTGTCTAGACCTATCCTAGAGACTATATTGGTGATCAAATGAGACACATAGTAGGGCATTTTTAAATTAAAAATGCTCTGGGAATTTAAATGATTTATTTTCACACCAGAGAGACAGCTGCCTAGCCCACTAAATATTTTTTCCATCAACAGAATAAAGTGATCAGTTAAAAAAAGCAGACTGAGTCAATAAAAACCCAAACAGAGTCAGAACTGGATCTCTGTCTCAGGTGGCCATGGAAAGTATTCAATTACTGATTTTTTTTAAAAACCTGTTTGGGAGTTGCATTGCTATTTAATCATGTGACTACTCTGCCTTAGGAATTCCTGATCTATTCTCTTTTAGAAACTACACAATCTCTAATCTCTTCTATTTTTCCTAATTGCTGACCATATCAAATTCAAGTGGTAGGACCTGAAGGTAAAGCCAATGGCAGTAAATAAAAACCGCAAACCAAACCAATGAACAAACAAAAAAGACCCAAAGAACTGAAACACTTCATCAAGATTTCCTGAATAACACCGATAGAAGGTTGCTAGAAGTTTACTGACATGGTATCCGGTTTCTGCCTGGTGCCCACAAACCTGGCTTGCATGACTTCTGCCGTCTGTGCCTTCACTTGTCTCTTCCCATTTACCTCCCAATCTGTCCTTTACAAAATTCTGTCTTCCTGCTCAATTTCCAGGTCTGCTTTAATTCCTCAACCTACTGTGTGCTTTTCAACCACCGTCTTTGTTCAAGTCATTAAACCACCATCCTGCCGTGAGCCTCTTCTGCGGTGCTGTCCTTTGTCCATGCCTCTCCCTTTCCTCCAAAAGGCCTTCCTGGTGCCTTGCCCCAGCCCCATTCAGGGGATCTCTAGAAGTGCCTCTCTGTGCCCTGGGCTCAGTTTGCCTCGCCTTGCAAGTTGTCTGTTTCTATAGACTATAAGATGCACAAGATGCTGTCTTTCCACCTCTGTGTCCCGGGGCCTAGTATAGGTTCCAAACACATTGGAGCCAAATCATTGTTTATTATTGTTAATAAAGATTCTGAAATAATTTCCTTGGATGAGAAAGAAGAAGCAGAAATTGGTGCTAACTTTTAGGGAGTTTGATGAGCACATGCTGGGTTATGTGCATGGGTTCTGGAATCAGTCGACAAGCCCATTTCTTGTTTCCAAACACATGAAAACATTAATTAAGAATATTAAAAAAATGGGACACCTGCTTCTCTTCTAAGTTCTCTTCCTGACAACATTCAAGCTGTCACTTTCACAGGCTTGTGAACCAAACATGTCTTCTCATTTAGGCATTAGAAGTAGACATAAATCTGAATATTGAGCCCACTTAAGTGATTTTGAAATAGGAGATATTTTGCTGAAGAACTATTTTTTAACCTAGCAAGAGATGCTACTTTTTAAAAAGCAGTAAATACATATTTCTCGAAAAGCAAATTTATACTTTTTTTGGTTTTGTTTTGTATATTTTTTACCATTGTGATCATTTAAATAATTTTATTGAATGAATTTTCTTATGAGATAAACTCCAAGCAGTCAGGTTCAGGCCATGTTATGGTGAGGTCACATTTTGCAGGTATTTAGGGCTCATACATAGACAGTCAGGAACTTAGAAATAAATGTAGGGATGGTATTGACTTTTACATTGTGTCCCCGCAACCCAAATTCTACTTCTATGAAAAAATTAATTAAAATGTGTTAAAACGTCAAAACATTAGAGACCTAAGTTAAATCGAAGAAACACAAGATTCTTACATTCTATTATCAGCCTTTGTTTGATAACACTATTAAATATACCTTATTTTATATTTTAACATTTGCCAGAGGGTGTGTGCACTAGCACTAGCTGGAAAGAGAGAGAGAGAGAGAGAGAGATAAATAGGAGGAGATTGAGACAGAAAGGGAGAAAGCACCTCCTGGGGGAGACAGTCACCCCACAATCCTTTCTCCCTCTTTTCTGGGTGTTGGGGATGCTCACACATGTGCTTGGTGTGTTTTTCAAGCCACCAGGTCCAGGACTTAAACCATGCAGCTAGCCATGTGGGATCCAGGTACTTTAACCACCATGTTACTGGCTGGCCCTATTTTAAAAGAGTATTGCGAAGTATTAGAGTGATGAAAGTTCGATGCCCAGTCCTGGGAGGTGGCCATCTAGAAATTCTGACTGCGGCTGATCAGTTGGTAGGAGATGCTGCACAGAGACACATGCCAGGCTTTAGTTCTCTGTAGGGAATAAATCACTCTAGTCAGGGTCCAGACATGAGGGAGAAGTCGATTCCTAATTAGAGTATACCAAAACATGATGAAAGTGTTGGGCCCAGTAGCTCCTCAACACTCACGAGCCCCCTGACTACTGTACTCACCAAGCCATTTACCAGGTGAGGACAGATGGAGACTGATAAAACAGTGTTGAGGCGAGGCTGCTCTCAGGATAGACTCACTGTCTACCTAGTGCCCCATCTCATATAGCCCCAAGAGGGAGCAGGATGAATATTCATGCTCTAGAAAAGGAAAAATCACTCAAAGTGGATTGTAGCAGTGGATTGTGAACAGTTTGCCTCTGGACTGTCCTGTATAGGTTGTTTTTCTCCCTCCGTTTGTTTCTGAGACAGGATGCTCAAGAGTTTGTCCATTCTGGTAGCTTGAAAGCATGGAGACTTGGCTCAGCTCTAGGACTGATGCTGTAAGAAATGCCTTGAGCTGTATTTATTCCTCAATTTCTTTTTCTTTTCTTTTTTTTTCATAGAGGTTTTTTCCTATAGGGCACATGTGCTTGCCTGAAAGAGAGAGAGACAGAGAGACAGAAAGGGAGAAATTACCCCCCAGGGGGGGATGGCCATGCTGCAATCCCTTCTCCTCCATTCTCCTCTCAGGATCTTGGGCATGCACGCACACGTGCCCGGCGTGAGTTTAAGCTACCGGGTCCAGGACTCGAACCGCGGTCGACTACATGGGAGTCCAGTGACATAGCCATTACGCTAACTGCTGGTCCCTCAATTTCTTTATCTATACACTGAGTTCTTTAGGCTTTGGAAAAAACAAATGCATTTGGCAACATGGTGCTGTCCTGGAACTCTTTCTACCAGTAGAGTTCTTGCTGGTACAGTCCCTTCTTTGGTCTACCCTTTCTAAGGGTGTTCTAAGAGAACAATCCTCAAAGGTTCTGCATTCAGGTTTGTGAGAAATCAAGCAATTGATGTGTCCTGGGAAAGATTTTCTGAGAAAATGGGGAAGAAGCCATTCTGCTCTGGGCTTCCCTGAGCTGCCTCCCCCCACCCCCCC
>NW_006160123.1:4181779-4192151 GCF_000334495.1 Tupaia belangeri chinensis
TATATATATATATATATATACATATATATATAATAACAAAAAAGACAATAATGCAAACAAACAAAATCCACAGACCGAGTCTCGGGCTTATGCCTATTAGATGAGACTTTGTAAACAAGAATTAAATTGCCAGATCATAATGTGACTAGGCTTCCCTTCTTACTGTGAAACGCACATACAGCCCACAAAAGAAATGAGCACTCTGTGCTGGGCATCTCGTTTAAGAGTCATTCATCATGTTTCGGATTGAGCTGGGAGAGCTCAGGAGCCTAAAGTTTCCGTGATTCTCTATGTTGTGGCTGACTTTAGTGAGAGGACCAGTGAGCATAAATATTATAGCTTTGAACATTGGAGTTTAGATTTGTACCTCAGCCAGAGTGTTTGCGATTGCTGGCAAAATTGTGAAGTTATATGTGTGAATTTGCCCTGTTAAACTCTAGTGTCTTCTTATAGGATGAAAATTTGTTAGGGCTAGGAAATGACACTATAGGAAATATGACTCTCTGGGCATATTCTCTCTCCTCAAATGTAAGCATCCTAACTTTCTGGGGTAACGAGTCTCTCAGTCTCCTGTCTGGGTCAGATGTGGAAAGGTTTTTATCCTAGTTGTCGCATCTGGGACAGTGGCACTTGTTAGGTCTTAATGCTTTGATGCTAAGACCTTGCAATGGCCATTTGAACAGTGGCTAGAATGCTTTTCATCTTTGCTACTCTTTTTTTTTTTTTGGAGAGGTTTTTGCTACAGGGCATAGGCACTCACCAGAAAGACAGAGAGAGACAGAGAGACAGAAAGCGAGAGATCACCCCCCAGGGGGGATGGCCATGCTGCAATCCCTTCTCCTCCATTCTCTTCTCGGTATCTTGGGCATGCACGCACATGCGCCCGGTGTGAGTTTAAGTCACTGAGTCTAGGACTCGAACCGTGGTCAACTACATGGGAGTCCAGTGACATAGCCATTACTCTAACTGCTGGTCCCACATCTTTGCTACTCTTCACAAAAGTGATTTCTGGAGTTAATGGGTTGGTTAATGGACTGGGATGGTTCCTAAAAGTTTAGACTTTTAGAGTGACAGTTATCCCTATAGGTAATTTTATCTAACCTCCCCACCTCTAGAAATGCTCTAAGATCCCTAAAAGAAAGGCAGTTCTTCATATTTTAGTCCAAACCCTCCAGCTCTTATTAAAGGCTGCATTTAGAATGCATTAAAGAGGACAAAATGTACATAGATGCCTGGGTAGTTCCTGGCACATGCTGGGTTTAGATATGTGCTAGACGCTTTCTTTTGCCTCTGGAAAGACTAGAGACTCCCTCTGGGATGTTAGTTCCTCTGAATTTGTTGAATCATATCATTAGTATTTGGCCTCAGCTATGTCTCTTCTTTCTGAGGCTTGGCTGACAGCTTGGTTGTCAAAGCAAATTTTGATTATGATTGAGAGGTAAGAGTCATAGGCTGCCATATTTGGCTTTATATTTATGTGTGCTTGTGTGTGTGTGTGTGTGTGTGTATTTTTATTTTGAAGAGAGATTTTTGCTATAGATTACGTTTTTCGCCAGAGAGACAGAGACAGAGAGACAGAAAGCGAGAAATCACCCCCCAGCAGGGAGGGTCATGCCACAGTCCCTTTTCCTCTCAGAATTTTGAGCATACACACAAACATGCCCAGTGTGTTTTAAGCCAACAGGTCCAGGACTCAAACCATGGTTGACTATCTGTGAATCCGGCCACTTAACCATTACACCATCTGCTGGTCCTGTATTTTTTAATTAAGAGGGGAGACAATATTAAGAAAGAACCAAGAATTATTAGCAGGAGCCTCTGTGCACATTGTGAAAATAAATTATTGTTGCTGTGAGAATTCTCCTTGAGACTCAGGCATATCTAGGCCAAAAGTAGTACTTTTCATTGGCTCAGAAAATATCAGACTCACAGTCTGAAGACCGAGGCTCTTGGAATGAGGCTGTCCCCTATTAGCTGTGTAACTAGCAAGTGTCTTTAATTTTTTTTTCCCATCAAAAAAAAAAATCTTTGCAAATATTGTTGAATCTGACCCTAAAGAGGGCTAGTGTTCTGATATGAGCACTGTGTTCTATGTCCAGTGAAGGTCTGTGGGAAGCTGCACACCAGCGAGTCTGCCAAGGTTTCTCAGAGAGCAAACAATTACCATGATTGGTTCCCTTCAAAAAACCTGACCTTCGAAACCTTGCTCTGATTGGCCACTAGAATCCCTCAAATTTGCATATCCGGCACCTCATGATTGGCCCAAAAGCAACCAATCATAACCCACCGTTAACAACCAATCAGGGCCCACCGTTTACAACCAATCACGACCCACCGTTTACAACCCAGCAGAGTGTATATAACCATGATGCCTGGACCACAGTAGCCAGACGACGACGACGACCGAGACGACGACAACGACCAGGAAGATGACAATGACCAGGAAGATGACAACCGAAGAGCCTGAAGAGCTGAAACACCGCGCAGTCTCCAGATGACCCTGAAGATCCTGAAGAGCTGACACTGCATCGTCTCTGGACGACTTGGGAGACCCTGAAGAGTTGTAACACTACATCGTCTCTGGACGACCCTGAAGAGCTGTGATACCGCGTCGTCTCCGTGCTGCTCACAGTAGACGACGTGACCCTTAAGAGCTGTGACACTGCGTCGTCTCTGTGCTGTACCGTGCTGCCCACAATAAACAGACGACACTGTTGTCTCCGTGCTGTAACACTACGCCGCTTGTCCCGGCTCTCACTCCTTCACTCAGGAAACCTGTTCGGCTGTCCCCCCGGGTTGGGACAAAGGTCCTGGGCCTCTTGGCAGTTACTGGGTAGTGAGGCTACACGTCACTTAGGATATCACCCAAATCTAACTGTACAGTATTGGGTAAGCAAATATCGACCTTCAAAGTGATTTCTGCAGAGCTGGGTTCTAATTGCTGTATAGCTTATCCCTTGCCACATGTAGGCCAGCACTTCAAAAGCAGGTGGCATGGTGGTTGGGACACTAGACTCCCACATGGTCAACCATGGTTTGAGTCCCAGACCTGGAAGCTTGCATCCTTGCTTTCCCTCTCTCTCTGCCTGTCTTTCTCTGGTGAGTGCATGTACCCTATGGCAAATTGAATAGTAATGATGATGATAAATAAGATTAAATAAATAATATTTTTAAAAGTAACATGAATTTTTTGGGGGTGAATTTTTATTTGCTATAGGGCACAGGTACCTGCTGGAGAGACAGAGGAGAGAGAAAAAGTGAGAAATTGCCACCCCCCTCCCCTGGGGGGGATGGTCGTACCACAAGCCCTTCTCCTCCATTTTCTTCTTGGGAATTTGGACATGCATACACATGTACCTGGTGTGAGTTTCAGGCCTCTGTATCCAAGACTTGAACCATGGTTGGCCACGTGGGAGTCCAGTGCCTTAGCCACCACACCATTTGCTGGCACCACTAATTTAGTTTTGTTAGGTTGGTCTAAGTTTTCTTTAAGTCTTGTAACAAATATGTTATGCAATACAAAGGTGATGTTAAAAATGTGTAGATTTTAAATATTTATAAAAATTATCCACACATCGCAAATATTAAACAAATTTACCTGTAGGGCATTCATGCCTGGAGTCACCTTTTATTTATTTTATGTATCCATTGCATGGCTTTATATATAG
This sequence comes from Tupaia belangeri chinensis, assembly GCF_000334495.1. NCBI lineage: Eukaryota > Metazoa > Chordata > Mammalia > Scandentia > Tupaiidae > Tupaia > Tupaia belangeri. Next base: position 4,185,448 of record NW_006160123.1, read on the forward strand.
GATTTTATAGTGTGAGGAAGGGCAGCAAAAGGGTGGTACAGCTGTGGAATCTACTATGCAGAACAGCTGGGCCCCAGATGTTTAGACTCCCCCTGCAAGAAGAAATACAAGTGAAATTCCAAATTCCCCTGTTGACTTCAGCCTTCCTGAGAAGTTTTGTATTCTGTAGTGTAAATCTGTGAAAGGACCTATATAGATTAGGAAAGATGGGTATTAATAGAAATCCTTTGGAGATTAAAAAAATAATTGCCACAAGGTGTGTGCACTCACGAGAAAGAGAGAGGGAGAGATGGAGGGGGGAGAGAAATAAAGAGGGAGAAGGCACTGCTTAATGAGGTGTGGCCATTTCACAATCTCTTTCTCTCTATTTCTCTACCTGTTGGGATTTTGGGCATACATACACCTGTGCCTGCAGTTTTTTAAGGCGCCTGGACTAGGATTTAAATGTAGTAATCAGCTGAGTAAGATTTGGCTCCATTAACCACCAAGCCATAGGCTGGCCCCTTCAGAGAGTTAATGGCTGGCTGTCCTAGATTTTCTTCATTTATATAACCAAGTCCAGTCCATTCTGCTTTGTGGAAGTTGTCTTGAATGTGCCTCATCAATGAACATTAGGATTGGCCATTGGGAGGCACCACTGGGAAATCAAAGGGTGGGAGGATTCTCTCATTTCTCTCTGTTCCACACCTCCATTGAAAGGTTTAAATCATCTGTAGTGGTCCTGTTAGCTGTTTCTCTCTCATAGTATTCTGGTAGTAGCTCCTCTTCTTGCCATTGAAGTTAGGGGAGTTGGCACCCTTCTGCTATAGCTAGTTCTGGAGTGCTTAACCATCCCTTGTTTGTTCCCTTATTCATTCCTGCAGATAGTTCCTTCATGAAGAGTTTCTCAGTTGGAAAGCACCACCTGTTTCCACTTTAACTATAAAATGGCCAAAATAAGCTCCTCTATGGGAGGCATTGAGAGAGGCAAAAATTAAAGATAAGCAAGATAAATACTATCCACTTACTGTAGCCTTCTGTTTCTAAACACTGTGTGAAGCATTTTTCATGTATTCACTAAGTATTTACTCACTGCTTTCTGTGGGCTAACTGGTAGGTAAAAGTTTCTACTCTCAAAAGATGACACAATTTAATCCTCATAATAATCCTGTTATGGTTGAATATACCCCTGTCCCCCAAATTTGTACATTGAAATTTGGTGAACCCCTGGAATGGTAGGGGTTCACCAATGGTAGGGTATGGAACATAATTTAATTATGGTGTTGAAAAAAGAGGCCTTTGAGAAGTGATTAGGATTATTTAAAGTTATCAGAGTGGGGCTTCCCTCCTGGAAGTTTTCTAAGAAGAGTAAACACATAAAAGCTATTACTCTATGATAACCTGAGCCACTTTAGAGTCCCCACAAAAAGACCCTTTCCAAACGTGGCTGTCTGATCTTGTACCTTTAACACTGTGAGCTAAATAAACCTCTATTCTTTATAAATTATCTGGTGTGGTATTCATGACAGGCTAAAACAAACCTTGTTAAAGCATACCCTGTTATTGTTATTGTTATTATTACTTCAAACATGGGGAAGCTGAGGCTCAGAGATGTTAAGTTACTTGCTCCAAATCACCAACCAGTAATTGCAACTCAGGCTTGCACCCTGGCTGTCTGACTCTAGAGCCCCATAAGAGTATGTATGTAACTATAGTTACTCAAGTGCCCTTTCAAGTCAGCAGCTGGTTGAATTCCTGGGAGGAAAGCTGCTTTGTTTGGCTTGGTGATGAGAAAATATAGAGAAAATTTGGTGCCTTCACAAAGGAAGGCCGTGGAGTTGAACTTGGTTAAGGACACTGTACTTGGGAAGAGTTGCTGGAGGGTTTTGTAATGGGCACTAACAGGTCAAGACAATGCTGACCCCAGGTAAGCTGAGGATGAGGTATTCAGATTCTTACCCCTTGCCTTTCCAAGTTTTGCCCTGAGCTGGCTGCTAAAAGGTAGAGAAAGCTCTTTTCCTCAAGCCCAGGCATTTTCCTCTGCCTTGAAACAGGCATCTGTGTTCCATGAAGGCACTGTGTCCCTCTTGGGCAGCAGCTTTCATCAGAGGTCATTCCTCTCTGCAGTTTCTTGAAGGACATGTGAGGCTCAAGAGGAAGTTGCTGGCAAACTTCTTGTGGAGTCAGGATTCAAACCCTGGGTCCCTCTCCATTCTTCTGAGGATTGTTCATCAAATCCTAAAGAGAATGACCCTGGAGTGAACCAATTTCCTGAAGGAACATTCTTGAGCAGCGGCAGGAATGGTCTGAACGCCCACAGTCGACCCTCCAGGGATCCTTCAGAGCAACCCCACTTGCAGTGCAGTCCGTGACTCACAGACCTTTGGGATCAAAGGCTGAAACCCAGACCATAGTGCAGTTCTCAGACTTAAGGCTGGTGAGACCAGGACAAAAGTCAGGAAAAGCATGAAGCCTATATCATTCTCTTTCATAAAATAGAAGATCCAGGTTTCATGATTTTTATGGTTATTTAATAAAAACCAATGGGCTTCCATCAAGCCCAAGATTTTCTCTTCCTTTCTTTCTTCCTCTTTCCCCTTTGTTCCATTCCTTTCTTTTCCTTTTCCTGCTCTGTCCTTTCATTCTCTCTTTCCATTTTTCCTTATTTTTTTTCCCTCCTGTCTTCTCTTTCTTCTTCTCTTCCTTAAGGAGCCACCTAGGTCAGCTTCATGTATTAGATTAGGAGCTGGAATTTGGATCTGAAGGATCTTCTTAATTTGACTCTACCGTACCCATATGAATGTTCCTAATGTCTCATTTGTCATCGGGTAAATTAAACAGACACCTCCTGACAGAAAAAAAACCTGGCTCTCAAAAGAGTCAAATGAGGGGAGCAGCAGTTAGTGTAATGGCTATCTATATAGCTGGACTCCATGTAGTCAACTGCGGTTCGAGTCCCAGACCCAGCGGCTTAAACTCACACTGGGCGTGTGTTCGTGCGTGCCCAAGATCCCGACAAGAGAATGAAGGAGAAGGGATTGCAGTGTGGCCATTCTCCCTGGGGGGTGATTTCTTGCCTTCTGTCTCTCTGTCTCTCTCTGTCTTTCTGGCAAGCACACATGCCCTATAGCAAAAACCTCTCCAAAAAGTTAAAAAAAAAATAAAAAGGAGTCAAATGAGGAAATTACAGGTGATTGAAATATGGGTATCAAACTAGAACCTTTTCTTTTAAAAGGTTCAAAGAACACAGTAATTTAATTTGTGCCCATTTCTATCTGTTATGATAAAGCAGTGTACATTCAGGTCAACTATATCAGTAAAAGGGTCATTTAAAATACCGGATGACTTTGAACTCTCCTTGCCTCTTGGCTTTGGAGAAAGCAGGTAGAGAATGGATAGCTCAGGTTAGGTGTCAGGTTGTCCAACTCATTCCAAGGGCTTCTTCCCAGTTCTGTAAAACTGCTTTCCTTGGAGTGAGCAAAACATCTTTCTTCTAATTTTTCTACTCCATCCCTATCTATGACCAACAAAGCAGGATTTTCCATGACCCAGAGAATAACAGTTGATGAAAGGCTATTGCCAGGAATTTTTATTCATAGAGAAATCCCTAGAGGTTCTCTTCTCCATCCCCACCCTACCCTAGTATCTATCCCATTATGATTGGCCCAACATGCATATAACCCAGTCCAAGAAAGTGGGCGAGTCAGTCCCCCAAAGGCCTTATAACTTAATGTGAGGGAAGGTCTAGAGCTGAGTGTCCATCTCCCACGCCATCTGGTATGGACTTCATGGTGTCCTATGAAGGAAGCACCTGCAGAGTGTCAGAAGTGCCGTGATGCTAACTCTGACATCACCTGGCATACACATAGAGCTGGGTTCTCTGGGATTGTTAGCTCATTCTCTAGGGTGGAAAGAGGTAGATTATTTGTATGTTTTCTGTCCAAAGATGGCTGCTCCAGGACTGACCTTGTGGAGGCTTCTTGGCTTTTGGGGGAGGTGATGTCACTCCACACTTCCTGCAGCTGCTGCAGCATGAAGAGTTGTTCTCCACTCAAGGCCCCAGAGAGGAGCTGCAGTTGAGAGCTAGTGTGTGTGGGCTTTGTGACTGAGATGGTCCTCTGACCTGCAGTGGCAGAAGAAAAGCTGTATTCAGTGGAGCCAGTGAGTAAGCAGTGGTGTCCAGATTGATAGAGAACCTGGGAGACCCCAAAGCATGCCCACATATCTTTATCACACCCCTGGGTTATGCTCTTTTATGTCTGTGCAATCAGCATAGATCTTCTGAGCAGTAACTCAATACTCTGTGATTCTGGACCCACATGGAAAGGTCCCAGGTTCACGTTCTGAGCTCTCCCTGAACATGCTGGGCTCACTCCCATAACCTGGGCTGGCAGAAGCTGGGGGTGGATAGCAGCATGAAGACCATATTGGGGTACCTCTCTCTTTCTATCTCTGAGAATATATATACTTAAAGAAAAAGTAGAAGTCAAAAGATATAAATACTACCACTGGGTAAGGTTTAATGATTTTTGTTCTTGCTGTCTTTAAAATGATTTTCTGATAAGCAGTGACTCATCAGGGATGTGGTACTCTTGTGTGTATTTCTCCCAACTGGTTAACTATAGAATGTCAGCCTGTGGGGTAATTAATGTGTATTAAATGAATAAACCCAAGCAGAACTGTTTTTAAATACATTTAATTTTTGCCAAAGGGCATATATGCCTGCTGAAGAGAGAGAAGCAGAGAGAAACAGGGAGAAGGAAAGTGAGAAATCACTCTTTGGGAGGGTGGTTTTGCCACAATCCCCTCTTCTCCATTCTCCTCTTGGGATTTCGGCATGCATGCACACATGCCTGGCATGATTTTCAAGCCACTGGGTCTGGTACTCAAACCACAGTCAGCCATGTGCGAGCCCAGCACCTTAACCCCTGTGCCACCTGCTGGCCCTCCTTTTGGACATTTTAACTGTACATTGTTATATTAGAGGATCGAAAAGTCTTGATGATTTTATTTTAGTTTTTTTTGTTTTTGCCAGAAGAACATACAGTTGCTAGACAGGGAGAGAAAGGGAGAATGCACCCTCAATGGGGCATGGTCACATGGCAATAATTTCTTTATCTTGTGGGGATTCTGAACACACATGTCTGGTGTGTTTTTCAAGGAATCAGGAATGGGATTTGAACTATAGTCGGCCATGGATGAGCTAGTTCCCTTTACTACTAGACAACAGGGCCAGCCCACTTAGTTTTTCAAAATCTAGTGTTGGTCAAATGTATTCGACCATGTCCCTTTCTAGCAAATCTGTCTTGATTGTGGACTACATTGTTCTTTGGGCTATTCTCCGGCATATTCTTTTTTTTAATTTTTAAATTTTTAATTAATTTACGTCTATTTACTGAGCATCATCACAGCATACAAAATGTGATTTCCCAGGACCAGCAGTTAGCGTAACAGTTATGTTGCTGGACTCCTATGTAGTCGACCGTGGTTCGAGTCCTGGACCCAGTGGCTTAAACTCACGCCGGGCATGTGTGTGTGCGTGCCCAAAATCCCAAGAGGAGAAGGGATTGCGGTGTGGCCAGCCCCTCTGGGGGGTGATTTCTTGCTTTCTATCTCTCTCTGTCTCTCTCTGTCTTTCTGGCGAGCGCACGCGCCCTATTACAAAAAACCTTTCTGAAAAAAGAAAAAAAATGTAATTTCCCATCCAGAATATACCACATAGTGGCTTAATCATACATGTTATTGTCAATAATTTTCCATTTCTAGTTCTCTCTCTCCATATATATATTCTCTCTCTCTCTCTACACACACACACACACACACACACACACACACACCCACATTTTCTATTTCTCACCCTCTGCCATTTCCCACCCTCCTCCCACACTATCTCAGGTGTCTCCAGTTGTTTTATATTCCTCCCCCCCACATTTTATTGAATCACAAAAGTTCTTAAATTATCTAACTACTTTCAATAGCAAGTTCAGCTGGTTTATACATATTTGTGAATACATGTCTGACTTTGGGTGTGCAAGTTGAGTAGAATGAAGGTACTATAAGGTAACACCTAACTGATGCTATATAGCTTACTATGGTCATTAGATATTTTAAAATATATTTTTTAGTTTCAAGAAAAACAGTTTCAGTTTTGACAAATTAAAGAAATGCTAAGGAACTTTGCTTAAAACTTAAAGCCAGGAAATAGGGTAGGATTCTGTTTAAATAGTAGGTACATGAACCTATCAGCAGCTCAAGACAGGACAAAATCCTTAAAACTGGGAAACAAAGCCTAGAAGAAAATCAGCAATGGGTTAATCAAAAGTCATAAAATTCTATTTTGCCAGTTCAGTCTCATGTACTTAATCTATCTTATGTTGTGGTTCAATCATCCTGATCAAATTCTGGGATATAATATTCAACTCCAGACTTATCCCTATGATTAAGTTGGTCATTTTCTTCATTTTTGAACTTTTATTTCTATGTGCCTGTATTTAATTTTCCTGGTATAGCACTCCCTTCAGAACTTGGAGATTTGGGCTGGTGTCAGTAAATACTTTTAGGTTTTGTTTGTCTGAGAATGTTCTTGTCTTTTCTCCCCTTTTGGATGATAACCTTTTTTTTTTTTTGGAGAAGTTTTTTTCGCTATAGGGCGCGTGCGCTCGCCAGACAGAGACATAGAGACAGAAAGTGAGAAATCACCCCCCAGGGGGGATGGTCACGCCGCA
>NW_006160123.1:4192571-4230330 GCF_000334495.1 Tupaia belangeri chinensis
AATGGGTACTCTGCTGGAAAGTTGATTTCGATTCTGAAGGCCCCCTTGTCATATGGAGGGTTGTCAGGAACAATAAGCCCTTGCCAAGTCAATAAATTAGCTTTATCAACCTGGATGTTACGGAAGTTTTTCATTCCACATTTGCGGATTTCTTCAAGCTCCTTCATCAGCCTCCTGCTGGCCGCCATCTTGGATCTGGTGCTGCTGCTTTCCCCGAATGTTGTAAATTCTTTATCTGACATTTCCATGAGTTTCATTGTACTGAAGATGAAGAGGAGTTATTCTTTTCCTTTGGAGGAGAGGTATTTTCTTGCTTTCCCATATTTCTTGTGACCCTGCCATAATTTCTAGTCATTTGATGGATGGTGCATTTCTTCCTAATTCTTGAAGGTCAATCTGAGTGTTCAGAGGCATGCAGAAGGAGGTAATCTGCAATCTCTTTTCTGGTCCATTTTCACTCTTTGTGCATCAGATCCAGTGGGAATAGAGGAATATTCTGACCCTAATCATATTCAGATGTTTGGATCCTGTTCACTTGGACCTGTCTAGACACTTAGTGCATAGGGGCTGAGAAGGCAATGACTAAAGATAAAAAAAAAAAAAAAAAAAAAAAAAAGGAAAAAAATTAGGAAAGAGGAAGGAAAAATAAAATAAAAAAAGAAAGAAAAAAGGTAATAAAAATTTTAGAATTTAATTTTAAAAAGCAAAAAATGAAAACCATGTGGCACAAAACCGATATTTCACAGCTCAAATTTGATATCCATCTAAGGATGGGCCTGGGGGTGTATCTTTCCTAAGTGGAATGGGTAAAGGCACAAATTAGCACAATAAAGGAGGGACTTGAGAACCTAGAGAATACTTTACCTTAAAAAAATTAAGACACAGGGAGACACAGACAGATATGGAGAGACAGAGAGAAATAGAGAGAAGGAGGCAGAGGTAGCCCTACCCATTGAAGTGAATTTAGATGGAGATGTCTCAGCAGAAAATCTTAATTTTTAGTCAAGGAAACCAATACTTCCCAGCTCAAGTTTGGTTTCCATCTCAGGATGTGCCTGGAGCTGTGCCTTTCCCACTAGAAATGAATCTGGATGGAGAAGTCTCAGCAGAAAAATCTTCATTTTTAGTCAAGAAAACTAATATTTCTCAGCTCAAGTTTGGTTTTCATTCAGGATGGGCCTGGGGTTGTGCTTTTCCCACTAGAAATGAATCTGGATGGAGAAGTCTCAGCAGAAAATCTTCATTTTAGTCAAGGAAACAATATTTCACAGCTCAAGTTCTGTATCTATCTCAGGCCACTGGCATATTCTATTGTATGTCAGAAGACCAAGTCATACATGGTTTCTCCTTTTGAAAATCTTTATTTTTCCTTTTATTTTTATCCTAATTTGTTATTCACTAAATGAACAATAGGTGAATCCATTTATATATTCATTTCCTTGCTCATACGTCATATTAAACAATATATGAAATGCTTACTGTAGTGGCAAGCCTTGAGAGACCAGGATGGTGAGTAAGGCTTAGTTCTCATCTTTGAAAACCTCACAATCCCTTGGATAAATCGAGGCAACCACAGCATAAAAAGAACCGGACACTCAGGAGAGGTCTTACCTAGAGCCATAAATCTGGGAGGGTAGATATAGTGAGCAGAGAAGAAAACAGGTACGTTAGAAGCTTGGGGACAAAGATGGAGTCCCAGGAACCAAATACACCTGTGACTTAGACAAAGGGGGGTCTGTGGAAGAGGCAGAAAAGAGCCTCTCACTATTAGCTCAAGGTTGGGCTCTGAGCAGCACGATGAGGAGGATGAGTTGTCTCCCTGGGCAGGGAGAAAGATGAGAATTAGTGGTGTGTGTGTGTGTGTGAATAAAAGATAGTTGGGAGAAAATTTTTGCTAGCAAATTATAGCCAAATATGTATCCAGTTTAGGAACATGACTCTGGGAGCTGAATGAGCTGGTGTTTAAAAGCATGCATAAAGCATTTTTAAAACCAGACATATCTGAATTTAAATCCTGACTCTGCTACACAATAACAACAACATCATTTTTATTAATTTTATTTATTTAAGAGAGATTTTTGCTATAGGGTGTGTGTGCTTATGGAGAGAAAAAGAGACAGAAAGAGAGAAATCACCCTCCCCCACAGGGGTGGATGGCCACACCATAATCCATTCTCCTCCACTCTCTTCTTGGGGTTTTGGGCATGCATGCACATGTGCCTAGTGTGAGTTTCAAGCTGATGGGTCTGGGACTTGAACCATAGTTGACTACGTGGGAGTCCAGTAATATAACTATTACCTCATCTGCTGGTCCCTAGCAACATTATTTTTTAAAAAACATTTTCTTTCTTTTTCATTTTTTAAAATTAACAAATTTAAATTGAATCAGGATACTTTTCAAATTGTGGCGACTTGCATATAAAATCTGACACCAAGTTTTGCTTTTGGGCACATGTAAATATAAAAATATGCATTCAGTTCTGCAGTGGGACACAGTGCAGTCATTAACACACAGCCCCAACAGGAGAGGCTACAAAGGTGGGTCTGAAGCCGGCACCCAGGGAGCTCTTGGTTCTGTATCCCCAGTGGTGAGCCTACTTGAACATGGTCTACTCTGAAGAGGTGTCAGGAGAGATTGTCTTTGAAGGCAGGACCCTGTGAAAACTAAAATATCACAAGCGTAGCATACAACAAAGATGATATGGGGAAAAAAAGGCAGGAGGGAGAAGGGCTGTCCTTTCCATAAAAACATTTTTTAAGAAACCATATATAGTGGCTTAACATAATGTTTGGTTTATGGTAAATGCTAAATTATGCTATATCACAATATATTTTTTTGGGGGGGGTTGGATCTTTTTTTTTTTTTTTCCTTATGTACTTAATCTCTTTTCTATTGTGGAATGATGTTTCCGTGTAAGTTCTGGAAGTTAATATTCAACTCAGGACTTGTTCCTATCATAAAGTCAGTCATTTTCTTGGTTGCTTTTGGAACTCTTAATTCTGTGTGTCTTTCTTTAGTTTTCCTTGTAAAGCACTCCCTTCAGAACTTCTTGGAGAACTGGACTGGCGTTTGTAAATTCTTTCAGGTTTTGTTTATCTGAGAATGTTTTTGTCTTTTCTGCCTATATAAAGGATAATCTTGCTGGGTATAGAACTCTTGGTTTGAAATTGTTTTTCACTCAACACTTTGAATATATTTTCCCATTCTTTCCTTGCTTGCATTATTTCTGATGAGAGGTCCACTGTTAGTCTGATAGAATATCCTTTCTAAGTAACCTGACGTTTATTTCTTGCCAATTTTAGAATTTTGTCTTGGTCTGTGGTTTTCGTCGATCTGGCTATGATTTGCCTTGGCAATCTTTTTGAGTTGATTCTTTGTGGGGTTCTTTGTATTTTTGGGTCTGGATATTTAAATTACTCTCTAGGTTTGGAAAGTTTTCTTCCAGGATTTCATGGAATAGATTATCAATGCCCTTATTAGTTTTTTTTACCTTCTGGGATATTGATTATCTTGAATGTTTGGGCGTTTAATGTTATCTAATATTTCTCATATACTATTTTCATTTCGTTGGGTTATTTCCTCAGATTTTTTGGTGAATTTTTCTAGGATAGAGGTTCTGTCTTCTACCTTTGAGACTCTATCTTCTGCACAATCTAATCTGCTCTTAATACTTTCAAGGGAGGTTTTTATTTTCTGTATTATAGCCTTCATATCTAAAAGTTCCATTTGATTCTTTTTTTATGGTGTGTATTTCTTCTTTCAACTTTTGCAATAACTTCTGCACCTCCTGGAACTCGTTGATGCTTTTCTCCTGCATCTTCTAGAGTTCATTGTCTCTCTTCTCTTGCATCTCTGCTAGCTTTGTCTCTACGGATATTCTAAATTCTTTATTTGACATATCCACTAGTTTCATGAGGAGTTGTTATTTTCCTTTGGGGGAGAGATATTTTCTTGGTTTCTCATATTTCTTCTACCTGTGCAGTGGTTTCTGGTCATCTGATGAGTTATACATTTCTTCATAATGTCTTGAAGTTAAATCTGAGCGTTCAGTGGCATGTAGGAGGAAGTGATCTACAATTTCTCTGCAATTCCATTTTTCTTTCTTTTTGCAGCAGATTCAGTGGGAATTGAGGATTTTTTTTTGGAGAGGTTTTTGCTATAGGGTGCGTGCGCTCGCCAGACAGAGAGAGAGAGAGACAGAGAGACAGAAAGTGAGAAATCACCCCCCAGAGGGGATGGCCGCGCCGCAATCCCTTCTCCTCCATTCTCCTCTTGGGATCCTGGGCACGCATGCACATGTGCCTGGCATGAGTTTAAGCCACCGGGTCTGGGACTCAAACCACGGTCGGCTATATGGGAGTCCAGTGACATAGCCATTACACTAACTGCTGGTCCTGAAATTGAGGATTATTTTAACCTCTTCTGGTGGATCATGAGGTCTAGAGGGTGAAGTCTGAGCAGAAAGTCTTCAGTTGTCTTAGTCTCTGAAAGGGATTGCTTACAGCTCAAAGTCATAATGTAATGTTAATGAAGTAATATGTTAACTGTTCTTGAGATATAGACATAATTTATCAGAGACATAGATAGCATAGTTTTTTTTTTTTTTGAGAGGTTTTTGCTATGAGGGGGGTGTATACTCACCAGAAAGACAGAGACAGAGAGACAGAAAGCGAGAAATCACCCCCCGGGGGAATGTCTATGCTGCAATCCCTTCTCCTCCATTCTCCTCTCAGGATCTTGGGCATGCACAGATACGCACCTGGCATGAGGTTAAGCCATTGGTCCAGGACTCAAGCCATGGTTGACTACATGGGAGTCCAGCAACATAGCCATTACACCAACTGCTGGTCCCTGATAACATGTAATTTCAAACAGCAAAAACAAGAATAATGTTTGGGTCATCTTCTCTGCTGTGTAGTAGTCCCTGGTTCCTGTCATTATAACTCCCTTTGATTTTGTTCTTGTGTAGAAATAAACTATGTTATCAAATAAGATCCATTTCCAAGGTAACTTAAAACAAAACCAAAACTGCCAAAAAGGAAAAACAAAGGTAAACTAAAACCTTTAAATATCCCTAATATCTCTATTCGTATGTCATGATCATAACCTCCTGCCTTTCAGTGACAGTCTGTTATGCTGCAATTTTTAACCTTGTGAATGTTCAGAGAGCAGGGACTGCAAAAAATGGTTTTAAGTGATCTGCTTGAAGTGCCATCATTTTTATATTTTTCGTGTTCTGGAGGGAAGTGCTGAGGGTTGGGAGAGTGGACAGTTGCCTGAGGCTAGAAAGGCTAGCAAGGCTTTTGTATGCAGAGGGCACAGTTGGTGTCTTCAGCTTTCTTCTCGAAGAAGATGGTTCAATATTGGAGCCTTTAATGGTCTTGGCTCTGCCTCTCAGGATCTTCTCATGAGCATAAGCCAACCCCACTGTAGTAGCAACCATGTATTTGCTTTTCCATCAGACCATACTCAGAATATCTGACTACATACTCAACGGGGTTAGACAGTAGTCCTTACTATTCTCTTGTGGTCCAGTGGAACTCAGATAAAGCTTTCCAAGTTGTCGTGGGCTGCTCCTTTTTCTAGATTTTGGGGGAGGGAACACTCTCCATGCACTCTACCCCCATGTAGTGGGGTAGAGCTCCTAGTTTACCAAGAACTCTCTCCAAAATCTGTCACTCATCTCCGATAACTTCCAATCTGTTTATATGGGTGAAGGGTTAAAAAGGTTATGTACCTGGTTTCAGAACACCTTCTTTGATAATTTTGTATCACATTTGGAATATTCTTTTATTGCTTCCAAACTTCATTTATAACTTAATAATGATAATCATAATCTGCTGATTTGACTGCTCATCTCTAACTATTGCCTTCCATCTCTCCTTCACAATGTACATCATTGACCTCAAGTTCTCTCTCTCCTCTCTTTCCTAACTGGAAGTTACTTACTCTTCATTCAGTTCTCAGACCCAGTATCCCTACCTAGGTGTCTCTGTGACTCCTCCCTATTATAAACTCTTGGGCATTAGGAATGTTTTCTTTGAGCATTCATCAGTTTTGTTTTTACATTTATCTATATGGCTATTAGATTAATGCTTGCTTATTCATCTCTTTATCCCTGACATGCAGTAATGCCCACTAAACACTTTAAAATGAACACATAGATATCTGTATCACTCACAAGACTAGTATCTGTTGAGATCCTGTCCCTCAGACTTCGAGACAAACATGTCACTGTGTTTGTTGTGGTTTTTGAGAAGATAAGAACGTTCTTTCCTAGCTTCATTTTAACAAATATTTATTACCTGCTCCATCCTCGGCAATGTTTTAGGTATGCCTGTATTTTATTTCAATGGTCCTCAGAACCAGGCATTAATACCTATTCCTCACAGGCGAGTGAGCTGAACTTCAGACATGTTATTGTAAATGTCTTGTCCAAGGCATCGAGGTAACAGACTGTGAATTTGAATTTGATCCCGCAGCTGTCTGACACCAAATCTGTTGTCTTTCTATTATACTGCCCTTCAGATATTTACTATCTCTATACTTAGGTGTGAAATGATGTGCTTTGAGTAATTAAAGACTGAGCGATTCCTACTCACAGTAGAAATACAAAAACCAGAGATGCCTAGCAGAACACAGTTTTTCACACTGGTGTGCGACTGTTGCTCATCTGTGTTGAAGCAACCAACTCAGCAGTGAGCTCCAAATTGTTCTACACTAGGCAGGTGAAGTTTAGTATTAGCAAATCTCTCAGAGCTTATTTTATTTTCCACATAGACATGAGATGCTGATTCCAAAGAGAGGACCTACACCAGTATATTTTGGCTATTGTACTTAAAATAATCTGGTTCTTAAAATATGTATTTTTCTTGGTCTGTTTATAGACCTCATGAGGAACTAATAAAAGCTGTGCATCTGCTTGCCAGTAAAAGGCACACATCAATGCTTCATATTATGTTAGAGCCTCAATTCTTTGAATCATGTAGAACCCAAGGTAATTACTCCTAGTCTGTTTGGTAAGTCTCAGAATTCATTAGTTTGATATTGATGGAGTGTCAAGCATTAACAGTATATACAATTGAGCACTGAGCATATTCATAAGAAAATAGCATCTATTAAGGAATTATAGACTGTTATAGTGAAAGATCTTGAGCTCTGATTTCATTTGACTATTTCAAGCAATAGGAGAACAGTTGGGTTAGGTGATCTTTAGGACTTTCATGTAGTTGTTCCTGGTTCTCAAGTTCTGCAAAAATGCTAAGTAATTCTCCACGGTGAATGCATATGTGTGTGCATATAGCACTAGTTCAGTGTGTATCCTTGTTCACCTCCATAGTAGTTAGTCATTATTTGCACTAGGTTGAGATTTCTGTTCCTAATAAGAAGGCTCAGTTATCTCAGACAATCCATCGCTCCTCAAATTGCTCTATAATGGAAGTGAGATGAGCGGAAAGCGGCTAATTTTAAAATTAATGACTGCATGTTCTACAAGTTCATAGTAAGTCATTCCGAGTTTGTCAGAATCTCAGAAAAAAAAAGATCAAACTGCCTAACTTTTACTGTAGGCTACAGATGTGTCAGATCTGCTAATGTGTGAATCTTCATAGCTTGGATGCATCCCTGGACAACATGCAACTTCCTCTATGAAATTTATTGAAGCTCGTGGTGTAGCATGTACTTCATAGCCAGGTGAACCTGTTCTCCATTAGGCATGGCATTCTGCATGGATTTTGTTTTTATCTTAAATAATCCTTATAACTTCATAATCATAAAAGATTGCTAGTGCCTTTTGATAAATGAGACAGTAACTCAAGAAATCAAATTATTTACTCAAAATTATACACCACTGAGTGGCAGAATCAGGATTTGAGTTCAAGCCTTCTGGTCCAAAGCTTCCTGCTATATTGTTTGTGCTCCCAGGAAGCATAAACTTTGGAAACTTTGAAACTTCAGGGAAAGTTATCATTGCTCTTTGCAGGGACTCAGTTCAATTCATGGCTGTGCCATCGACTAACTGTGTGACTGTGGGCAGGTTGCCTCCTCTGTGTCTGCCGATTTCCACCTCTGTAAGATAAGGCCAACAGTTCTAGCTACTTTACAGGGTGGTGGGGAGGATTAATGAGTTAATATGTATATCTATAAACAGCTTAGATTAATGAGTTAATCCATATAAACCAGACACAATAAACCCCAGTAAATATTAGCTATTATTTATGACCTAAAGTTCTCTACCCACTTCCTCTAAGCTTCTATTCTTCTATTGTTCTAGGCCCATCCCATTTTTCCAGGACGAGACCTATTTAGTATAATCAACTTCCAGAGGGCACTGTGGCCTAATTAATCACAGACTTTTTTTAATGTAAGATTTTTGAATACTTTTGTGACAAATTATCTTTCTCACTTATGTTTGATTTGGGCAATTAAAAAAAGTGAAATTAGCTTAGTTTTCTTCATTCTTGCTCACAGATGATAGGGTCTGGTGACTTTTAGGCAGAGGGAGGGCCCACCTTTCATTTGCTTATCTTTAATCTCCATTTTGACAAGTCCAGGGGCTACTTTTCAGCTTTCAATGTAGATGAATTGCATTTATTGTAGGCCCACTGAGTGGTCTGTTGTCTTTTCTGGTCTCCAGGCTCTGAGTTCTCTGAGGACAAAGACCATCAACATTTAGCTTGTTTTTGTAACAATCCCTCCTGGACAGGGCCGAGAACATAGTGGGCAATCACGGAATATTTTCGGAATGAATGAACTCATATTCAGAGCACCCTAAATCTGGTTCTCCTAAAGGGCATAAGGTGTTCTGGCCCAGAGTGGAGACAGTGTGCTTGCCTGGCATTTGGTTTTCTTTCTGAAAGCCAGAATTTTGATAATGAGGGGAAAAACCCAATATCTCCACCCCACCCCACCCTCCGCCCCCGCCCCCAGCTCTAGTCTCAGAGTTTTCTCAATTATTTGCCTAAAAGTTTGACAGAAGCTAGAAGGTCAGCCTGGCAGAGTGGCCCCGCTGACCTCTCAGCCCAGTGTGGATTTTGGGCCCGGTGGACTCTGGAACTGCCTTTTCTTTCCTTCTTCTCTCTGCCTAGTGTCACTATGTGACCTGGAGACCGGCTGGATTACATCCTATCCTGTTACATCATCATGACTCATTTTTTCTTAAAAATTGTTGCTTGCCTTAAGCATAAACTGGCTTGCATTTGCAAGGGCTGAGTGCTGGATTAGGATGATGTGATTATCATATTCATATTACCTTCTTATGAGTGGGTATTTCATTTGGGCTTTCTCAGAAGAAGGAATGGCTGAGTTGCCTGAAAGGAACATTTTGTTTCACAAATAGAAATTCTATAGCCAGTTTATCTCAGCAAGAACCATGTATTTGTGATGATGTGAGCCAGATTGTCAAACTATGTAAATTTATTGGAATTCTCCACAATTCCCCAAACTCCCTAGATGATTCTTAGGTCAAGGCTAATAATCACTGTTCATCTATTGTCTTAACCTCAAATGAAGAACTAATCTTTTTTTAAGAATCAATTGCATACTTCTATTACTCTTTTTGGAACCTGTGATGGTTTCTGATTTTCTAGGTTCTGGGTTCTGGGATGCGAACCCAGGACCTTTCCCATGTGGGTCCAGTTTTGTCACCACCGCATTAGTACCTGGATCCTACAGTGTCCCTGTTGAGTTTGCAAGTTGGCTGAACAACATGGGATAAAAGTTTGTAAGTGGGAGGAAAGCCTCACACAGATTTGAAAAAAAATCAGACAGTGTTTTTAGATTGAGATGACAAAAGTTCCAGCTCCACTGTAAATCAAACTCACTCAGACTAGGATGTTGAGTCTAATCAATAGTAGTTTAGAAGGCCAGGAGCAAATCTGACATCAAGCTGTATGAAATCAAGAGTGGAGACATAAACAATCTCCATACTCTGTCCCTGTGCCAGTGATGCTCAAACCACATTGCCTGCCATCAAACCTAAGTGTGGAGTGCCATGGCTTGCCTTCGAAATATCTCGGATGTACCTGTTGCCCTCCTCAGCACTGTTTTGACCCCAGATCCGGACTGAGAACATCACCTGGCCCCATCAGGGTGCTTCCTGGCTCTAGTGTGATCATTATCTGGGGAATTGTCAGCAGTGCAAATTCTTGGCCTTGCCACTGACCTTTGGAATTAGAAATCCTGGGGGTAGGGTCCAGGGATCTGCGTTTCAACCATTCCTTCCATGTGATTTTATGGTGTGCTAAGATCTGAGAATCATGACTTTAGGCTCTTTCTGTATAACTCAATGCTCTCAGGATTGACTGCTTATTAGAGTCATCTTATAGCTCTTAACATCCTGGACAATTGAACCAATAAAATCTGGCATAAAATCTTTAATCTTTAAAAAAAAACCCAAACCCTTATCTTCAACAAAACAAAGACCCCAAACTCCCTAGATCATTCTAAAGTCAAGGCTAAAAATCACTGTTAATCTATTGTCTTAATCTCAAAGAAAGAACTAATCTTTTTTTAAGCATCAGTTACATACTTCTATTCTTCTTTTTGGAACCTGTGATGGTTTTTGATTTTCTAGGGCTCTAGTCCAAATTTAGTTTTCTAAAGACACTCAAGTATAGATCAGAATGGAAAACGCCTATATCTGGCTCCTGCTTTATTCAGGGACCCAGCCCCTCAGTTCCATTTAAGATTAGGTTTGGGTTGGCTGGAGGAGGCCAAGCCTGTCATGATCCCTCCTTTTTCCTTTGTCTGTTTCTTCCACATCTTCCCTTTCCCAGGACCCCATCCTCTGGGCGATCCCCAGTGGTTTGTGTGAGCAGTCACATCCAGCTGGCTTCAGGGCTGGTCAGGAGTCCCAGGACCCAGGGTGGGTCCAAGTAGGGGCCAAAAAGAACTGGGCTGTGGGAGTGGGGATTTGAGTAGTGTGACCTGGGAAGACTGTTTTGGCCTGACCAAATACACAACACAGCAGCTAGCCCAGGTTAACCAATGGGTTGGGGGTTGGGGCAGCAGAACTCTTCACTCCATGTTTTCTGAGTTGCCAGACTTGGGTTTAAATAACCACATATGATTCTCTGGCAGCTGTGAGTGGAATTAAGGTCTAGGGGGAGCTTGGAGCTAGAATTATGTGATAGCACACGGTTTCCAATATGCTTTGATGTTATTGATCTCATTTGTTCTTTCTAGCTGAGTTGCTGTGTCCCTACCATAAAGGGAAGGAAGCTCTTTATTATACAAATCCCAGGCGGCAATTCCCTCTGCAGTCACTCTGATAGCAAGCAGCAGAGAACAGATTCATCTTACTGCCATCTCTCAGTTCCATTTCTTTGTTTCTTTTTTATGGAATACTATTCATCCATAAAACAAAACAAAACAAAACAAAGCAAACAAACAAACAAACAAAAAAACACAAGGCCCTGGAATTTGATAGAAAGTGGGCAAACATGAAAGATTTGTTGCTGAGTGAAGTAAGTCAAGCTATGAAAGAGAGACATTGTATGTCTCCACTTAACATGCTGACTGTCCACACTCTATGGTAGAGACTGAAACACTGAAGGACATAAAAGCATTGCAAATTGTTAAGGACACTACAGACAAAGTGTAAGGAGAGTGTGGGAGGGAAAGAAAAAAAAAAAAGGAAATTAGGGGAAAAAATAGAGGGAAGACATTTGTGGGAAACAGATATGGTTTATTATCTGTTGATGAGAATGTGTATAGTATTCTCAACTGGGCCAGACTGAGGTGTATATCATGCTGGGTACAGTCCCTACAATCTAAATGATGTATAGTGATTGATTGTATAAATAATAATAGCTTTTAAAAATGGAAAAAAGAATTATTTTATTTAACTTCATTCATTCATTCATTCATTCATTCATTCATTCATTTATATTTGACCAGAGAGGGACAGAGGGAGAGAGAGAGAGAGGGAAAGTGAGAATGCAAGTCACCGGGTCTGGGACTTGAACTGTGGTTGGCCATGTGGGAGTCCAGAGCCCTTAACCACCACTTAACCACCACACCACCTGCTGGTCCCTTGGTTCCACTTTTTGCTCTCTTAGATCTCTGTCCTTTTCTGGGACTAGCATTATGGAGCAAATTGTAAAATTTGGCCCCCAAGGAACCTTACCTCACCAGGTTCACACTGTTTGCAATGTAACTTTGCTACATGTCTGTCAGGTGATAGAATCTCTCTCTTCACCCTTTGAATCCAACTGGCTATGAGACTTTGAGGAAGAAAATGTGGCGGAAGTGATGTTCTGAGGTTCCCAAATCCAGATCTTAAAGAGACTTTGTGGCTTCCATTTTCCTTCCTGGAACCTAGCCACCATGTAAGAAGTCCAGGTAGTCTTGCTGGAGAGAGAGGCCATGTGGGAAGATACCACAGAGAAGAGAAGGTACTCTTGCTAATGCCCAGCACCAGGGCCCAGGCTTGTGAATCAGACCATGTTGGATCTTTTAGCCCCAGCAGAGCTCCCTTAGCTGATAGCACATGGGACACAGACAAACTCCTGTCAGGCCTTGCCTAAATTCCTAATCTCCGAGCAATACAGGTAATAAAATAGTTGTTATCTTATCATGTTGAGGGGAGTTTGTTATACAGTGATAGATTATAAATATATACTGGCTTTGTCTTATGAGACTGCGGAATGGCTAAAATATAAACTCTTCCTTTAGAACTTGTCATTGTATGTTGCAATCTGTAAATTTTATCATATTGTCAGTATCCAAGAACCTAGGACAAGTCTGGTGAAATGGAAATTGAGATACATTTGAGGAAGATATTCTATTTTCTTGAACTCCTAATCTTCCTCCTAGTCCAAACTCTGGCTCTTGTCCTAACCCTAGCCATAACTCTAACCATTCCTCTTCCTGTGTCCTATTCCGTTGAAGCAATTTTTTTTTTTCTGGAGAGGTTTTTGCTATAGGATGTGTGCACTCGCCAAGAAGACAGAGAGAGACAGAGAGACATAAAGTGAGAAATCACCCCCCATGGGGGATGGCCACACCGCAATCCCTTCTCCTCCATTCTCCTCTCGGGATCTTGGGCACACACGCACATGCACCTGGCATGAGTTTAAGCCATGGGGTCCGGATCTTGAACAACAGTCGACTACATGGGAGTCCAGTGACATACCCATTATGCTAATAGCTGGTCCCTGAAGCAATTTTTTTTTTTTTTATGACAGTTGGACTCAAAGCAGAAGTGCAAAAACCAAGGTTGCCTAGACATTAATATATGGATGCTTCATTAGGGTATCACAGCTCAGGCCTTAAGTGAGGGGTGGGGAGAACACCAGATCCACTTCTTACTGTGGTGTGTTCTCAGACAAGACCCATTGCCAGACACACTGAGCCCTGGGTACCTTTGCAAATAAGCTGGTTGGATTAGACGTGTTCATTATTAGTCACAAAGGGCAGGCTCCAGAGTGCAAGGCTTTAGAGCCTTATGACTCTGAAACCTCCACCAAAGCTTTAATAACGTTCTTCCAGCTTAGCCACGTACCACAGTTATGGCAGCTTCCTGGTGGTATCACTCAGAGAAAGGAAAGCAAATCCTAAGCTGGTGAGCGATAGTTTTCTAGGCAGGCTGTTTGGGAAATGTTCATTCAGAAGACATTGGAAGCACCTCAAAAATGTAGATGGAAAAACTACTGCAGCTCGGGCCAGCCCAGCCTGGAGCACAACTATACATACTGAACTGAAATATGCTCTTCCCTCCCTGCCAATCACACAGCCAAATAGGAGGCTCCTTGTTTTCCTCCTCAAAGGGAAATTTTTGGCCATAAGACCTGCCACTTTATTTCAGAATGTCATCATTTCTCAGTTATTTTGGTCCTTGGACTGTTTATCCAATAATGGTGGGTTGTTGCTGCCTCCCACGTGGCCAGGGATGGCTTCCCACTAAGGACCTCTGGTGCTGCTCCTGAGCCTTTTCTTGGCATACCCTGCGACTCGAAATATGAGACCCTCGGGGCCTTCCTTCCACAATCCTTCTTTTATCCAAAGTTATGGCACATATGGTTACCTCCTTGTAGGAGCTGGGCCCAGAGAAGAATCTTGAGGGCTTATCTCAGCCAAACCCCTGCTTACAAGCTGGGTGACACTGGAGCCATCAGAAAATATGTTTTTGTTTTTAAAAGAAGTTTCTGCAACGTTTCCTAGACGTTATCAAACCTAATGTAATCTTCACCTAGTTATGAGCGTTTTTTCTTTAGGTCTGATTCCAGTCTCCCTAGTTGCATGGTGAGTCAAGCCTCTCATTTTGTGTTCAGGAAGGATGGTGAAAGCTGCCTCTACTTGTCTCCCTGTGTCATGGACAACGTCTGTAAGACCCCTCTGGTTGGAAGGTGGGTCTCAGAGAGTAGTTTTCATTTTAGCTGCTCTTTATTGCCCATGCTCTCCAGAGTCCATGATGAAAAGCAATGCTATCCACACAGCTCCGGGTTTAGGTGGATCTCATACAAGGACAACTAGTGACGTTTTCCCTGAGCATATGTGAGTGTAGCAGGGAGAAAGCCCCAGATCCTGGTGCACACAGCAGGAAGTCCAGTCTTCCAGGAGCACTTGGTGTCACTTTTCAAAGCATCTGTGCCTATGTTCCAATTTAGAAGACAAGCCCACTCACAGAGTTTGGGTGGGGTACAGGTTACACTCACCATTCCAGCCCCTACTTCCCACCCCCTCTGGCAATAAAACCGTAGACGTGATGATAGCAGTGATGAGTGATGGCGGTGGTGATACCTAGAGCTCTGCCACTTATCGATTTATTACCACTCAGCTTTGCATCCTTTCTTCATGGCCTTCCTTGGGATATTGAAGCATTTCTCTGCCAGCTGGAAGAGGGGATGGGGGGACCCTAGAGGCTTTTCTTTCTGGCTCTGGTGTGCCATTTTGCTTGTTCTGAGGTGTGCAATGGCCAATAGCATGTGGACACCCATTGGTGTTCACCTTCTGGCTTGCCAGTCTGAGGCTGCAGTTCCCTGACTGACAGTCTTGGCAGGAGGGAGCTTTCTTTCTTGTGTCTGTGAACCGACTGCAGCCAATAACGTCTCTGCCATCTGTGGGCTGCATCCATGCCATCTTTTAGGAGGTCTGACTCCCCGCCACAGAGGAGGGGGCTTCCCTTCCAAGTTTGCTCTTTGGGTTCTCTCTCTCTCTCTCTCTCTGATAATGGGTACTCTTTAGAATTCTCTTTTGCTCCCTTTTAGTAGCTAATCTCCTTGTAATAATTCTTTATATTATAAATCTTTTCTGCTCATATTACTGTGTGGTTTCTGGCTCTCGATAGGACCTGACTGCTATATCTTTTACCAAGATTTTCTTGTTTATTCCTAACAATGTCCTTATAAAGTAGGTGTTATCAGCAGTTCCATTTTATAGGTGAATAAACAGAAGCCCAACTGGTAGTCCTGAGATTCTGGTCCAAGTTCCTGACTTCAGGGCTTGGAGACCAACGCAGGCTCTTGTTCCAGTTTCCCAAAGAGATTCCCAAGAATCCCTGAGCCCCTTTCTGATTGGTCTCAGTGTCTTTATTTATACAATCAGTATGTTTGTCCTCAGATAACTCCAAGGACCTTTGAGAAACCTTGGCACAAGGAGAAGAGGCCCAAATGGTATTTATAAATCTGTTCATGAGCTTGAGTGAAAATAAAACATTCCAGGCTGAGACAGCAGGCCTGTTCTGGCTTATCTTGTCTTTCTTTACTTTTCTCACTCCTACAGGGCTGGAACCTTCTGGTCCCCTCTGGTGACTACCACACTTGCCAAATGGGCATTCAAGCCTCTGAGGGGGCTCTTGAGTGCAAGTCTCATGCTATGATTTCAGAGAAAACGGTGTCTCTCACTGAGTTTTCATGCAATCTCAAGTGCCTCGTGGAAGCTGCTGGGTTGTTCTTTCCATCTGGTGGGAGATCCTGATCATATGTCTGCCAGGGCCTTCTGGATGAAACTACATAGGACCTACCTGGAAAGTATTGGGGCACACTGATGGTGCTTTGGAGGGGCATATTCCCTGAAATATAAAACAAGCAGAAGATACTTGTTAAATTCATTCTTTTGATAGAAAGACCTGATTTTTGCCCCCCAAAGAAATTGAGCTTCTTTTGGAAGAAATAAGGGCGAGAGCTTTACTTCTCTCTAGAGAGGGATTTAGTTCAGCATGTATGTTTTCTGCAGAGGAAAAGGCAGCCTTGAAATATTTATTGTAGGGCTAAATTTATTAAAATACTTTTTATCATGCATTTGTAAATTCCATGTTACAGGATAACATGAGCTTGTCTTTTGATCGTACCACGAGGGGCAGGTTTTGCCTCACGCTGTGTGGTCTTTGGCAGCCAGGATCCTGGGCAAGAATCCTGCTGACACGTCACATGAGCAGGAGTCTGCTGCCTTAGGAGCCTCTCTGATTGAGCTGGGGCCTGAGATTGGCTTTCAGGGCTGATCTGAGACAGCCAGGAGGCTTAGTCTCAGATTCTTGCCCTGTCACCTATCATTGTGATACCAGGTGAATTACTGTAGTTCACTTCTTTGAGTGTTGACTCCCTCTAGTCTAAAAAATGGTAGTAATAATATAATAATACCCGCCTTTGGACCAGTGAGTGGCATGGTAGTTGAGGTGCTGAATCCCACATGGCTGACTGTGTGGTTTGAATCCTGAATTGATGGCTTGAAAAACATGCTGGTGGGCTGTGCATGCCCAGAATCCCTAGAGGAGAAAGGAAGGGAGAGGATTGTGGATTGGCCCTCTCCCCTGGGGGGGAGGGGTGGAGAGGGGAGTGCTTTCTCACTTTCCCTTTATCTCTTTTTCTCTCTCAGTCTTTCTCTCCAGCAAGCACATGTACCTTACAGCAAAAACTAATAAAAACAGCAAACAAAAACCCCTCACCTTTGAAAGCTGCAGACATTAAGAGACCCAACAAAATGATGGGGTAGCACATGGTGAGTGTTCGACCAGCAATGGTTCCCTTTTCTAGGACTCTCTTTATTTGAATTTAGCTGAGGTTATCTTGAAGAATAGTGTCCATTGTAGAGTTTTTCCAGCAATGTGGATGATTTCCTGTTATTAAAAAAAATGTTGGATTTAGCCATCAGCATGAGGCACAGAGTACAAACTTTCATTATACAGCTTCTGCTTCATATTCTGGTCTACTGATCATAATTTCTCAATAGAGAATAGCTATTATTTCTTGAAAAGAAAAAAATTTCTTTAACACTTTAGAAACACTCGATAATTAAGTGTTATAGATAAGCAAATAGTAACACCACTCAGTCTACTGCATACTGTGTTGGGTATAGCCAGGCTACTATGTTGCCTATTCATTTAAGAAATGCACAATTACCTATTAAACATTTACTGTGTTAATATCTTACATAATTATTAATAACGATATTTTGTTTTTTTAGGAAGGTGGTTTGGATTATATGCTGGACACTTTGTTAAGAATTTTATATTGATTGTGTTTATTATATAATAACAACTGCCACCATTTATTGGAGGTGTACTGTCTTTGGAAAGCTGTATTTGATGATGTAAACTCATGATTTCTAAGCTTCAAAGACACACTATTGTGGTATTTGTCATTTTTAAATGCGGATGAATGTATATGTGTGGACACTGGGCCCAGCTGATTTTGTACATTGTAGTGATATTGGGCCACATCTGCCAACCACTTTCCTTTGTTTTCCAGTAGGCCCTGGCCACATTGAAGTTCTTTTCAGTTCTTGGAACACACTATCCTCTTCTGACCTCAGTGCCTTTGCTCTTACTGTGCCGTCTGCTGATGTGTTTGAGTGAGTGCCTCTTTTACGCCATGAAGACCACAACCTCTATATCACCTTGTCAGTGAACTCTTCTCTGGCCACATAGCTTAAGTAGCTTCTCCCCCTCCACAGCAAGACATTATCTATCCTGTAACACAATGTTAAGTGATATTTTGGCCTGATTTTAAAAAGCAGATTTAATTAGCATAAAGCAAAGGTTTTAGAGAATTTATCTGCAGTTTGCTACCCTCAACATGTGAGGTTGACAATATCCTCCTTAACAGAGACTTCTGCAGAAATGGGACAGACTCCAATCAATTTCCAGGGAATACCTTAAAGTAAAGTGATTCTAATTCACTTCATATTGCAATTATACTGTTATCAAATAAGTATAGTTGGATTATTTTCCCTAACTCTGAGTTCATCCCCAAAGTCTGCCAATTTGTAGTTGATAATTTATTATCTTAGTGCCTTAGTTTTTTTTTTCTTTCTTTTTTTTTCATTTGTGCAAAGCCAGAATTGGGTTAATTGGTCACCATAATCCTTCCAGAACCATCTTCTAATATGCGTTTTCTGTGTGCCAAAAAACATGTTAAATGCTGCTACATCACCTGATTTACTTCTCGCAGTGTTTCTGAGAGGTAACTGCTTTTAGTTCCATTTTATAGGTTAGGAAACCTATAAAAACCTATGGACTTAGAGAAAAAAGACTTGCCTACCAAGATCAGCCACACAACTAACAGGATGTTAGTCCATGTCTCTCTGATTGAAGTATTGGGGTCCTGACCATGTTGGAACACTTCTTATCTCTGAGTCTCTGTGGATCGAAGGCTTAGCTTCTAAGTAGGAGGTTAGATTACTTTCAGAAGGTCAGTATCTCTCTAAGTAGGAGTCATGGAATGAGTAATAGCCCCTATTAGAGCTAGAAGTTGAAGCAAATGAAAAATCCCAAATCAACCTTAAGTTTATGTTTATTTTTCCAATGTCACATAAGGCATTTAATGGAATATTGCACTGTTCCTGGAATTTGGATTTAGTACTCTCACAGCAACTTTGCAGAATGCACATGAGTTAATAATATACTACTCTTGTAGAATCTGAAAATACTTGTATCAAATCACTTTCCTGAGCACTTTTACATGGTTATTTCCTTGGTCTTTTTCAAATATGTTATGCCTTCCCCAGCAATATCTAACTATAAACTATCCAGCTTTGTATATTAGGAGTAGTGTCATATATTTACTAAGTTATATGGATTTAATTATACATAGTGTTGATATATTTAAGATATTTTTTGAGGGGGCCAGGAGATGGCACAGTAGTTAAGATGCTGAACTCCTACATGGCTGACCATGGTTTGAATCCCAGACCTGGTGGCTTAAAAATCATGGTGGGCACATATGTGTGCATGCCAAAATCCCAAGAGGAGAATGGAGAGCAAGGGGTTGCAGCCTGGCCATTTCCTCTGTGAGGTGATTTCTCACTTTCCCTCTCTTTCTCTCTTTTCAGCAAGCGCATGTAACCTATGACAAAAACCTAAAAAAAATTTTTTTGGGGTGAGAGTTTGTTCTAATCTCTAAAATGATATCTAAGTGATACAAAAATATAATGAAGATATCCCTTGTCCTTAGTTTAGAAGAATCAATTTAATAAAAATGTTGATTCTACACAAGTTAATTTACAAATGCAATGTAACTCCTGTCAAAACCAGTGATGTTCTTCACAGAAATAGAAAAAAAATCATAAAATTTGTCTGGACTCATAAAAGACCCTGTATTATCAAGGCAATATGGTGCAAAAAGAATAAAGTTGGAGACATCTCACTACTCAACCTCAAAATATGTCACTAAACTGTGATAATCCAAACAGCATGGTACTGGCACAAAAACAGACACACATAGACCAAGGAAATAGAATTGGGAATCCAGAAATAAACCCAAAAGCACATAGCTAACTGATTTTTGATAAAGGACACAAGACAATTTTGTGGAGAAAAGAAAGTAGCACGTTGCTGGAAAAACTGGATATCCACCTGCAGAAAAATGAAACTAGACCTCTATTTCTCACCATTAACAAATGTCAACTCAAAATGGATCAAAGATCTAAAGTAAAGCATAGAACTATAAAACCACTTGTGGAAAACACAGGGAAAAATACTTGAAGATACTGGAGTAGGCAAAGTTGTCTTAAATAAGACCCTTCTAAAGCATGGGTAATAGCCCCAGAAATAGACAAGTGAGATTACATCAAACTAAAAAGCTTCTGCACAGCAATGGAAACAATGAATAAAATAAAGAGATAGCCCACAGAATTGGAGAAACTATCTGCAAACTATATTTCAGATAAAGGATTAAGAAACAAAATATTTAGAGAACTCAATTGTGGTAGACTAATAATCCAATACAAAATGGGCAATTGACCTGAACAGATAGCTCTCAAAGGAAGACGTACAAATGGCCAAAAAGAATACACATATTAAAAAAAGTTCATCCTCTCTTATCATAAAGGGAATACAAATCAAAACCACAATGAGAAATCACCTAACCTGTCAGAATGGCTATGATAAAAAAAAAAAAAAAAAAAAAAAAAAAAAAAAAAGAACAGGTTCTGGTGAGGCTGTGGTGAAAAGGGAGCCCTTCTGTGCTGTTAGGTGAGAATGTAAATTAGTACAGTCTTTGAGGAAAACAGTATGGAGATTTGTCAAAAATTTAGAAACAGAACTGACGTGTGACCCAGTAATCCCATTCCTGGGTGTTTTCCCAAAGGACAGGACATCCCTCCGTTGGAAAGACACTTGCCATTCATGTTTATTGCAGCATTATTTTCACTAGCTAAAATATGGAATCGACCTAAGTGACCGATAACTGATGACTAGATTAAAAAACATGGAGTAGGACAAACAAAGAACACATAAAGAACAATGAGAGCCTGCCATATGATACAAAGTGTCTATTCTAGAAGATGTAATGCTAAGTGAAATAAGCCAGACCTCTGAAAGACAAACACTATGTCCTCGCTCAGTGTATGCTGAGTGTCTGCACTCGATGGCAGAAAAGGAAAGATTTGAAGACATAGATGTGGAGAGATAGCCGTGGATACCAGAGACTGCGTGGGGTCAGGGATGGGGAGGTCGGAGGGGATCCAGGAAAAAAATTGAATAAACACAGGAATGCAGGTAGATGGGTTCTGGAATGGCCTACCACAACTGAGTGAAGAGAAAAAAAGAAAAACAGACATTATTTGTTGTCTAATGATATATGACATACATACACACACACACACACACACACACACACATAATGTGGTGGTCTTTGTTAAAAATGATGAATAGGACATTATCCTTGATTTGATTGTCACACACTGCATGCATGCTTTGAAAATCCACATTATGCCACACAAAAAACATACAACAATGAAATGTAAATAAGAAATTATAAAACAAAATAAAGTTCCCTTCTGTCTGATCTCAGATTTACTGTTGCTCTGGGAAATGCTGCAGAAGCAGAGACATGTTGTTTCACTAAAAATAGTTGTGTCAGACACTAAGAGCCATTTAAAAAACTTCTGGAAGTCTGGGCTCCAAAAGCCTAAATGATGCGTGGTGACAAGTTCATTTGGGGTCTAAATGATAAAAGTGTTGTTTAGAGGTGGAAACAAGTGACTATCATCTAGTTCACATGTTAATTACTCTTTGCCTTTCTGCCTTTTCCCCCCTTTTTCTGTCTTACTTTCGACTATTGGTAGGAAAGGCTGGAAAGAAGGTCAGTCTTTCTTTTTTGGAGAGGTTTTTGCTACAGGGCATGTGCGCTTGCCAGAAAGACAGAAAAAGACACAGATACAGAAAGACAGAAAGCAAGAAATCACCCCCAGGAGCGATGGCCATACCACAATCCCTTCGCCTCCGTTCTCCTCGTGGGATCTTGGGCACGCACACACACGTGTCCGGCATAAGTTTAAGCCACTGGGTCCAGGACTTGAACTGTAGTGGACTACATGGGAGTTCAGCAATATAGCCATTACGCCAACTGCTGGTTCCCAAGAAGGCTAGTCTTAAAAGTCAGTTTTTCTTGCAGTTGAAAATAATGAAAGATGTTGAAGTTTAGGCCTGCTGTTAAGGATTTTTGGATTGCTCTGGATGAAGTTTTAAGTTATGAAGATCTGTTTTCAAATGTAGACATTTGAATTTGGGTATTGTTTCACATACCTTGCTATATTTGTGAAGTGTATTAGCTGCTTATTATTGTGAGAGTTACAAAACACACACACACACACACACACATACACATGCAAGCACAAAGAAGTCAAAGCACTGCATGTCTGTGTACAGAGGGGAAAACTATCATATACAAAATGAAAGTAATGAACGGGAAAAACAATGAAAAGGTATTGAATGATGAAGTAGGGATTTTAATGGCTCGGTATTAACTGACATGCATGGCATTCCCTTTTGAAAAAGCAATGTAATACACTGTAAAGTTATATGCAATTCAATGTAATGTAAACAAGATTATGATGATAACAAATTAAAAACAAAACAAAACAAAAATAAGCCAAAAGCACAACTAAGCACTGGATGACTTAGTACTAGGGGCCATGAAGAAGGAAAATCCTGTAATAGATGTTTAAAATAGATTTGTTTATAAGGCTTCCCGAAAGGTTGATAAGGCTCTAAAGAAGTTTTTCTTCCTTCTTCCTTTCTTTTTCCTTCTTTCTTTCCTTCCTTTTTTCCTACTGTCAGAGGGTGTGTGTGTTTTCCAGAGAGAGAAAGAGAGACAGAGAGAGAAAAGGAGAAAACTCCCTCCAGTGGGCTGTGGTCACCCTGCAAACCCTTCTCCATTCCTCCATCCTGTCAAGACTTAGGGCCTGCACCTGTACCTGGTATGTTCTTCAAGCCACTGGGACTGGGTCTCAAATTGTGTAGGCCATGTGGGATTTGGCTCACTTAACCACTGGGCCACAGAGCTGGCCCCAAGTTTTCCTTCTCAGTATGTTTTATATCATCTACTACTGGAAATCCATTTCCAACCACATTTGAAATCCGTGCATTAAATTTACACATACATTTACATAAACATTAAGTTTGTGTATTTTACATAAATTAGTAATCATTGTTTTCATAAATAGTTTATTATTATTATTTAAAAAAAATGTTTTTCAGGACCAGCAATTGGTGTAATGGCTATGTCGCTGGACTCCCATGTAGTTGGCCACGGTTTTAGTCCCTGACCCAGTGGCTTAAACTCATGCCAGGCATGTGTGCATGCGTGCCCCAAATCCCAAGATGAGAATGGAGGAGAAGGGATTACAGTGTGGCCATCCTCCCAGGGGGTTGATTTCTTGCTTTCTGTCTTCTGTGTCTCCAGCAAGTGCATGCATCTTATAGTAAAAATCTGTCTTTTAAAAAAAAGAAAGAAGAAGCATGGACCTTTGTTGTGAAAGGTGAAATAAACCTAGAAGCCATTCTGCAGGACAAATGCTGGGACCTAGTGACAGGATAGAAATAAAGGGCTGCAGGTGCAGTAGGAAGTGAAGTCTGAGAGACTGAAGGAATGGAGTCGGGATTGAAGGAAAGGGAGCTATTAGGAGAGGGAGCTGGTTTGAATGGATCTGAGTGTGGGAAAGAATGTTTCCTGGCTCGGTTCCTGCTTACAGCAATGGTAGGTCCTCCTTCTGTAGGGGCTTGAATTTATACAAACTGAGAGAGGCAAGAGGTGAAGGTCAGGCTTGTGGTCCAAGAAGCATTAACATGGTGGTGACAGATTAAGTCCCGAAGGGTGGGACAAGCGGAGCAGGAGGCAGGGATCCCTGAGGCCAAAATGAAGGCAGCAGCTCCTCAGCCTGGATCAATTAAAATAAACCCTTTGAGATTGGAAAGAATTTCCTACTCATCTTTGCGTTCCCACCACGAAGAACCTTGGCTAGTGTATAGGAGGAGTACTCATGAGTTACTTTTGTAAAAGAATGTGATTCCTGCCTGAGTTGTAATTAATCCATGGCAATCAGAACTTTGAGAGGGCAAACATTAAAAGTTCTCAACTGGGGTCATGATGATAATAGCGTAGGGGACCCAGTTTCCTTTCAGCTGTGCTGTGATGCATTTGACCTCTCCTTCCCCGTGAACTATATTTTCTTATGTGAGTAAGTAAGCTGTTAGCTCATCTGTGATGTGTAGCGTGTTTCAGGCATAAAAGAACAAGTCAAGCACCTGCATTCTCTTTTCTCTTTTTAATTAAAAAGAATTTTTTTTAGAGAGATTTTTGCTATTGGGCAAGTGCACTCGCCAGAGAGACAGATAGAGACAGGGAGACAGAAAGCAAGAAATCCACTCCCGACGGGGGTTGGCCATGCCACAATACCTTCTCCTTCATTCTCCCCTTAGGATTCTGGGCATGCATGCACATGTGTCCAAGGTGAGTTTTAAGCTACCGGGTCTGGGCCTCGAACCGTGGTTGACTATGTGGGTGTCCAGCACCATAACCATTACATCATCCTCTGGTCCCCGCATTCTTATTCCTGTTAAACAATAAAAGGAAACAAATTGAAGCAAACTCGTTAAGTATTTGCAGTGCACTTGGTGTTGCATGGGCCTCAATAAACTCAGACCTGTCTGCAGGGAGTGCCCAAATCTGGGAAAAAATCTGTAAAGTAGATACAGTCTTTGTGCTGATGCTGAAGGGCAAGTGAATGCTCTTAATGAAAACATAATCTGGAGTTGGGCGGTACAGAAAGAAAAAAGCTGAGTGTTAGCCAGAGAAGGCCAGGAGAGACTTGCTGAGAACCACAGATGCAAGATTCTCCACAGCTGCAGGCAATAACGGAAAGCACCAGGCTTAACCTTCCCTGTAAAAGAATGAACATGGAACGGCCAGGATGTGCTGATCTCTGTCAGAGATGCCCCATCTGCCCAAGGTCAGCTTTCCTCTCTCTGTCCTTTCTCAATCCACCGTGGCTTCCCCTTGGGGTTCCCTGTCCCTTCACCTCTAGCCCGAGGCACCTGTCCTAGAGAGTTTATCATCAAGATGACAACAGGTGCTACCAAAGCCAGCCTGATGCCATCCCTCAGTGTACATCACTCTCCCCTGTTGTTGGCTGGCATCTTTCTTCTATCCTGGAGCTCCAGTATTGCTTTAAACAAACCTGCCTTCTAATTCATGGTCCTTACAGTGGTGATTGTATATATGCAGGTCTGAGGATAACCCAAGATTCTAAAAATAGCATTTCTCCAATAGACTGATTATTCCTACATTCAAATTACACTGATTTTTAAAAACCATGAGATACTTTATAAGAATTTATTTCTATAAACACTCACTTCATTAACTCTCTATACATCTTGTCAAGCAAATTTTGGCAAAGTCTTTGTGGAATTCCTAAAGCCTAAAAGCTACTGGAATATTCTCTTTGCTTTTACTCCTTCCTTCTTCCTTACCAGGCTTTGAGGGGAGCTGTCTGTGAGTGTGTGTTTTGTATAATGGCCATCTTGGGTGGATATGAAGTTTTAAATGGCCCCTTTCTTTGCAGATAGGTTGGCAGGCAGAATATTGCTGGCAAAATGGACATTTTGGACTCTCAGCCTAGGGCAGGAAAGCCATTTTGAATTGCTTATTCATTTTCCCTTCAAGAGCTGGTGGCTCAGTGTTCTACTCAGCACTCAGTGAGTTGGGAGGATTTTATTTGCTGCTTCTTGAAGAAAATTTCTTTGTAAAAAGGCAAAATAAAACGAAACAAAACAAAACAACCAAACAGTTTATGTTTTTCTTTTATCTTCTACTTTTTTCCCCCTTTGGCAGAAAGTAGATTTGGAGACACCTTTGACTTTCTTGGACTTGGCATCTCTCCTTAGGGTCTGCTTGTCCTATCTGTCTCTATGTTTATATTGCTGTGAATACCCCGGCTTCTTTCTCCCTGATGCTTTCAGCCCAGACTTGGCAGCTGGCCCCTGGAGGTCTCAAATGCTCATTCTCTATGAAGAGGAAATTTAGGGAGCTGGAAGGGACCTGCTTCTTTGGGCCGGGCTTTTTCCTGGACATTACACCTTACTCCTTTATGCGTTCCTCCCTTCTCCCTGGCCAAAAGAGCATCAGGAATGTCATTGCAGGGCCTATTAATACATAGTTACGTGATACATATCTGCAGTATTCCTAAACTAGGCATGATTTCATATTGCATAGGACCCCAGATTAGATGCATCAGAGAAGCTAAGCTTCTTTTATGAATTCTACTTTGTAGAATGGATTGCATTGTGTTTGAGTGGTGGAAGAATAGTAGAAGGTACTTGCAGGTTGTTGTTCATTCATTTAATTTGCATTTACTGGCCGTCGTACAACTGGCCATCTACTTCAGATTCAGAATTAAAGCATTCTTCCACTGGGAGTATGGCAAGAGCCGACTAAGATCTAAGCAAAGGCCTTAGCATTTAAAGTCAGAAGACCTGAGTTTGAGACTTGGCTCTGTCACCTACTGAGATGGGAAAATTATCTTTAAGTGCAACATTTAGGCACAAAGGAAGGACTATTAATTTGGCCTGGGATGGTTGGAAAATGTATTAGAGGGGTGAATTACTTCGAGCTGGTTATCAGAGAAGGATCAGGAGCTTGTCAGGTAGAAGAGGTGATATAGGGGATGGATTCTAGGTAAATTGATTAATGACAGGAAATCATATTTAATGAAAATGTGCGACATCTTTAAGGGACAGCAAGTTACCTGGAAGGTCAAGCATCTAGTGTATAGGGAGAAACTGGTAGGGATATTGTTGGAGAGGTGGGTTGTCATTGGGTATAAAGTTTCTTGAATGTTTTTCAAGGGAGTTTGGACTTCAGCGTGCTGTCAGGTATGCTCTGACTTCCGATTTTAGTCAGATCGATCTAAAGATCAGAGTACATTTAGTATACTCCTGGAAGCAGTTCTGAGTTGAACGGGCGGAACTGGGCTTAGAGGAGAGGGAGGAAGAGAGAGGGATTTTTTTCCCTAGTTCTGGTGAGAGATGAGACAACACTGATTTTCTTTCAATTTTAGTGAAGCACCCCTCTAATACTTCTGCTCCAATGCAGTTTTGGCAAGCATGCATGGATGAGTATAGTAGACTGTTCTAGACAACTCTGGCTGGTTATCTGGTATAGTGACTTAGAAGTCCCAGGAAAGCAGGTTGGAGAGTGGCTGCTGGGGTTTTCTGATACAAAGGTTCAAAGGCCTCAATGATAAGGGCCCAGCCACCTTTCTTATGCTCAGCATGTTAGCCTTTTGGGAGCTGTCCCTTGACCCAGATGGCATGACAGAGCATTTGTGTTTCTCAGTGTGAGCCTTTGACCTTCTTAGAATGCAAGAAGATTTTCCTTCTGCTGCAGAGAAAAATTTTATCCTTTAAGTGCTTTGTTATTAGAATCCACAAAGTATCTATCCTTGGTAAGAACCTTAGTCACATTTGGTTGGGGGTCACTGTTGTTAAATCTGTTGGAGAGAACTGGTGCTACATGGGGCCCAAAGAATAAAAGTAGTGAAAACTATCATACCAATCAGAGCTGATTGATCAGGAAATACTACATTACGCAAAGTTAAAGGAAAGGACCATTGGCCTGGCCATTCTGATTTGATGGTGAAGTAGGTATTTGTTGTAAGGTTATGTAGATCTAAAATGGTGTCACGGGAACCAGTAGTTAGCATAATGGCTATGTCGCTGAACTCCCATGTAGTCGACTGCGGTTCGTGTCCCGGACCCGGTGGCTTAAAACTCACGCTGGGCACGTGTGCGTGCGTGCCCAAGATCCCGAGAGGAGAATGGAGGAGAAGGGATTGCGGCGTGACCATCCCCCCTGGGGGGTGATTTCTCGTTTTCTGTCTCTGTGTCTCTCTCTGTCTGTCCGCCCTATAGTTAAAAACAAAAAAACAAAAAAACAAAAAAAACCAACTCTCTAAAATTGTGTCACTAGAGAGAGTGAAAAGTTTTATTGTGGTAACCAGATAAAAAGAGTAACCAAGCCAATATGACCTCCTACAAATTTATGACTATTTGTTTATATAAGGAAAATGCTAAGTGGAAGGAATACTGGAGAACTGTCAGGAAATATTCCTGTACTACGTTTATTATTGACTTGAATGAGTCATCCAATCTTTTGTGCATAAATATCCTATCTACCATTTAAGGGAATGATCTCTATTCCATCTCTGCTGACAAAATACAAAAAGTATCATTCCAATGCTTTTAGTAGTAAAGATTAGAAATACTATTAACAATTTATTAAATCCTATTAAAAATAGTAATCCATGTCAGCCCAATCAATGAGATCACTGTTAACTTCTATAAGTCAAAAGTAGTCTGATGTTAGCTCTACATATATAAATTAATGGAATAGAGTTAAGAGTCTAGTAAACACTCACATTTATGTTCAGTTGATTTCCAGCAAAGAGGTCAAGATAATTCAATGTGAAAAGAATAATCTTTAACAAATGATGTTGGATACTTAGATTTCTACAAAAGGATGAATGAATTTTTATTTCTATATCACAGGATCTCATAGGATGCACACAATTTACTCAAAATGGATAATAGATCTTAATGTAAGAGCTAAAACTATAGAATTCTTATAAAAACAGAATTTGTTTTTCATAATCTTGAATTATGAGTGCTTAGATAACTGAAGCATGAGTAATAAAAGATAAATTGTATTTAAACAAAATGAAAACGTTTGTGCTTCAAAAGATATTTATCAAGAAAATTAAAATATGACCTATAGACAGGAGAAGAATTTTGAAAAGCTTGTGTCTAATATGGGAATTGCATTCAAAATATGAAAAATTTATATAACTCAATAATAAAAAGACAAATAGCCCAATTTTAAAAAGTGTGCAAAGTATTTGAATAGAAATTTTTCCAAAGAAGACAATTGATGGGGATCTTCAAAAAGTTCATGGAAAATGTGTATTATAATAAACTATACATAAATCTCAAAAAATTTTGGCACTAAGATAAACTCATACTTTAATTCAATTTTCCATGAACTTCTCTAGTCTTCTTTTATAAATGGTCAGTAAGTACATAAAATATACTGCATATAATTAGTCATTAGGAAAATGCAAACCAAAACCACAAAGAGAAACCACTTTACTCTTCGACAGAATAATTTAAAAACAAAAACAAAATATAGTAACAAGCATTAATGAGAATTCGAGGAAGCAGGAATATTCGTAGATTGCTGGTGCTAATGGAAAATGGTGCAACCAATTTAGAATATAGTTTGGTAGTTCCTCAGCATATTAAACAGAGTTACCACCACATGACCCAGCAATTCCCCTCCTAGATATTTACCCAAGAGAAGTTAAAAGACATGGCAAGTGAACAGGGCAGGACGGAGGAGACAGAAAACCAAGAAATCAAGTGATTTGATAAAAGAATTAAGGTTTTTAAATGTCTACTGTGGCTTGTAGGTTTGAAATTTACAAAGTAATTTTGGAGAGTTTAAACTAAAATAGAAATCGATAAAATTCATGAAACTTTTATGTAAAGTAGTGGGGGAAGCAATAGATATTATTGAATATGATCTGGATTCCAGTTTACAGGTCTACTTACAAGATCTTCAGTTGAACCCATTATCCCCTTTGAGCAAAGGTTTTATTTTTGAAAAAAGAGAGGTGTTGAATGAAGTGATCTGTAAGTGCAGGCTCCTTTCAGTTCTAACATTTAGCATCTCTGATCATAATGTGCAAACCTGCCAAAACCTGTAGGGCAAACAGAGATACAATGACAAATCTAAGAACAGTCTCCAGAAAGGCAGTAAAAATATCCAAAGACACAGAACTAGTTATAAGCATAAAAGATAATTCATACAATTGAATATTAAGTTGAGAAAGATTAAGTAATAGGATGGGAAAATGTTCATGTCATATAATTAAATGAAAAAGCTAACCACAAAACATTATTGCTGTGTGACCTACTTTTAAAAATGCCCATGTATGTATTAAACACACACACACACACACACACACACACACACACTTCTGGAATGATATACCTGGTTATTTCTGAGTATTTGGTTAAAGGAATACAGTTGTGTCACTTAAAATGGGGATACATTGTGAGAATGCACTGTTAGGCGATTTTATCATCATGTGAATATAACGAAGTATACTTACACAAACCTAGATACATAGCCTTCTACACACTTGGTCTATGTGGTATAGCCTATATGCTCCTTATGGGACCATGTATCTCTGATAAAAGCACCATTGTATGGTACATGACTGTATTTTAATCTTTCCATGTGTATTTTAACAACAAATGTGTATAGCTATGTGATAAGAAAAATAACTCTAGTTTCCCATAGAAGAAGAAGCACTAAGAAAAAAAACTGTAAGTTAAGGTATTTACTTTAGTGTTCATGTGAACTTGAGTGCCATATTGGACCAGAGAGGTGTGGAAAAGGCTGTAAAATATGCAAAGTGGAGGAAGGAGGGTGTGTGAAAACAGACTGCCCATGTATGTCATCTGTTTCAAATATCAGGCCCTATCAAGAACCTGAGAAGAGAGCTTCTCCTCTCCAACAAGGGGTTGGGGTTGGGAGGTGGTATTTCTGAGCTAAGAGCCAGTAGCTCTAACTAGGGGTTGCAGGCTCCTCATTTCCTTGTCTCCTGGGCAGTACTACACTGGCTCCACCATGGGGATCTCACCAGCCCACCTAGAAAATAAGAGCATTGTTTAAATGAAAACATGTCCCAAACACTGTTTTTGAAAAGAATTATTTTATTTAACTTGATTTATTTATTTTAATTTGACCAGAGAAAGAGAGAGAGAGAGAGAGAGAGAGAGAGAGAGAGAGAGAGAGAGAGAGAGAGAGAGAGAGAGAGAGAGAGAGAGAGAGAGAGAGAGAGAGAGAGAGAGAGAGAGAGAGAGAAGAGAGAAAGTCAGAAAGCAAGCTGCCAGATCTGGGACTCAAACAGCGGTTGACAAGGTGGGAGTCCAGCGCCCTTAACCACCATGCTACCTGTTGGGCTCTGTCCCAAACAGTTTTCTTGTTGATACAGAACCAATCTGATTATCTAAACTGAAACTTTGATTTACAAATTAATAAAACCCATGCTCAGAATAATGAAGTAGTCTTGAGTTTCACTGTTAGTAATGACAGAGCTGAGGTTAGGGTCTAGGTTTCCTCATCCTCTGAGCAGAGACTTTCCTCCATGTCTGTCCTTCTCCTTTACTTTCACATATAGTGTCTTACAGAGCCTCAGCACAGCCACCTGGAAATGGAGAAAAAGACCAAAAGCTAAGACAATGCTTTGGACAGCTCCTAAGAACAAACATTTATCTTATGATACAGTTAAGATGATTAAAAAAAGGATGCAGTGAACTTCCTCATTATAGAATCTTATTGTAATTTGTATTTTTTTGAAACTCCTAATTGTCCCCTTTACGGTTCCCTTTACTGTTCAGATTACTGCCATGGAAACATAACTCAACATAAGCTGGTTGTAAACAATTGTCAACAGATGGGGAGAGCTTGCTTGGTAGGAATTCTTGTGAAAAAAGGCTGAGAGAATTCTTTACCATTTCCCAACATTTATTCACTAAACTCAGTAAACTATTAATCCTTTCCTTGGATGTAGACATAGATCAAGTAGTTTTGTTCTGATTATGAGAGAAATTAAGTTCTACTGTACTCTGTACTTGAAGATTATACCCAGGATATTGTCCCTAGTCAAGGGTATCACTTAAGAGAGAGATTAACAATTTAGCACCCAGACAGTGTCAAGCCTGAGGCTGACACATATGCAGTCTCGGTCGTTTAGATAGAGAATGTGAGGAGCATAGAAAGGAGATGAAAAGGCAAGATGACAGTGAGTGGATGAGACTTTGATAGGTGGAGCTCTGTCACAACCTAAGGCAAGATGACAGTGAGTGGATGAGACTTTGATAGGTGGAGCTTTGTCACAACCTAAGGAAGATATCCTAGCGATTGGTGCTGCTCAGCATTTGTACTGCAGAAGGCTCTCCATAGGCGCAGATGATCCCTGGTCACAGATAACGAAGAGATACTTTCTCTGCTGGAAACTACATCACCTTTATTTCTCCTGTCAACCATGTGAGATTATGACACTAACTAAGGTCATGGTCTGGGCAAAGATTTCCAAGACAAGGTCAGAAACACTAGACTGTAAGAGCTAGGAGAAAAGAAGAAAAGGCTAATGAGAATGGTAGAAAATCACCAGGAAGAAAAGGTTTGAGGTCTTAGTTACGTGGTTTCTTTATGTGGATTTCACTGCCTATCCCTGGTTTCCAGTTTAATTTCTACATCTCTAGTGTATCTATTTTTTTTCCTACAAAGAGAGAGAGAGAGAGAGAGAGAGAGAGAGAGAAAATGGAATAGAATGTTATGAACAAAGCATTCTGAAACAATTTATTGTAGCTGGTTTAATAAACAGCTATTTTTCTTGCTTATTAAGTATATTCCATCTATCTTTTAAAATCTAGGAGGATTTCTGATCAGTGACTGCCCATACTGTAAGTGCTTATCAAGGTGTGGTCAATCAAAACTTCCTAGGGTAGATGCTGGAGGACAGTTGTCCCTCTGCATTCTCAAAAGATTGGTTCCAGAATGCCCGCCCCCCCCCATGAATATCAAGATCCATGAATGCTGAAATCCCTTATACAAAATGGTATAATACTTGTGTATAATTGATACATGTTTTTTCACAGACTTTAAATCATCTCTAGGTTACTGATAATGCCTAATACAATATAAATAGCATGTGAATATCAGCATTGTTGTTACACTTTATTTCATAGGGAATAATGACAATAAATCTGATGTTTACACATTCAATACAGATGCAGCCGTTTTTTTCTTCCTTATTTCTAACTGTAGTCGACTGAATATATGTGCAGAGCCCTCAGACACAAAGGACTGACTGTATTTACAGGGAAGGGCATTGCAGTGCCCTTAACCTTCTCTCAGAGCTGGTAGGCTCGAAAGAGATGGAGACTTCAAGGGAAGTTTGCCATTCTTAAATTAAATGACATGTCCACATTCTTGCTCAGTGTTCCTCAGGCTTTGAACTTGATCACTTAGATAGCTATCACCACTATAAAATAAGGAAGAAGAAAGTAAGGAGATAACAGCTTTTTATTAGACATAGATTCCAACTTGTATATAATAGCCCCATTGGTTGAGTGGAAAAATGGGTGGAAATATTACTTCTAAGGCATATTGAGCTAGTCATTATTTCAAACTGTCATAATAATCATTGCAAAATTTTACTAAGAGTGGGGCTAAAATTTTGTGTGGACTGAGTTAATCAGGAATATCTCTGCCCTCCAGGGGTTATGTCAACTCACTACTTAGCAAGAATATTTACTTACCTGTGACCAACCATATAGTCATCATAAAACTCAGTGAAAGAGATATTTAATAATCATGTGCTAGAAACAAACTAGTAAAATAGTGCCTGCTTGGAAGAATACAAGAACAAAAAATCACCCATAACTTTATTTATTTATACTTACTTATTTATTAATTTTTGCCATCAGGTAGATGTGTTCACTGAAGAGACAGAGGGAGAGACAGTGATGGAGAAAGTGAGAAATTACCTCCCATGGGGGATGGTCACACCACAGTCACCTCTCCTCCATTCTCCTCTAGGGATTTTGGGCATACGTGCACATGCACCCAAGTGTGAGTTTCAAGCTGACAGGTCTGGGATTTGAACTACAATTAACCATATGGGAGTCTAGCACCTTAACCACTATGCCACCTGCAGGCCCTCTCATAACTTTATTTGTAACAGAGTAAGAGAACCCTGGTTATCAGGGCTGAAGAAACCATGGGTACATAGGCTTGGATCTTTTACAATTACAGGGGTCTCTGATTTGATTAAGTTTTGGGTAAGGCAGGTGGTGGGAAGATAGATTCAGTAGAGCTAATGGTGTGTCTACAAGCCCTACTAGTTTATTTTTGGTGAAATGGTAAAAGATTAGAATCTATTTATAGGGCTCAGCTATTACCCAGGAGGGAAGGATGTTTTTGTAGCAGGAACAGCATAAATACCTATGGGTATAGTGAGTCACAGTCTTTCTTGGTGAAGGCTGATTTTAGAGCTTCCTCACCAGGACTTCTGTCCAGGATGGTTAACCATTATAGGGAAATGTGACCTCAGGAAGTCCCTGATATGGCCCCCTTTGCCTAAGCACTAGGATTTGGTGTAGGTAGAGGTGTTATGATAGTGATGATGGTCGTGATGACGATAGCTGATAATTGTAAGGCCAATAATATCTTTCATTTTGAGGGCTTACTATTATATATATCAAGGACTATTTAAGAAGAAACAGTTTATAAAACTAGAAGGACTCATCAGGCATTTTTCAGTTTGTTTATTATAACTGTGACAGCTAATGGTGCTTTTAACAAGCCATTGTAGGAATTCATCTCCCTCCATTCCTCCCTCACTCCCTCCTTCCCTTCTTCCTTTCTTTCTTTTTTTTTTTCTTTCCTTCCTTCCTTTCTCTCCCTCCCTCCCTCTCTCTCTCTTTCTCCATTCCTCTCTCTCTCTCTCTCTTTCTTTCTTCTTTTTTAGAGAGAATTTTGCCAGCGGGTGCATGTGCTCACCAGAGAGACAGAGAGACAGAAAGTGAGAAATCACCCCCGCCCCCTGGGGAAATAGCCATGTGGCAATCTTTTCTTCTCCATTCTCCTCTCAGGATCTTGAGCATGCAAACACACATGCCTGGTGTGAGTTTTGAGCCACCGGATTTGGGACTCAAACCAGGGTTGACTATGTGGGAGTCTAGTGACATTGTAATCATTGTACTGTCTGCTGATCTCTCTCTCTGTCTTTTTTTTTTTTTTCCCAGAGAATGTGTGCACTCACCAGAGGGGGTGGGATACGGGGTGGGAGAGGGATAAAGTACCTCCCAATAGGGCATGGTCACACTGCCATCCCTTCTTCATTTTTCCAGCCTGTTGGGATTTTGAGCATGCTTTTGGCCCACTGGTGTTAGGGTTTGAACCATTGTCATCTGTGTGAGATCTGACTCCCTTAATCACTAGGCCCAATGGCTCATCTTTTTATAACAAGGGTTAATCAGATTAATAACTCACAATGCTGACAACCTCATAGGTTTCCACGTTTAAAGTCAAATAACAGTCTACAGTTTGTTCTGCCTGGTCATTTCCTTGCCCATTTATGCAGCGAATACCCTTAAAAGAAACAGGACCCGACTAGTTTCTTTACAATCTTGACCCCAGCATACACTGCTCAAAAATGAAGGCCCCCAGGCAGTGCCAGCCTTCTGATGAAAAGAGGTACAGGGGCTTCACACTGCTTCAAAGGAAGCCTCCAGGCTTTGCTAGAGACCAGGCAGGCTGGGATGTGGGTGTGTACTGTGGGCAGAAAGGCCAGTGTGAGAGTTACCCTAGCACAACTAGTTCTTTGTCACCTCTCAGGTGACTCCTCCCTACCCCAATGGTTAAAGAGAAAAGGTTACAAAAGATGTCAGTGAGAATAGATTAGATGGAAGCCTGTGCTTTCTTTTTGATTTTAGAAAGCAAGTGGGAAGATTCTGGAATCCACCTTGATGGCAAAAGTATAAAGGTTAACAACATGGGCTTTGGCTTGAGATCCAATTGAATGTCTAACCTCTCTGATTCTTAGATTCTTCTTCCATAATAAGAGGAAAATGCCTTCTGCCTCATGGGTTTGTTGTGTGGATTAAAGGAGATTAAGTCAACTATTCATTGCCTAGATTTTTATACAGCTAACTTTGTTGAGTCTTTTAGATCTCTACTATCAATGATTTCTTAGAAGGGCTTTCCCTTTCTACTCTTTGTAAAATAGAACTCCCATCTCTGCCCATAACTTCCTAGTGCCTTACTCAG
Organism: Tupaia belangeri chinensis; assembly: GCF_000334495.1. Classification (NCBI taxonomy): domain Eukaryota; kingdom Metazoa; phylum Chordata; class Mammalia; order Scandentia; family Tupaiidae; genus Tupaia; species Tupaia belangeri. The sequence continues at coordinate 4,228,191 of NW_006160123.1, forward strand.
CTTAGGTTTTGAAATAGTATTTATCATTATTCAGATTATATATCTATGTGTGCTTTCTTTATTTCTGTCTTTTAACATTGTCTTTTTCTTTTCCTTGCTAGATATAAACTCATGAGTCCCATATTCATGAAGGACTTTTGAGACTTGTTCTCTCCTGTGTTTTTAGTTCCTCGGAGAGTGTTGGCATCTAGTAGATGTTAAAAAATGTGTTGGGGGCTGGCAAGTGGCATAGTGCTTAAGACACTGGACTTCTACATGGCCAACTGTAGTTTGAGTCCTAGACCCAGAGGCTTGAAACTCATGCTGGGCACATATGCATGTATGCCCAAAATCCCGAGAGGAAGATAGATGAGAAGGTACTGCAGTGTGGCCATCTCCCTAGGGCATGATTTCTCACTTTCTCTCTCTCTCTGTCTCTCTGGTAAGCACATGCACCCTATGGCAAAAATTTCTCTGAATAAATAAATAAATAAATAAATAGTTCAAGGATTAAAGAAATGCGTGTGTGGAAATACACATAATAAGTTACTACTTGATAGATTGAAATTTCTATTATTATTATATATAGATGGGATACTGCATGGAAAGCTAATCACTCTTAAGATTTTTCCTCCAGAAGAACTGTCTCTTTCCACTTCTGAATGTGCCAGGTAGAATGTGCAGATCCTGATGGTCAATGCAGTATCACCTAGAGAATTTTATCAGATTCCTGGTGGTGTAGGGGCTTCCACTGGGGCCTGGAAGATATTCTTCAAAAGAAATGCATGTGTGGAAATACACATAATAAGTTACTACTTGATAGATTGAAATTTCTATTATTATTATATATAGATGGGATACTGCATGGAAAGCTAATCACTCTTAAGATTTTTCCTCCAGAAGAACTGTCTCTTTCCACTTCTGAATGTGCCAGGTAGAATGTGCAGATCCTGATGGTCAATGCAGTATCACCTAGAGAATTTTATCAGATTCCTGGTGGTGTAGGGGCTTCCACTGGGGCCTGGAAGATATTCTTCAACTGTTTCCACACATACAAACCAAGCAGGGCCTGCTGATCATCATGGTATACTATATACTCATTGTGTTTGGAAGGTCACCATAGTGAAGGTAACATTGGCCTTCTCCCAGGTACATATCACCTGCTCCTACTTTCCCCCCTGCTGTGGGGGTCTTTTTTTTTTTTTACCCCCTCTTTTACTCTACTTCCACTCTGTCTCTAGTGTCTATAACAATTCACAATGCTTTTATGTCCTCCAGTCTTTCAGTTTCTACCATAGAGTGTGGACAGTCAGTATATGTTAAGTGGAGACATACAATGTCTCTCTTTCATAACCTGACTTGCTTCGCTCAGCAACAAATCTTCCATATTCGTTCACTTTCTATAAAATTCCAGGGTCTTACTGTTTTTGTGGCTGAATAATATTCCATGGAGTATATATGCCACACTTTTTCAATCCATTAATCTATTCGTGGGCATTTGGGTTGATTCCGTGTCTTAGCAATTGTGAATAGTGCTGCAATAAATATAGTTGTGCAAACGCTTTTCCGACTGAGTGTTCTACTGTCCTTTGAGTAGATACCCAGGAGTGGAATTGCTGGATCATATAGTAGTCCTATTTGAAGGTCTTCGGGGAACCTCCATATTGTTTTTCACAGTGGCTGGACCAATTTACATTCCCATCAACAATGTAGGAGTGTTCCCCTTTCACCACATCCCTGCCTGTGCTTATTATTATCATTATTATTTTAATCTTCACCATTCTGACTGGGGTTAGGTGGTATCTCATTGTGGTTTTGATCTGCATCTCCCTTACAATGAGGAATGTTGAGCATTAGTTCAAATGTTTTTTGGCTGTTCATATGTCTTCCTTAGAGAGGTGTTTATTCAGGTGATTTTCCCATCTTTTTATTGGGTTAATCATTTTCTTCTGGGTAAACTACTTGAGTTCTCTGTGTATTCTTATTATCAGTCCCTTATCTGAGGCACAGTTAAAAAAATTCTCTCCCATTCAGAGGTTTGTTGATTCACACTAATTACAGTTCCTTTACTGTGCAGAAACTTCTTAATCTGATATAATCCCACCTCTCTATTTTGGGGATTATTGCCTGTGCTTTGGGGGTCTTGCTCAAGAAGTCTTTC
>NW_006160123.1:4230417-4237755 GCF_000334495.1 Tupaia belangeri chinensis
TTATTTCTGGAGTCTCTACTCTGTTCCATTGGTCCACATGTCTGTTTTTGTGCCAATACCATGCTGTTTTGATTATCACAGCTTTGTAATATATTTTGGGGTCAGGAAGTGAGATGCCACCCACCCCACTCTTCTTGCTCAGGAAGACTTTGGCAATATGAGGTCTTTTATGATTCCAGACAAATTCTATGATTGTCTTTTCCAGATCTGTGAAGAATGGCTCTTGTAATTTTATAGGGATTGCATTAAACATGTAGATTAATTTGGGTAGGATTGCCATTTTGATTATATTAATTCTTCTGTTCCAGGAACATGGAATGTCCTTCCACTTTTTTGTGTACTTTTTGATTACCTTTGTAAGTTTTTCATAGTTTTCCTTATACAGGTCTTCGACTTCCTAGGTATCTTACACTTCTTGTGGCTATGATAAATGGGTTACTTTCTTCAGTTCTGTCTCTATCTGTTTGTTATTTGTACATAGAAATGCTATAGATTTTTTTTGTAAGTTCATTTTGTATTTTGCCACTTTACTGTATGCATTTATTACTTCAAGAAGTTTTCTCATGGATACTCTCGGGTCTTCTGTGTATACAACCATGTCATCTGCAAACAGATTATTTCAGCTCTTCCTAAAACTATTGGAATGCCTTTTATTTCTTTCTTCTTGTCTGAGCTTTGTGTGTGTGTGTGTTTGTGTGTCTATATTTCATAGACATATATAGATATAATGAATCAACTTTAACCTCTCTATAGTACCTTAGCTTCTACCCTTAGGATAATCTTAAGTAATCTCAAGGCTGTTAATTTATTATATCCAAGGGACAATTTTAGTTTCTTCTACTTTGTCCCTGCAGAAACAATCCAAATGTTCCTCCTTGTCCTAGGGTCCTCTTATGCAGACAGAAAGATAATACTAAATGTTCAAAGAGCTTATTAGGGAAAATGCCTGTGAGAGCGAACATAGTAAGGAGCTGAAAGAGGCTGTGTTAGCAGTCAGATCACAGTGTGAGCCTGACTGTGAGTGAAAGAGAGATTGAAAGAAGGCTTGGTGTCAGGCAATCTAAGGAAGCTTCAATGGTATCATTCAGAAGTCCTTGTGCCAACAAAAGAGTCCATGTCTCCTGGAATAACATCTCCACACCATATCTCTCACTGGCTGGGAGCAGCATTTGGAAAGTGGGGTCATGGTGTGAACACAGTGATAGGCTTAAAGTACAGCAATTGGTATCCCGGGTCAATTCTACTTCCTGAAGAAAGATCTGTGAGGCACAGTCTCATAGTTACCATATTCCATGAAGCTAGCAGATTCTCTAATCATTTTCTGAAGCTGGTTGCTTCACAATGCAGTACCAGGCTGCTAAATGTGAGAACTGATGTCAAGCCTCTCACCCAGAAAAATGCAAAATAAATAGGTTAGGACAGATGTGATAAGGAAGGGAGAGACAGAGCCCATTCTCCAAACCACAGTGATTTTCTCATATTCCCTGACCCAAGAAAGTACTCAAAAGTTGGCTGGTGTCTTCTTCAGTTCTCCTAAATCTTTTCTATGGACATACACTTACATGCAATAATGCTGGATCAGTAACTGTCTTGATAGTTATAGCCTCAACAAACCAGAACCTCTACCCCTTCTCAGAGGTCCATCTTGGTGTACAGGCCTTCCCACTGGTCTAATCTCTTTATAACCATGACATTTTCTCTTAAAGGAAACTGTAGCTTCTTCTTGTCTTGGGCCTTGGTTGGGGTCACCCAAATCCACCCTGATGAATTTCTTCTAAGGGTAGGTAATCTTATTCCTCTGAGAAGGCCACTGAAGTCTTCATGAAAATGTCTTCTCCCTGGGACCTTAACATTCATATACCAGTGATTTACTTCTGGGGGAAAGTTCTAAACACATGCCTCACTATAATTTCACTATCTTTGCAAGCTGAGAATGAGAGCAGTTGAAACAACAGTTGAGACAAATATTTTCCATATTCTGTAGAGAGTAATCAATACCGGGAAGGAAAGTTACTTGGCAGCAGTGTGAACATTCCATTTTGAAAGCATTCTTACGTGTTCAGCTTCATAGGCTTATACCTTGTCATTATTTCTTAACCTCTGGTTCATATGAATTCTCAGAACCAAAAGGTCCTCCTTACGTCCCAGATTTCTGCTAAATTTCTTCTATTTTCCTAGAGTTTTGATATAATGGAATTAGGTGTAATGAAGCCAATGAAATTAAGTGGCTAATTTCATTCCCTGGAGCACTCTCCTGTGGAACATTTACTGTCTGGTTTGTTCAGGGGAAGACACAGCTGTCAGTGGGCAGCCTTTGGGCCTAAAAGTCTTCCTGTGAACTTCAGAATGCATGCTGGGGTTGGGGGTGGTTGGAGGGAAAACTTTTTTTTCCATGCTTTTAGAGCTTGTTGCTCCCAAATAAATGACTGTAAATGGAGATGAAGGGATTAGTCCTGTGACTAATTTCTCTCGGGAGCCTAAATATCTTCACTCTTGACCCTAGTGTGTTGCCTCCCCCATCTTCCCATTGCAAGACTCAAAGCAGCTTAATGACAAGGTGGGTGTTTGTGACCCTCTTCAGGATGGGGATTGATCCAGTTCTCCTGGCAGCTGCTGTCTTTCCATGACGGGGATGCCGCTCAGCCAGTAGGATCTCACTGAGCAAAGGGAACGGACTGTGTGTCAGGTTGATTCAGCTGAGAAAGTCCTGGCGTTGGTTTAGCCTTATAAGGCTGTGGTTCCGGTGGAAGTGAGACTGTTTCAGTTTGAAAGTCCAAAGCTCTGAGCATTCCCAGATGACATCTGTGGTTTTTCCAACACACATTTGGCTTCCTTGGTTCCTCACAGTGCTTTGGTTGTGCAATCACAACTTGGCAGTTTCTTCGTCCTGTGAAATCTGTACATTTTCAGCTCTGACAACTCAAAAATAATCATTGAAGCATTTTTATTAGTTAGGTTTATCATTAAAACAGAGTCACCCCACCGAGATTTCTTGTAACCAGTATTAGGGGAATGACGATTTAGGAGGGAGGAAGGTGTAGTGGGAAGCAGGGTACCTAAGGAATTGAACAGTCTAGAGTTCCAGTCCTAACTTCTATTTTTTGCTTATTGCAAAAGTTTAGGCAGGGACTTTATTAAAATTATAAAGTGGAGATAATGGTATCTACTTTGTGGAACAGTTGTGAGGACTAGTATAATTTAAGTGTTAATACAAAGACTTGGTAAATTTTGTATAAATATATGAGTGAGGTGTGTGTATGTGTGTGTGTGTGTGTGTTATTGATAATCCTAGGATATATTATAAATTGATTGTGTGTGTAAGGAGTATTAGCTCTCTTTTTAGCTCTCAATAAATAAATCTCTCTCTCACACACACTACATGCATGCATATATTTCTTGGAAACTCCGACTTTACTTAGATAATTAATTTACTTCTGAGGTTGGTCCAAGACTGTGACTGTAACTAGTTCTTAAACCTCTAGGCTTGTATACTGTCTCAGAATGTCTGAACTGGGTCCTCTGTGATAGCCATACAGATAATCCTAAGGCGTTTCTTTTTCAGCCATCAATTGCTAGCAGATCCAGCCAAGTGATATTTCTTCTAACTCTCCCTAATGTATAAAATCTGAAGACAGAAATAATTCTGAATCCTAGTTTTAGAGGAGAGAGACATATTTCTCAAATTCTTGTAGTATTTCCCTATCACTGTAACATTCATTTTGTTTCTAAATAGAGTTTATGACAGAGTTTCTTTGGCATAGCTTCTTTGTCATAGAGACTTTGTTAGTCTCTATGACAAAATATTAGTCACCAGTTTCTTAACATATTGAGTAAAACACTTGATGTCTTATAAAGTGGAGCTCAAGCAATATATTGAAATAAAATAAAACTGAACAAAAAACTTCTGCCTTGGAAAATTCTGTGAATTTGCGTTACAACTTTTCTTAGCCATTGCCATGTGGCACTTTGATTCCAAGGCTCTGCAAATAAATGAAAGATTTTTGAGTCTGTGTATGTGAAGGGAAGGCTGGCATTTCTTTTAAGTAACAACTGTTCAGGGGAAATGTAGAGAATGGGTTGGAGGGGCTTAAATCTGGAGGTGGAGTGGATATTTGGACTTCATTGCTATAATAAGTGCAAGAGGTGATAAGGGCCTCAAATTTTGAGAGAAAATAGAAAGGGAAATTAATCAAAACTATTATATATTAGACAGAATCAATGGGACCTTGTAATTTATTGGATAGACAGACTGAAGAACAGAAAAAAAAAATCAAGGATGATATAAACTTTTCTAACTTGAGTAACCGGCTTAATAGTGGTACTATTTACTGAGACAGGGAACATAGAAGAGTAGGATTAGAGAGAGGGAAAGGGTAAAATCCATTTTTAATCTATTAAATTTGAGATTGTGAGGTCAACTGGAAATTGAATACATATTTGGATCTCCAGCCCTGAAATGTTGCAGAAATGCCAACCTTGTAAATTGGATTTTGAAGTTAACAACACATAGGTGGCTATTTAAGTCACAGGGTTCACCCATCAAAAGGGTGTGGAATGAAAAGTGGTGAAGTGCTGCAGTCTGAGTGTCCCATTGAAACTTAAGCAATTACATGGCATGTAATGTGGCAGTGTTGGAAAATAGGGTCTAGTGGGAGGTGTTTGTAACATCAGGGTGGGTCATTCATGAGTAAACTAAGGTCATCTCCCAGGAAGGAGCTAGGTCTCACTAATTAGTTCCCATGAGAGCAAGTTACTGTAAAGTCAGTCAGCTGCTTGCCTGTTTCCTCTCTCTTTATACCTGTTGGGCCTTTCCACTCTTCTACCATAGTTGAAGCAGCACGTGGTCCTCACCAGAGGTGAGCAGACACTGGTATCATGCCTTTGGACACTCGAGCCTATGGCATTGTGAGCCAAATAAATCTCCCAGTCCTGGGTGTTCTGTTACAGTAACACTCAGCAGACTAAGACAATGACAAGGGGAGAAACAGCCGAATGAGACAGGACACACCAGAGAGAGGACAATAATGAGAAAAGGGGTACAGGATAAGGGGGAAGACAGGGTTTTAATGATATAGTGGTCAGATGTGTCTCATGCAAAACAGGGGTCAAGTGAAACAGACGGAAAGTTTCTTGTGGGCTTTACAACCTGGGGTTTCTGTTTACTCTGACAGTAGCAGCCTAAGTGGAGGAATAATGATGGAGGCCAGATACCAATGGGCTGAAGAGTGAGTGGGAGGGGAACAAGTGGGCAAGTTGGGAAGTAGGTAAGATAGGGCAGTAGCTGGAAAGACATACAAGAGAGAGCGGATTTAGAATTTTCTTCTTTTTTGATTGTATTCTACTATTTTTTAAAGTTAGGAGAATTTGAATGTGCAGATGCTACTGAGAAGTTATCCTATGAGAGAGGATGATTGGCAGAGAGAGTCTTCTAGGAGAAGACTCTCATCACTGGTTGAGGAATTACCCAGTAAGAGGGATACCTTTTCCACTGTAGAAGAGAAAAATGGATATTTCTATGTAAGCCAATAGTTCTGATGACTGAAAATGTCATTCACTGTTCCCACTTCTTCTTTTAAATCATAGCCTTTTCCTTTAGGTTTATGCTCATATTTGTATATTATTTAAAAATTTGTCAATTTAGGCATTTGTCCTCTCTTTAGGTCATTAGCTACTTTTTTCCTTCTTTCTTCCTCTCTTTATTTTTTCTTTCTTCTTCCTCTTTTTTTTTTTTTTTAATGCCAGAAGATGTATGCATGCATAAGAGATAGAAAGTAGAAAGAGAGAAAGAGAAATAGAAGTTGAAAGTACCCCCAAATGGGGCCTGGTCATGCTGCAATGCTTTTACCTCCAATTCTCCATCCCATCAGGACCCTTGGCATATGTGTGCCCTTCATGTTTTGCAAGCTGCTGGGGCTGGAACTCTAACTCAGGTTGGCCATATGGGATCTGGCTTCTTCTGTGCAAGACTGGCCCAGCTTAATGTGAGCTCTGGAGGGCTACCCATCTGTTCAATCATTTCATTTGGCTGAGTGTCTTGGCAGTATGGGGCAGTCTCTTTCCTTCAGGTGGTCAGGCGTCAGCCTTCTGAGCCACAATTGCCTTAGCTTAATGACTGGCCAAGAGTTAGGCACAGCTTGTGGCCTCAAACCAGAATGAAATGAGATTAAGGCCTGGCCTTCATTCGTGTAGTTCTCTAATTGCTTATGCAAATCAGCCAGAAACATTAGTCAGCACTTAATACAAGCTGGAGATATATCTTTCCTTCTTGAAAAAATACTTTAAGAACTATTTTCAGCTCATTAAGGGAAGGGAGTCTTGGTTAGTTTTGATTACTTTCTAATTATGCAAACAATTTAAATGCTTGGCAAATACAAGGCTTGTCTCCCTTGGAATACTTTCCCTTATATTTATTTGGTTAGCTTGGCTCTAAATGGATATATGTCGGGATTGGTTATCCCAGGGGCAGTTGGCACTGGAGTAAGTAAATTGCTTCTATCCCTATATGGATATTGGTTCTATGTGTGGAGTTGAGCTGCAATGAATACTAAAAGGAACTTTGGATGCAGAAAAGATTTATGCTGTAGCTGCTGAGACCTTGGTCATGTTCTGGAGTAGTTGAGGAAGGTCAATATTAAGCCACTCAGATGTTTTTCCATCTTTGTCTAACTGTTCCACTTTCTTCTCTCCACTCCCCCACCTCCCTTTATACAGCCTGAGCTTCACCTAAAATGTATGGCCCAGAGGAGCAGCCAGGTTGTTCAGGCCTTAGGGCATCGAAGCCCCCTATATGCGGCCAGAGGAGTAGATGGTTTCTGGTTGTTGTCTCTGAGGGCCAACCATGCTTGGAGTTATTCTCCATGTGACTGACTGAGCAACTTCTGACGTCTCAATGGACTCTGGATCTGATTCTCAAACTTCACTGTACATTGTTATGCCAAAGAAGTTAAAAAGAAATACTGATGTCTAGGTTTAATTGGTCTAGGCCAATCTCATTCAGAACACTGAGATTAAAAACAAAACTCTGTAGAGGATGCTAATGTGTAGCTAAGTTCTAATGAGCTAGAACTACTGCTCTAGATCATTAGGGCTTTTGAGAGATTGGCTGCCTTGGAAATCACAAGATCCAGGAGGACCATAGATTATTATTTTTTTTTTCTTTTCTTTTTTTTTTTTGAGAGAGATTTTCACTGTAGGGCGCGTGCGCTCACCAGACAGACAGAGAGAGACATAGAGACAGAAAGCGAGAAATCACCCCCCAGGGGGGATGGTCACGCCGCAATCCCTTCTCCTCCATTCTCCTCTCGGGATCTTGGGCACGCACGCACACGTGCCCGGCGT
>NW_006160123.1:4237769-4261713 GCF_000334495.1 Tupaia belangeri chinensis
TTTTTTTCATAAAATAAGTTTTGTAATTTGGAAGTCATTGCAGTATAATGAACTCCTATACATTTTTTTTTCAGGGTTGAGTTTGTCTTTATTTTCTTCTTTTTTTTTTTTTTTATTAATTCACTATACACCATCACAACACACAAATGAATTTTACATCCAAAATACACTATGCATTGGTTCAATCAAACACATCAACATACATGTTCTCAGCAAATAATTTTCCAATTCTTACATCGTGCATACCTTGCCCTTTGTCTTGCCATCCCTGATTCCCCATCCCCCACCCTCTGCTATGTCCCATCTTCCTCCTCCATTGTCCCTGGCATCCATGGTTGCCCTCCATGCCTTCCGCCCCCCCATTCATTTGTTCTGCCAATGAGCTTAATTAGTCTAAATATATCCAATAGCTAGCACAGCTGATACATACCTATACATGTACCCAAATCTGACCCTAGGCATAAACCCCAGTGAGTAGAATGAACATACTATAAAGTAGTACCCAGCTGTGCCCATACAGCTCGCTGCAGTCATCAAATGTGCATGTTTGTCTTTATTTTCTGAAAACCCTTCTGGATGAAGGGTTAATTCATTTCCATAGTTCATTACCCTAGTATTTATTAGTGTGGCACTTGAACAAAAGAAAAGGGGTTATCACTTGGAGAAATAATTAGTTCCCATGTAAGTAACCCCTGTGGAGAGGATGGAAACTGTGGAAATGTACTACTCTGAAGAGTCAGAACCTCATTTCAATAATACTTAGTAACAGCTGGCTGGGTCTGCTATGGGCCTTATTTCTCAGCAGGAGGCACAGGGAACAGGGGTAGGAAGGTGGAGTTAGGAGAAAACCTGGGCTTTCTGGGCTGAGTATCTGGCCTGCCACCTGTTCTGGTGCTGGGAATGCCACCTTTTGTCATTCATTGCTTTTAAGTTTTGAAAAACTTTCAGCTTTTAGAGGTTCACCACTGAGCTGGTGCTTTTATGATGACAAATCAGCTCCTTAACCCTTCCTTAGACAGTTGTTAGGAGCAAAGAGGAGACAAGAATTCAGGACCTCAGGGTGAGAGAGTCTCAGAGGGAGAGGAAAAGCAGCCAAATCCAGAATTTTGCCTGAGCAGCATTACCTTCTACTGTGACATAAATGACTTACATAAACCAAGTGTCCTGAATATTCCTTGAATAATTTTCTAGATTCATTTCTTCAGGGTTATAACTTCTAGTTTTGGGACCAGCAGATAGCGTAATGGCTATCTCGTTGGACTCCCATGTGGTCGACCATGGTTCGAGTCCCAGACCTGGTGGCTTAAACTCACGCCAGGCGCGTGTGTGTGCATGCCCAAAATCCCGAGAGGAGAATGGAGGAGAAGGGATTGTGGTGTGGCCATCCCCCCCGGGGGGGGGGGTGATTTCTCGCTTTCTGTCTCTCTGTCTCTGTCTTTCTGGAGAGTGCATATGCCCTATAGCAAAGACCTCTCAAATAAAACAAAACAAAACAAAACAAAAACATAACTTCTAGTTTCTTCATTTCTCTGTGATCAGTGATTTTAGTTTCTCCTCAGAGGTCCTGTTTCTTTTTCCACTTGAAGTTTATCTCTACTGCTTTCCATAGGGCGGGCGCCACCACGCCCTCTACTGCTTTCCTAATAAAGCTCACTTTAAAACTGAGAGGCTTTGCTCTAAAGACCAGTTCTGGAGCAGAGAGAGTGAGGCCCCTGATTCCACAAAACTGAACTAAGTCTAGTAGTTATTCTTCAAGTTGAAGCTGTAGAGATGCATTCAGAGACATGTTAGACGTGGCCCCTCCAGTCACTGTTTCAGAAGATCAGTGAGGATGGAGGCCTGAACAGATCTGCAGTTTCCAACTGTGACATCATCATGATCTGAATTCCAGGGCCAGGCCTGCCAAAGTGCAGTTGAAGAGATCTGTGTGGAGCCGTGACCTCTGGGCTCATGGTGCAGACAGTCACATCCAGCTGCTGTGTGTGCATGTGTTTGCAACGGTTGATAGTTTCATGCATTTATATTTGCATTTGGTTTCCTAATCCAGGGAGGGATGTCTTTGGTTTATGGTTTAATTTAAAAAGATATTTGGAAAATATTAAAAACGAAAAGCTAAGTCCTTTGCCATTGGCAGTTTAGTAAAGATAATCTCTTCCCTTGAGAAATGCTGGCTGCAGGGAAGCAGAGCTGAGGGGTCGAGCTCCTCTCCAAGTGGAAAGGAATCCCTTCAGTAGATGAGCCTAATATTACTTAGTGAAGAACCTGGAGCTGCGGCTTGATGAGCCCACTCCAAAGATTTCCTCTCTAATTCATCTCTTTCTCATCAAAACCCCAATAAGCTCAGGTGGTGTGAACCTTAAGTACAGACACACACATATAGAGGGCAATGTGAAGATACCGGAGGAAGATGACCAACAGCGAGCTGTGAGAGAGGCCTTAGAAGAAACAAACTCTGCCAACACTTGTCTTGAACACTTGTCTCCAGAATGGTGAGAAAGTAAATTTATATTACTTAAGTCACCTTGTTGGTGGTACTTTGTTGTGCTAGCCCTAGCACGTTACTGGGTCATCGGGAAAGTCATGATGTGTTTTTCTATGTTTTTCTTTGCAAAAATGCATCATGACTTTCCCGATGACCCAATAATATTATTGATAAACCATCCAAGTGTTTTATCTCATGATTTCACTAGTAAGTGTTCCCAACTCCTTCATCAGCCCAGTAGAGCAGGATGTAACTTAGAAATGACTTCCTGCCTGTTAGAAACTGACACTTTCTGATTGTGGTTCTTACTTAGGGTCTATGGAGGAACTTTCAAAAACAAATATATATATGTACATACATATATATGTATATATGTGTATATATATATATATCTCACATATATAAAAATGTTTATATAGTGTTCTAAAATATTTTTTCAAATATGATATAAAATATATATGACACTATATATATTATATATTTGTATAGTTATATATAGATATATAACATCATATTGGGTTGTTGGGAAAGTCATGGTGTATTTTTTTACAAGTAAAATTTCATCATAACTTTTCTGACAACCCAATAATATATTTAGATATAAAATATGTAAAATACTTATTTTGTAACATATATAACAGATTTATAACATTTCATAAAATCTATATTATATAAATGTATATCTGTATATATATGTGTATATATACACACACCTATACACACACACACACACACACACACACACTTTCTTCATATTTTTTTTTTAACAGCAAGAGAAGCCAAGATTTCTTCAAGATTTTCAAAGAATGCCTTCCAAAAAATATTGGAACCTCCATTTTAGAATCTGTCCTATAATCTTTGGCCTTCCTGCCTAGGTTATAGCTATATAGAGAGTGTACCTTGGGACTAATGACCATTGTGAAGCTGAAACTGTCACATTATACAGTTATATGTGGGGCTTTACACATGCCCTGAGAGATATGGAAAGCCTAGAGAAAAACATACAGGCATTCACATAGGTGTAAGTTGAATATAAGGCATGGTGTTAGGTGTCTGGTTGCAAAAGGATGTGTGAGAACATATCTGTAACTGAATACTTTGGGAGAGTTTGAAATCTAGACAGTTGTTGAGTTTCGTGACTTCTGGTGGGTCATAGTTCTTTTGACTGATATTAGACACACAGCTCTGGTGTTAATGACACAGTGAACTGCTCAGAGCTTGCCAAGCCTGTACCATCCACATGAGTCTATGAAACACTATTATTCTGACAGTAATAAATTTGGATAAGCAGTTTATAATTGAGATTAGTCTGAAGAAAAGACTCTGAGAGAAAAGAGAGGAAAAACAACCTGACAATACCAAGTGCTGGTCAGATTGTGGAGCAATTGGAACTCTTAAGTATTGCTAGTGGAAATGAAAAATAATGCAGTTATTTTGATACAACTTTTAGGTAGTTTCTTATAAAATTAAACACATGCTTACCATATCACCCACCAATTTTACTCCTTAGGTGTTTTCCCAAGAGAATTGAAAACAGATTTACATTAAAGCTGGGGGCAAATGTTTATAATGCTTTTTCAGTAGTTATTATAAAATGTAAAACCACCCAAATGTTCTTTAACCTGTGGATGGATAAAGAAACTGGTACATTTATATGATGAATGCTGCTCAGGAATAGAAAGATGTACTCTTCATATGAAGAACAGCTCCGGTGAATCAGTTACTGCTTGTGTAAGTGAAACAAGCTAGACTCAATAAGCTACATATTGTTTAATTCTACTGGCAAAAGTGTAGAGACAGAGAAAATTTGATGGTTGGCAAGAATTGAGATCGAGGGGAGCGTTTGATTACAAATGGGCATCATGAAAGTGTTTTTAGTAGCAAAGGAATTGTCTATGTCTTGATTGTGGGGGTGTTTGCATGTATCTAGGGGTACAGAAATATATGCCAAAAAGAGTTAGTTTTACTATATGTAAATTTAAAAATAATTTTAAAGAAAAATCTAAAAAAAAAAATTAAAAATAGCTCCTGAATGGAACAGAGATTGTTTCAGAGTCAAGAAGAGGAGCTCAAGGTCACAAGGGGACATTCCACTTGCTACTGCATGTTCTGCAGGCTTTAGCCAAAGCCTTGGTGTGGACAGGCAGTGGGAAGAACATAGCCATTTTCAGGCTGTAGGAGCCCAGCGGTTTGGCTCAAGAAACTATAAATACAGATAAATGCTGGGACAGAGTAGTTTTGTTGAAGTGAACAAATTGGTTTTCAGAATAAAGTTAGGGATGAATATTTTGGCATTATTTCTTTGTGGAAGAACAATGCAGATCAAAGCTCATGGTGTTTGGTGAAGAGATCTGAAAAGCTGCTGAGAGATTTCCAAAGCTTAGACCCTTCTCCATATCTTTCCTTTTTGCTAGCAATTCAGTCAGTAATGATGTGTCTGTCCATCAAGGGAATCCAACACTTTGGAGAAATCAGGCTTTATAGAAACAGATTTTAAACATTTATGTAAGAGTTGGTAGGTTCTGCTTTTGCTATCAAATGACAGGCAGGGAGGAAACATGTTACATAACCTAGATAAGCTTGAGGTTTATCCTCAAGGTTTAGCCTCAAGCTTATCTGGGTTATCATATGCTGTGTGACCTTATTCAAGTGACTTACTTTCTCTAAGCCTCCATTTCCTCCTTTGGAACATAAGTTTGTTACAAGGATCAAAGATGGGGCAGAATGAACTGAGAATGAACTCCCCCAAATCCCTCCACACACACACATGCACACATCTGATGGCTGGGAGAGCCATCCTCAGCCAGTGTTCACTGGGGGCAGATCAGGGTCAAAGTCATGCTCACAGGACAGATTTCCTTTCCTTATATAGGACCAACATAGTAGTGATGCGTTTCCAGAAAAATGCAGCACCCACTTTGCATTCTTCTTAGGTGGTTAGTGAGGAGATCACTGTAATTTTTTTCCAGTGGGATGTTGGACAGAAATGGGAGCCCCCTCTAGCTCCCCAGTCCCAGGAGCAGGGCTTACTCCTTTGATTTTTGGTTTGGTACAACATGGGAAGAGAGGGGTTGCTATTTGCCTCTTAGCCAAGCTTATGGGCCTGGTTCAGACATCTCTATCTATTGTGTGAAGGGTTGGTGGTCCCTGGGTAGGGACACAGGGATGGCAGAGTTGAACAATAAGTTCTCTTTTCTTTGTGTGAGAACAAAGTAACAAAGTGAACAAGTACAGCAGGAAAGAAAGGACATCTTCCATTTCTTTTACATTAAACCACTCAGTGGAGTGGTATGAGCGCTTCTTTCTCTCCAGTAGCATAACTTCTATCATGGTTCTGTGTGTTCACCCTGGAAACTATCAATTATGTTAAAGGTACTTGGTAACAGGGACCTTAACACTACAGCAGCCATCATTATCATCATCATAGTTAATGTTTACTGAATATTTACAACATGCTTGGCTCTGTTTTAACACTTTAATTATTCAAACATAAATTTAGTTTTTACATGAATGTCAGGTTGGTACTTTTTTTTTTTTTGAGAGGTTTTTGCTATAGGGCACGTGAGGTTGCCAGAGAGACAGAGAGAGACAGAGAGACAGAAAGCGAGTAATCACCCCTGCCTCCCTCCTCCCCTGATGGGGGATGGCTATGCTGCAATCCCTTCTCCTCTGTTCTCCTCTCGGGATCTTGGGCACACACACACACACACACGCCCTGTGTGAGTTTAAGCCACCGGGTCTGGGACTCAAACAGCAGTCAACTACATGGGAGTCCACTGACATAGCCACTATGCCAACTGCTGGTCCTGGCCAGGTTGGTGCTTTTATTTTAGAGAGAAGGAAAGTAAGGCACAAAGAGTTAAGTACCTTGACTTTGATTACACAGTGAGATCTACCTCATTTGGATCTAGAGGCCAGACTCCTAACTACTGTCCTAGATGAGAGTGCTCTGTCACCCCTACCCTGATATAAGGAGGTGCATGAATTAGTTCTCAGATGCTCATAGGTTGTCAAGGAGTCCCCTTTGGCTTTGAGGACATGAGGATGGGTGTAGGAATAACTCATGGATTAGAAGGGGTGCTTCGAGTCCCAGTATAGCTAGCTGGTCACCACCACTCTTTATCTTCAGAGCTATGAACACAGAAATCCTTTCTGTGGTTTTGGGGAGGCTGCTGTCAGAACCTTCTAAAATGAATTCAAGTTCAGTTGTTGTCAAGTGTTATACACCAAGAACTCTTTATCTGTTCAGAGCTGCTTTACTAGTAAGACATTAATCAAACTATCAAGAACTAGTTTTACTCAATATTTAACACACTACTGTATAGGAATTCTTGCCATCATGCAACATGTGACATTGTGCAGTTCTTACTGGGCCTGCCCACAGAGAATTGGCGTTTTAGGTTTTTGGAAAGGATGCCTTGTGGTCAGTGTGTTGTCAGTAATGTTTTGAACTGGTTGATCATGATTTACAATTGTAGCTCCTCTTTTATTAATGACTATATTTAAAGATTTACTTTAAGGACTTCTGTTTATTAACTGTTTTCTCTTAGTGTAGCCATTATGTTATTAAAATTTTGATTTTTAAATTTCTTTTCTTTTTTTTTTTTAGGTTTTTGTCATAGGGTATGTCAGAGAGAGAAGAGATCTTTCTGTATTCTTAAGATGAGACATTTGAAACTCTTAATGGCTCTAGTGGCTTTGCCCGATGTAGATCCAGCCACTCGGCATCATCATCTTACCTTGACTGTATCCCCACTCACATGCATCACACACTGCCAGCCCCACACCTTTGCTGAAGCTATCGTCTCCATGCGGGAGCATCTACCTCCTTTTACATCTCCACGTGTGTTCCTACCTGTGTGCACACACAGCCCATACTTCTTGATTCTAGTGAACCTAACTGTCAGGTGAGAACACATCCTTAAAGATCAGGAGAATCAAAGGAAAAAAATGTCAATGGACAAAGATGGGAAACTATCTGCTGATGACAATGTGTATGATAATTGCTTCGACTGGACTAACATATAGGGTATTCACTCTAGGAGAATTAATTTTCAATGCTCTAAGTATATACAGTGATTGAGGCCAGCAAATGGTGTAGTGGTTAAGGTGCTGGATTCCCACATCACTGATCATAGTTTGAGTCCTGGACCCAGCAGCTTGAAACTCACACTGGGTGTGTGCCCCAAGTCCCAGGAGAATAATGGAGGAGAAGGAATTGTGGCATGGCTATACACCCCCGGGGGGGTGATTTCTTGCTTTCTCTTTCTCTGTCTCTTTGGTGAGAGCCTGCAAACTACAGCAAAAATCTCTTTCTCTCTCTCTCTCTCAAAAATAAAAAAAAAATTTAAAAAAGGAAAAAAAAAGGTATAGAGTGATCAAAGTAAAATTTTAAAAATAAATAAATAAATAAAATCAAGTACAGCCTTTTATGAGTCCATTTTACAGCTTTTCTGTCATAGCAAACTGTCAGGTTCAGAAAAGCTGATTTTATTCTGAGTTCCATCATGCAATTGGATCACCTTTCTATGTTTTCTGAAAAATAACAACAATAATCCCTGTCATTAGATAAAGTTTAAGTATCTGTGGGAAGTTGCAGACAAAACATTTAATTTAATGGAATGCATTTTGTGCAACTTGACCAATGAGCCAAATTCTCTCTCGTATTTGTTTGTGGTGTGTGTGTGTGTGTGTGTGTGTGTGTGAAAAGCATAATGTGGAATGTATGTATGTTGTTTCATGCTTTCTCATGAGCTCAGGCACACACACTCTGTGATATTTATGTCCTAGTCTACAGCATACAGAAAACACAGGATGTTCAGTCAGTGACGAGTTTTCCTTAAGTGACATCTGGGAGTGACATGTTGCTAGGAAATGTACGAGGGTCCACTAGGGCTATAACGTTTGATTAGTTCTTACAGAACATTCTGTACTTTGCAAGGGGAGAGACACAGATGTTTGGTTCAATTTCATTTCGGAGGTATTTTCCTCAGATCTATACACTGAACCATATGACTGGAAAGTTTTCCTCATAACTCTCTTTTCTCATGTGTTACCCATTAAGGATTCTGAGGGCTGCAAACAGCAAAGCCAGTGTGAGTCAGCAGGCCCATATGCAGATAATAAGTTGTTTTTAGTCACCCGCTTGCTGGGGCTTCCCTCAGTCTATCCTGACCATCACACACAAGATGCACTCTATGGTCTGGAATTGGATTCTGCTACTCCTGGATATAAATGTTGGAGTAGTTAACTGTGTCTCCAGGCTCTTCCTTTGAAGTTTTTCTGTTTGTAGAATCATCCTATACCTGTACCTATATGTACTAGTAAAAAATCCTTTAAAAAACCTGAGATAAATTAGTTCCTATTACTCCAGAAATATTAGCGCATCTGATATGGGCTAGCCACTGTGCTGGGTGCAAAGGATATAAAGGTGAATGAGAAGATGCCCAGCCGTGGTGGTGGTAGGGTGCTACGTGGTAGTATTGCACAGTATTGCCTTTGTGAAATACTGGACCCATATGCGAAGGCCCTGGTTCAGATCTCGAGTTCATCTGAATATGTCACTTGGCCCGTGACACAGGCTGGCTGGAAGGCTGTGGGGGAAGGATAGTGACATGGTGGTTGAGGGTGCTTGACATTTTTTCTCTTTCAAGAAGGAAATAAACCTTTAAAAAAAGATGTAAGGGAGAAATCTCTGTTCCTTGAGATATATAGCTAATTGGTGAGGCTAAGAAAGCTCATGAGGGAGGGACATTTGAGTTTGTCTTGAAGGCTGAGAGGTATTATTAACCATTTAAACCTAATAGATATAAGTAAAAGATTATCTTGTTTCATTATGGATAAAATAAGTCAATGAACCAAAATCTAACTTAAGTAATCTAATCTAAAGGTCAATAATAATATTCAGACTAGCCAGGCAAGGTGACTAGAAACACCTTTTGTGGTGTCTCTCTGGGAATGGAGGGTTCGATACATGCATGTACTTCCAGCAGGAGTGAGGGGAGAGTGACAAAGAGCAAGAAAAGACTGCAGGAGCTTCTAAAGCATGGAATACCTACCTGGAAGAGTAAAGAGGAAATCAGTTCTCTAAACTTGGTGAGGACCTGGGGCTCTCCTCTGCTATAGGGGAGATGGCAAGACAACCTCTTCTTGGGAACTCTGAATTCCGTACTTCCACCATGGATGCCAAACTCCACACTTTCAGAAGAACAGCAAAGCAGAAATTGAGCTAATATAACCCTATGGAAGCCCACGATGAACCGTTTCAGAGAAACTTTGTCAATACTCTCCTTAAATTGAAGGCTCTAGCTGTTTAAATAAGGTGCTTTGCATTTCAGAACTCTTGCATTTCACAGGGTAGGGGACAGTGCCCTGATTCAACACTAGTTTTAAGAAGTTGTGTATAAATTTTACTCAACTGTTTTCAGTATCCACGTTCATGGAGCACAGTAATATGTTCTGCCCTCTATGAGTAGAGAGTAGAGAAAAGTTCCTGGTGGGATTTGCTTTTGTAATTGTAGATTGTATACTTGTGGGCTCAGCAGATTTCTAAGGCCTGTTGCAAGAAACATCTGTTTTGGTCTCTTTGAGGTACATTCTCCAATATGTCAAGAATAGTCTTACCTTGGGATATGAATTTTTTTTTGCATCATCTATAGAATTGGTATGACTCTGTCAAGATGCCTTACATCATCATTCTGAGTCTCATTCCTTGATTTTTTTCATTCATTTTCTAAGCTAATTTGTGTTCTTACAACAGATTTCCATGTTTTTCCCACCCAACTTACCCAGGGTTAGTTTCTTTGATAAATTAAGAAGGTATCAATAATAATTGTATAATTCTTAAACTGGGCCTAGTTAAAAAAGTAAAGACTAACTTTTTGGTTTATTTGAAAGTTTTTTGCCTTAGGGTGCATGTGTTCCCTGGGGAAAGAGAGACAGAGAGACAGAGATGGTGAGAGAGAAAGTGATAAATCACCCTTTGGGGCGGGGAGTGGGGATGGCCACACGGGGATCTTGAGCACACACGCACACGTGACTATTACGAGTTTCAAGTCACCAGGTCCAGGACTGGAACTGTAGTTGGCCATGTTGGAGTCCAGTGACTTACCTGCTATGCCATATGCTAATTTTAAAACCTTCATGTAATAATAATAATAATAATAATAATAATAATAATAATATCATGGAATGTGTTTCTAAATCTTAATAAATGAAAGGCCAAGAAAATATCAGAAACACTTGGCTTAATTGAATGGATTTCTTCCAATTTCTTAAATGGTGAAATGACAGTAGCCTTGAATTCATAAAAAAGTAACTTGATCTGAAAGACAGCAGCCTACTAGAGATTCCGTCTGTCATTCAAGGCCCAAGTAAGATAAGAAATAAATATCCTGTTGAAGGTCTCATTTATTAAATGATTAGTTGAGCACTTACTATGTAGCAGACACTGCTCTAGACATTTGGAATAAACCAGTCAGATAACCAGACAAAAATCCCTGCCCTCTTTGAGTTCCCATTCTAGTGAGTGGAAATCTATATGGGACTTTTCTTGGTCATTATTATTTTGAACTGGAGACATTGGGTATAGATTGAGTAAAATATAGGTAAGATATTGATCAAGCACAATTTTACTTGAGATTTTGACTTTTTCTCAGACAGAAAGAAAACCCAAACTAATAGCTTTCAGAAGTGTTAAATTTGTTTTTGCACTTTTAGCTTTTCCACTTGTTTTCCCCCTTTTTTTTGGCCATAGCTAAAATTGGAGGACAATCCTGTTGGCCTGGGCAAATTTAGAATCACCATGAGATTCAACAGTGTCTGGTGCCTGAGGCTTGGCAAAAGACCTTGCACATTGTTGTTACTCAATACGCATGGGATGATGGATACTTATGATCTGAAGCCGGATTTCTCAATTGAAGAAGGGAGTGATCCTTCCCTGGGAGGAGGAAGCGCCCTTCTCTGCTCTTCCTTCTCCAGCTTCTGGGATGAAGAAAAATACGCTTATGAAAATTAACCCCAAAGACATTTACTGGTTCAATCTCATGATATTAAAGGAAAAGGGGTGGGTTCTCTGGCATTTGATGTGAATTCTAACATCTCTAGCTGTATCTGGCCAATAAGCTACTGCTATTTAAGGGAAAGTTGAATACAAACAACTTTATTTTTCTGAAGCTGCCCGTCACATTCCATTATGAAGATACATGTTTTGAAAATAACCCATTGTCTTGCTTGTCAAATTCTGTCATTTGTGCACTTTTCAAGAGAAACTGAAATCTGCTATAAAACACATACGAAAGGAAGCCGGTGGGCATCTAGAATTTAGTTCTTGATTTGCCGATAATTGACTTTGACATGGGCCATGTCCTTATTCTGACAGTGTTTCAAGAACTCCTCTGTCAAGTGGATATTTAGAAAACTACTCCCCTCATAATGTTCTAGTGTTCTTATGATGATCAGTCTAAATAATAGATCAGAAAGTGCTTTAAGAAAGTGTCAATAAAATGTGTTTTTATTTTATTTTATTTTATTTTTTTTACTTTTTATTGGGGAGATATTTTTGCTGTAGGCCGCATGCACTCACCAGAGAGATAGAGACAGAAAGTGAGAAATGACCCCCTAGAGGGGATGGCCACGATGCAATTCCTTCACCTCCATTCTCCTCTTGGGATTTCAGACATTCACACACATGTGCCCAGTGTCTTTTAAGCTTCCAGGTCTGGGATTTGAATCATGATTGACCACGTGGAAGTCCAGTGACATAACCGCTATGCCATCTGGTCCCAAAATGTATTTTTCTTTTTTTATAGCTCAACATTGTCTTACTATTGTAAAAGAAAGAAAACAGCTTATTTTTTATTTTTTATTTTTTGGCTATAGGGTTAATGTGCTCACCAAAGAGAGAGAGCAAGAGAAATCTTGAAATCCACCCCCCCCAGGTGGGGGGGGGATGACCATGCCAAAATCCCTTCTCCTCTAGAAAATTTGGGTACTCTTACACACACACATGCCAGGTGTGAGTTTCAAGCCTCCGAGTCTGGGACTTGAAACCACAGAGTCGGCCATGTGGGAATCCAACTCCTCAACCACTATACCACCTGCTGACCCCTAAAACAGCCTTCTTAAGGGAAGCAATTTAAATCAAAAGTATAGAATTTTGTGAAATAAGGATGTCCAGGAAATATGGCCTTTGCTGTAAATGAGTCAGAATTCAACCTGTGTGGAGTTTGTTATAGAAATGTTCAAGGGAATGTAGTTATCTTGGAATAGGTTGAACCTTTTGAGATTTTAGCCTTCATGAGGCCTATAGAAATGAAACCATAAGGGTAATTTTTTTTAGTTCATTCACTGGCACTTTGGAAACTGCTCTCATGCTATAATCAAATCCACTGGAGTATTTATAATATTTCTCTTCACATTTCTTAAATAATTCCTTCATCTAAATTTCCTTTAGGAGTTTGAAAGGATTATCTGGTAGACCTACTCAAACTAGATGGTTAGTCTATTGTCATCTTGAACTTTTTTTTTTTTTTTTAGCAAATTAGTCTTCCACTTAAATAGCTTTATTGATTTCTGTAGAAGTTCTACTCTTTAGATTATATGGATATTTATCTTTCATCTGTCTTGTATATTATAAAGATTTTCTCCTATGTTGTCTATTTGCTATTTTATCTTTGCATATATACATGTATCTTTTTCCAAGAAGTTTTAGTTAAATCTGCCAATTCTTTCCTCGATCCTCAAATAGTTCCATATTTGGGTCATACTTAGGAAAGTTTTTCCTTCATAAAATTATATGTAATATTTTTTCTTCTACTTTTACTTGGCCATTGCTATTTAACCCATGTAGCATTTGTTTCTGTGTATATGTGAGGCCGTGCGTAGAAGAGCTCCTGGGCTCCCTGGATTCTCTCTGCCTTGGTGCATTTCTGACCCTAGCCACTTCTCCCACCTCTGCTGTCAGTGGTCTTCGTGCCACCTGGAAGCTCACATCTGGGCCTGTGTTTGGCTCTTCCTTTACTTTCAGAATAGGAAAGGCGTGTGACGGCTTCTCCAGTAGTTTGTAGGCTCAGCCAGGGGACATAAAACAGAAGCTTGGAGAGATGACCTTCATGGGGAGAACGGCAGCCAATGGGAAACAGGAGATAGAAGGAAGTCAGCAAATGACCCTCATCCTATATGTTTTTCTAATGCATTGTTCAGAGGTACTGTTTTATCTGTTTGTTTATTTTTATGTAGTGTGCCTGTGGATGTCCCACTAGGCAGTGTGACAAGTGTGTCTTTTCATGAGCAGTAGCTAGGTTAGTACCATTGTCTTGTGTTGGCTTCCCATCCTTTCTTATCTCACTTCTCTTTTCCCCCACCCTCACTGCTCAGATGGATTTTTCTAGTAAATAGTAGCACTTAAGCATTGTTCCAGATAACTGTTTTTTGAATACTCAAGCTATTAATAAGATAGGAAGTGATCCAAATGTATTTTTTTTCTCCCAGATGGATAGACCTGAGTCATCACACTATCAAATAATTTATTTCTTCGCAAGTATATCTGATACTGTTTCTGGGATCTATTCTGTTACATTGATTTATCTGTATTTTTCTATGTTGTCATCAACATTTTAGTTCCTATGAATTTAGGATTTCGTATCTGGTAGGTTCTAAATAATGCTTAAACTCACTATCAGCATTTTTCCCCCCACTCATACTCTGTTCTCACCTCTGCTTTGATTTTAGTTTTCTGTTTCAGCTCCATTCTCTTTCCTAACATAGATTCCGTCAGCCATTCCTCTGATCACTTCCAGCATTTCAGCCAGTCTCCTCCTAATGCAAAATTCCATGTGATTTGAAAATGTATGATAATGGCTGAGAATGTGAGAGACAGCTGGTAATCCCCTAATATCTGTTCTCTCTTTTTCTCCATGATGAGAGAGCCTCTACTTTTTACTGAACCTGCAGTCTCCAGAATGGCAATCCCATTTCTTGGAATCTAGCTTTGACCATGGTACAAAGTCCTGCTCATTGAGATATAAGTAGAAACGTCATGTGGGAGGTTCTGAAAATTTCTTAAAATATAGCTCAAAGTGCCCTTTCTCTCTGTTTCTTCATTATCTTTCAACCTGCTTCCTGGAGGGTACTAGTTACCATCTTGGATCATAAAGTTGAGGCCATGCCCAGTAGAGAAGTTAGATAGGACCTGGATCTTTGATTTTTGTGGAGAATCAGACCAGTCCTGCATTTCTTTGACACTGTTGGGCCCCATGGCCTGGTAATTAGGGGAGCTGGAGCCCACATGGCCAATAGCCCAGTTCTGGTTCCAGCCCTGGTGGCTTGGGAGACACACTGGCTGAGTGTGTGCATATGGTCAGGATCCTGACAGAGTAGAGAAGTTAAGGAGAAGGGATTGCAGAATGACCATGCCCCATTAGGGGATGCTATCTCTCTCTCCCTTTCTCCATTTTTCTCTGGTGAGTGCATGTGGCAAATTAAAAAAAAAAAAAAAATCCCTGTTGCCCAACACCTCCACGTAAGGACCACAAAGCCTGTCCTATTTTTATTGTGTTGCTTCCTTCCTGTCCCCAACAGTTTTTTAAAAAGAAGATGAGCAAAGCAACCTCAAAAATCAGCATTAGATTTCTTGGTTTTATTATCGGTTTTATTTATGACTAGGTTTATAGTTGTTTGAATATAAACTTTCAGCTACTATATTAAATAAATGAAATGAAGACTAGAGGGCAGAGGAGGGTAATAGCTAGAGCTGAGAATTAAAATTGACTTTTCTAATCTTGTTCGGAAATTTAGGCACTGTTCAAAAACTTTTAGGTTGGATTTAATATGGACTTGGGCCAATCAAATAGAAAAAAAAAAAAAAGCCATCCTGATGTTCCCACAGCCCAGAAGCTTAGAATCTACCCACCTCCCTACCCCCAATACCACCCTAGACTGAATTGAGTTAGTGTTTTACAGAAGTCAAACATGGTTTTTAGGATGGATTCTTGACAAATAGGAGTAAAAAAAAAAAAAAGACAAAACAAGATGTTTTCTGGTTCTATGTTTATGGCATTCTAAAAAGCTCTGCTAGGGGAGCTTGGCTGAGAATGCTATTATATACTTCCGTTTTTGGAGGATATGAACCTGTGGCAGTAGGAGTGGAAAGAGAAATTAACAAAGAATTTCTTATTTTTGTAAAATCAACAGTTTTTTTTTTTTTTTGCCTTTTTAAAGTTATCATCTCAATAATGCGTATTCTCTTCCAGTTATAGTTCTTGACTCACTGATGTGTGCAAGCCTCCTCTGGAAGGTTCAGGAAACCTCTGGCAGGTGTGTGGGGCTTTGCCTAGTGAAGAGAAGACAGTCCTGGCTCTTGGGTTAGGATAAGGAGCTTTAAATCTTCTCTTTGGAGTACATGTTCATGTGGACTCACTCAAGGACTGTGTCTGTCTCATCCTTGCTGGTATGGTTACAGAAGCTTACAGAAAACCAGCACTATTTCCTGTTTATATACTGACCATCAGGGTAAAGCACTGGTGTTAGGGAGAGAAAGCAGGACTAAAACACTACAGCTCTGCTCACTGGCGAGTTCAAAGATCAGAGATGTTCAGGTTTGACTGATGTAGGAAAAGTCAAAGGTCAGGGATACTTAATAAATAATAGCACCAATTGAAAACAGGACACTGAGAATAAAACCAAGTGCATCTTCTTTTCTTTTTTAAAATTTTATTATATTTTTTTGGAGAGGTTTTTGCTATAGGGTGTGTGCACTCACCAGAAAGACAGAGAGAGACAGAGAGATAGAAAGAGAGAAATCATTCCCCAGGGGGGATGGCCACGCCGCAATCCCTTCTCCTCCATTCTCCTCTCGGGATCTTGGGCGGGCACGCACACACACGTGCCCGGTGTGAGTTCAAGCCACCGGGTCCCGGACGCAAACCGCAATGGGCTACATGGGAGTCCAGCGATATAGCCATTATGCTAACTGCTGGTCTCAGCTTATCTTCTTTTAAGACCGTTGGGGACAGGAAGGAAGACATCACAATAAACACAGGACTGGCTTTGTGGTCATTACGTGGAGGTGTTGGGGAACAGGGATGAGCCGGCCATTCCTGACCTAGCCTCTGCACCTTCCCTGGGTCTGGCCCCATCTCCATGACTGTTAGGTTATCAGTGATGCTTTTAAAACACTGTGGTTAAAGGTAATTGTGCGTCATGAGAGAGCTAGTTTGATACAGATCATAGATAATGACCATGCCTAGTATCTGTTGGTGACTGCTTGGTGCCATGAAGTGCTAATGACGCCATGGTCACGGTTCAATTTGTGTACCGGCTCAGAGATGCAGCTTTCTCAGTACATCTCACATGCAACTTCTTTAACCTTCTTACAAATGGGTGCTGGTCCGTGCAGGGGGACTTAGTGAAAATATGTGTTGGGGTAGGAACTCCATACAGACATTCTACTTTCAGGAATCCAAGTCTGTGAGTATTTACTTGGCAGGTGTTGACAGTGTGCTACCCCTAGAAAAGCCAGCTTGCAATTTATTGAACATTTATATGCAAGTAGTTCACACAGATTAAATGATTTACTCCTCATAACAATATTAGGTAGGTACTATTACTATCTTTATTTTCCAGATGAGGCAATGATGGTTTAAAGGGGTTCAATAACTTGCTTCAAAATGCTCAGCTAGTTGTAGCAGGGTAAAGTGTAATTGAATCATACTTGCAAAGTATGCTATATTTTATTGTGTTCTGTGACCTCATTTTTAAAAAGATAATTTAATCTTTAATTTAAGGCCTTGAATATATTACAAAAACAAAAATGAGTATTTCTTTAAATTATATTTTTAATGCTATTTAATTTTAAACAGTGTTTTATTAATTTAAAAATATTTTTTCTTATTAAGGGAATTACTATTGTGTCTATATAAACACAAAAAATACAGAAAAACAAAATGAGCAAAAATTTTTTTCACATTAAAAGAAAAATTTTGCCAGAGGACATGTGTACTCACTGGAGAGAGGCAGAGAGAAAGAGAGAGAGGGAAAGTGAGAAAGTACCCCCATGGGGAATGGTCGTGCCACAACCTCTTGTCCTCCATATTCCCCTTTTTTTGGGATGTCGGGGGACAGGGCATGCGTGCACACACACTTGGCATGTTTTTCAAGTTTCTGGGTTGGGACTCAAACTATGCAGTTGGCCATGTGGGATCCATCTGTTTGAACTACCATGCCACTGGCTGGCCCAAGGACAAAATTTTTAAAAATCCTTGCTTCTACTTTCTCACTGTGCGTGCATGTGGAAGAGTGTGTGTGTTCTAGTGTGCTTTGGTGAAGTAGTTCATGATTCACTTTGGTTTACAGATAGATTAGTCAAAGTGCAATGAGGACATGAAGGGATATAATTAAAGTTACCCTTGGAGGTGATGCAGGGACAGGATTAGCATGCAAAATCTCTTGGTTGTCAACTACTGAGGAAACTGAGTAAGACAGATAACATTTTGGCAGGAAACTTGAGTTTGGGGCCCTTCCTACCACAGCAGAGCAGAAGGCAGCAACCAGATCTCACGCATACCTCAGAAATCCCCAAGAAGGCAGCATTTTTCCCATTTGTGGAAGAGTAGAAGGGACCACAGTTTAGACACTACTTTTTTTTTATTTAGATATTTTTTCCATAGGGCCTGTGTGCTTGCTGGAGAGACAGAGACAGGAAGACAGAAAATGAGAACTCACCTCCCGAGGGGGATGGCTATACTACAATCCCTTCTCCATTCTCCTTTCAGGATTTTGGAGACATTAGCACATGCGCCTGGCATAAGTTTCAAGCTGTTGGATCTGGAACTCGAACCACGGTCAACCACCTGGGAGTCTAGTGCCTTAACCACTATGCTACCTGTTGCTTTTTTTCTAATAAAGGTAATGCATTACATTTCTTGATGAGTTTGCTCTTATCTGTTCTATCTTTATCATTATTCTTTATGAATTTTTCTGTGTTTCATTTTAAAATATGTCATTGTAAGTATGGGAGCTATTGTTTATTTTTTAACTGGCTGCTTTTGCAAAACTTTACTAATTCTAATATACTTTGAGTCTTAAGAATTTTCCAAATGAAAAATTACATCTTTTACTGAGAGTTACTTTTATCTCCTTCTTTCCAATATTCACCACTCATTTTGCAGTTTCTTTTTTTGGACTAGTTTTATGGACAGAGCTTCTTTAATAATGTGAAATAACAGTCATGGTGAAAGGCATCATGTCTTATTGCTGACTTTGATGGGAGTGCCTCAACTATTTTAGCCTTAATTATAAAGACGATTATTGGTTTCCAGTAGAATTACTAGGAAATGCTCTTTTCCAATTTCACTATCATTTTTTAAAATAGAGGAACAAAAGTTAAATGTTGTCAAATGTTCTTTAGGCACTGTGGAGAAGGTAACTGTTTTCTTTTTATCTAATAATGGATTATATTAAATATATTTCCTAGCCTTTTGGCTGGAACCGCCATCTTCCAGTAATTCACCAAAACGATGAACACGAAGGGAAGGAGGAGAATCATCACCTGATAAATGTTCTCTAGGCCATTTAGAAAACATGGCGTGGTTCCTTTGGTGACGTACACGCAAATCCACAAGAAAGGTGATATTGTAGACATCAAGGGAATGGCTACTGTTCAAAAAGGAACGCCCCACAAATGTTACCATGGCGTAACTGGAAGAGTCTACAACGCATTACCCAGCATGCTGTTGGCATTGTTGTAAACAAACAAGTTAAGGGCAAGAGTCTCATGAAGAGAATTAATGAGTGTATTAAATATATTAAGCATTCTAAGAGCAGAGAGATCTTCCTGATATGTGTGAAGGAAAAGAAGGAAGCCAAAGAGAAAGGATGTGAGTTCAACTGAAGCACCAGCCGGCTCCGCCCAGATAAGCACACTTCGAAAACCAATGGAAAGGAGCCCAAGCTTCTGGAACCTATTCCCTATGAATTCATGGCATGATGGTGTTAAGAATAAACTAAACTATAGTCTATAAAAATATTTTCCTTAATTAAACAGAATTATATTTCCTCCCCCAAAGCAAACTTTAATTGGACTCTAATTCATTTTGTAATATCTTTATTCAAATTTAGTGTTTTTTGAGCTGAAAGATGTTATGTGGCTTATTATGCAACAAAACTCAGTTTATTTGAAAACAGTTAAATGTGTGTGTGTGTGTGTGTGTGTGTGTATGTATGATTATTTTTGGAATAAAATTATTTGGCAATTTAAAATGATTCTTTTCATACTTAGCTGAATCAGATGAATAGATATTGTGCTTATAATCTCTAATATCATGCATGATGTTAATGATGTGTATAGGGTGTTGTGTGTATGTGCGTATTTGTGTATGTGTGTGCATTGACTGTCAAGTTTTGAATATTTGGTTTCTACTAACTACTTAGAATTAGTTAAATAGCTTTCCTTCTTTTCAGATGTTCTGAAATAATACAAAAAACTTAGGAATTACATGCCATCTAAACTTGGTAATTATTTTTATGGTATTATTTTAATTTTTTTCAGTTTAATTTAGCATATTACAATCTCAGTGAGTTCATTGAAATATTCTAGAATGGAGAGATAAATAGGTGGGAATTATGAAATATAGAAGCAGATGTTAACATTAACCCTATATAGAGCTGCAAAGTCTAATATAACAAAGGCAAAGTAGTACAGAAAATTAAAGACATAATTTTATTTGGGCAAAAACAATTCTAGATAATTTTCTGAATACGTCAATACTTTAAGTATGAATAGAATTATATTTAGTATTCCCTAACAATAATATTTTCCCAGTTATAGTCATATCTCTTTTCTCTTTCTGAAAGTTGTTTTAATATCCTTATTTTATTTTTTGCTTAGCTTATTTAATTCTTCTTGCTTAATATTTATGACATACATAAAACTACACATCTTCTGTAAATAAACTTTGGCCTCACATTACACGTTTTATGTGTTTTTCACGATGTCATTCTTTTTTTAAACTCTGAAACAGCACATTTGATTTCCCCTTTGACTTAAGAGTTCTTCAGGGAAGTGTTTTATCATCTCCTTTCCAACAGTGACCATGTTACTGTGGTAAAATGGGAGGCACAGTGCACATTTCGGGAGCAGGCGGTGTTGAGGGAAGTCTAGACTCAGTCCTGATAATGGGCCGCGTGGGCGAAGTGCTTGATAAGCAGTCTGGAGACTCCTCGGAGAAGGATGCAAGAAAGAGGGCAAAGGATGTTGAAGGGAACTTGGGAAAGCATGCAAGAAAAATCAGTCAAGGGTTGGTTTTGGTTTGGCTTCTCTGTAGGTTGTAGTTGATGGAGGCAGCCTTCCTCTGCTTTATCATCTCTGGGCTCGGCAGCAACCAAGTGTGGGGATAACAAGAATCACAGAACCAGCTCTCTCCTCAGAGTGAAGAAGAGACCTTAGTCACGCCCCTCCATGGCCCCAGGAATCTCCTACAGGAAATATGAAAAGGGCCTCCTTGTAAGCAGCAAAATGTGGAAAAGCCGGATAACAACTTGCTTTCTCTTCCATGCTCGGATTGCACCAGCAGCACCAGTGTCTTTTTACCACAAATGACAGAGAGTAACTCATTTTGGCAAACATTTACTTTATTTTCAGACATTTCTCCCTGGTTTTGGTATTGCTTAAGTATTGCCTGTGCATGGCTTGACAAGTAAACCTTCAAACTGACACACAGCGGTTGGAGGAAGCCAAAGTAAACGGAACGTGGGGTCAGCTTTAACTTTATGTCTCGGCGGTCTGAATTCATTTTTCCTTTCTTTCTTTCATCTGCAGCAGGTGCGCTGGGCGTGTGGGGGAGGACATGTCTACCACCTCTTTCCTGTTGTTTTCCATTTGCAGATTGCAGAGGGCTCTCAAGGAGTTTTGGCTGAGGCATAAGCAGTGCTTTGCCTTGTGTAAATGGCTTTGGGAGTGAGCTTCTTGGTTGTTCTGCCTCATGCAGGCACTTCTGTATTACAGACTCATGGCAGGACATCACATGATGACTGCAGCCCACGCCACGCACAGCCTGAATGTTATTATTAATAGAAAGGCCATGCCCTTTGATCTAGAGCCAGACTCGAGACTATATGAATTGTGAAAAAAAATTCTATGGGGTAATACTAGTCCCAGGAGAAGTTTGGAGGTGTCTAATATCAGACTCATTTTCTTCCTTTTGATGTTTTCTCATAGAATGGTGGTGTTTCCTTTCTCCCTTGAGATATTTATTCTTTCTTCTCCCAGTTTGCATCTGTTCACAAGGAATGGTTTATTAGACTCACTCATCCTGCGAATGATTTCTTCATTGTAGTAGAGAGTGCTAATCAACCCCCTGGTACCAATCCTTTAAACACCAGAATTCTTGAACTTTATCTGAGTTCATGGCTGCCTACAATAAAGGAATGCATTTTCTAGCCTCTTGCTGCTACCCACACCCAAGTGACTAAAATCTGACCTCTCCCATCTCCTCTCTGCTTTACCCATGCATCCCACTGAACTAAATGCAGATGTACTGGGGGCCATTCTAGGGCGTATGAAGGGGGAAAACAGACTAGGAATGGCAGAGTACTAAAATGTTAGGTCGTTGGGAAAGTCCTGATGAACTTTACTATGCAAAAATGTGTCACGACTTTCCTGATGACCTGATAGAAAGAGCCTGTCTCTCAGATACTGAGTGATTTCTGTATGAGCTCAGCTTATGCTCAGTCTCTATGGGTGGGGTTTTGTTCCAGCAGCTGGGTATTATCCTAATAAGATTACCTGTGATGTACAGGGTAATGGACTCTGAGTGTTGCAGAAGCACCTGTGCTTCTGTAGGGAATCAGTATAAGTAGGTGTCTGGCTTTATTCTGCTGCTCCAGGGGACTTGTCACCTATCTGATCAAATCTAGATCTAGTGACTTATTTCACAGTTGATAGTGACAGACTTTCCATGTACATTTTCTACTTCGGAGATCCCCGTAAGGCTCACCCAATATAGCACATGCAGGCAGAAGAAAGTTCTTCACTTTCTCTGAGTAAAAATTTGGAGAAATATAGCTCAGGAGACTGGATTTAATTCTTTTAATCTGAGTTCTGTGTATCAATTTTAGAATTGGTAGGGGCCTGCATGGTAGTGTAGCAGTAAGACACAATGCTCTTTGAGGCTGGTCCATATGGAGAGGTCCTGAGTTCATGCCCAGAAACCTCCCTGAGAACACTAGACCCATGCATGGCAATGATTTGGAACTGGCTAAAGCCAGGCGTGGATTATGGCATCAGGACCCTTTGTGGAAGGAGGGTGCTATCTCTCTCTCACACTCACTTTCTTGCTCATAGAAGAAATAGATAAACTTAAAAAAAAAGAATTGATAATGAACCCTTTTCTTTGAGTATGAAGAGCAAATATTTTCTGTTTATTAAACATAAGTGGCAATTTGAAGTACTTTTTTGGCTTGAGATATATCAGGAAAAGATAAACAGAGGCCACTTATTTAAAAATAAGCTGTGTGAAAAAATTTAGGGCAGAGGTTGGCAAACTATTACTGTAAAGAGTCAGTTAATAAATGTTTTAAGCCTTGCATGGCCAGCATGTTCTCTGTTGCAGCTACCCAACTTTGCCCTTGAAGGGTAAAAGCCACCACAGACAATACATGCATGGCCGTGGCTGAGCTGTAGTGAGACCTTATAAAAATCGTGCAGGAGACTGGATTTAGCCTGTGGATTGTAGTTTGCTGACTTCTGACTTATGGCCTTTTACTATTTATTTTTTAGGGAAGTTGTACAGAATAATTCTTTTTTCCAATTCATTTGTCTTGAATCAGTAGTATTTTACTAATTGCATCAGTCATTATCTTATTTAAAATATATTAGCATTTTAGTTGGCTTTTAGCTTGAAAGGAATTATCTTACTATTAGCTAATAAGAAGGGGTATCTAGTGATAGGCAAACTCCTCATACTGACCACATGAGGTAGATACTCATTGATAAATTGGGGGCCAACCTGCTGCTAGGAGTCTTGACTTCTAGGTGTTTGGGGAATATTTTGGAAGAAAGTAGGGATACTCAGGACAACAAGCCTGACTTGGAGGCTTATTTGCATTTCACAGGCTTAGTTTTTATTTTTAAGATTATTTCTAGTAGTTGTGTAGATCACACTGAGGATAGGAAAGGGCTAGAAGATTTTCATGTCTTTGCTTTTATAGTTAAAATTTCAATATATGCCTTCCAAAGTAGGAACCCAAGGATCAGTTTCTGGCCTGCTTTCTCCACAAGGGAAGAGCCAGAGATAATTGGGCATTTTTGCGCTTTCATTTCTATTTAGGAAATCCTGACAGGAAAGAGGCACACCCATTGCAAATTTAGTAAAACCAGAGAACCGTGCCACTATATATATATATATATATATATATATATATATACATAATACACACACACACACACACACACACCCACACACACAC
>NW_006160123.1:4261737-4300192 GCF_000334495.1 Tupaia belangeri chinensis
ACACACACACACACACACACACACACACACACACACACACACTTCTAGGGTGTTTTTGCAGTGAAGTGTCCCTGTGGTTTTGGAAAGAGGAATGAGATGTTTATTTTTCTCTTGGAAACATATGCTGTTGCTTTGATTCCAGTTCTTTTAAATTCATCAAGTCTTGGGATCAGCAGTTAGCATAATGGCTATGTCGCTGGACTCCCACGTAGTCGACCGCAGTTCGAGTCCTGGACCTGGTGGCTTAAACTCAAGCCGGGCGCATATGCATGTGTGCCCAAGATCCCGAGACGATAATGGAGAAGGGATTGCGGCATGACCATCCCCCCTGGGGGGGTGATTTCTCGCTTTCTGTCTCTCTGTCCCTCTCTGTCTGTCTGGCGAGCACCCCCGCCCTAAAGCAAAAATCTCTCAAAAAAAAAAAAAAAGAGTTTGTGAAAAAATGCAATTGAAATATGAGTTCATTTTGATGCAAAAAGTCTTCATTGATACTTTCTATGTGTTCAATACATATAGGTTGGAAGGAGAAAAGAATGGGAAACAGGCCCAGAAACTTCCCCAGGCATAGAAGCCTCATGGTCTTTGATTTGATGATTTGTCCTCCTTGCCTTCATAGATCAGAATCCCAATGCAGAATAACCATTATGGTTTCCTTTACTCTTAGACATCGTTAACTAAGAGAGAAGATAAGCCACCCTCTGGTCCCTCAATCCATGCAAAATGGCTGGGACTTTCCTGGGTGTTCCTCTTCTTGCAAAAGGGTTCTGGGAACACATGATTTTAAAAAAAAGGTGTCATAGATTCAACACAGAGAAGTGTCCCTGTGTTACTTACTGAAAGGGATCCGGGCTCACCTCAACAAACTCCTGCTTCATATCCAGAGAAAACAGAGTGTGTGGACACAAGATAACCCCTTTGCAGACAGGGCACTCTTTCAAAGTGAACACAGCAAATATTCGAGGCTCTTTCCTTCCCACCTTTCCTCTCTCAAGCCATATATGGTAGAGGGGCCAGAAGGAATAGCCTTGCTGCTTTCAATAGAAGGAATTCTTTGATGTGGGAGACTGAACTGGGCTGTCTGCAGACTGGTGGGAGGGAAGCGAGGAAAGGGGAATTTAAGTTCATAGAGGAAGCTGCAGACTTTAGGTCAAGCTGAGACGTGACCTTCAGAAGTTGCCAAGTCCACGAAGGAACACAAGTTGCCTTTGGATGGCTTCTCAATGTTGCCTCTGTGGCCCTGAGTCCCAGGCCCTGGTCAGAGATGCTCTTGATGTGATCTGGGAGGGTCAACCTGCTCAGCAGGGATCTGCCCTATCCGCATGGGAGGGTAGCCAGTGGCATCTTCCAAGTGGGACGTGGGGAATTCAAAGCTACACACAAACTCTTACCCCAGTGCTCTCGCTACCTAGCTCTGCTAATTGGTTTCTTTTCCACCAATAAAGGGAGATAATTTTTTTTTTCTTTTTTTAAGTGTCTGCTCCGGTAGAACTCACTGGGGCCAGGTAAATGATCTTTTCCTACATGATTTGCAAACCTCTGGCCTTCCCTGAGCCCTACTAAAATATTTCAAAACATGTCCTGCTGATCTCAAAGCTCTGAAAATGACCATTGCTTTCTCTGACCCCTTTCTCTGTTTACTTAATCCTCTTAAAAGTTGGAAGTCTTGCCAAATTATGGTTTTGTTTGGTTTTTCAGCTTCGTAGTCTCCCAGGGACACAAACACATCAATTTTAAGAGGGGCCATGTTGATGGTTATTGTCTCGTCAGTCTGACCTTCTAGTTCTCAGGAACTGGCCTAGAACCATTGTGTTTGGATTCCCAATGCTAAAGGGAATGTTTACATTTTTCTTTGTTTTGTTTTCATTTGCCTTCCCATACATACATACACACACCCCGTACTAAAAACAAGCAAACAAACAAAAATAAACAAAAACAACAACAAAAACCAATAAAGATAATTCTTTACTTAAAATATGTACAGAGACTATCTCTGCTGTCATGAAGCCAATGTTGTCTCTGGGGGGCCAAGCCAACACAGAGTGATGCACAGTCTCATTTGTTTAGTGATGTAACTTCATGGGAAGAATCAAGACTCCCAAAACTGCGGTTTGGTTCACTGTTGACAATAGTGTTTTTCAGCAATGAGTTCTCTTCTACTTTAAAAGAATTTCAGATTTCTCTGAAATGACCGAAGACCACTTTTTGTTTTCAGAATAGAAATATACAATACAGGGACAAGCAGTTAGTGTAATGACTATGTCGCTGAACTCCCATGTAGTCACCTGCGGTTTGAGTCCCGGACCTCGTGGGCTTAAAACTCACGCTGGGTGTGTGTGCATGTGTGCCCAAGATCCCGAGAGAAGAATGGAGGAGAAGGGATTGTGGCATGGCCATCCCCCCCAGGGGTGATTTCTCACTTTCTGTCTCTCTGTCTCTTTGGCGAACTCATGTGCCCTGTAACAACAACAACAAAAAAAAAAAAAAAAAAAAAAAAGAAAAAAAATAAAAAAAAACAAAAAAAAAAAAAAAAAAACAGTTGAGCCAGCAGGTGGCATAGTGGTTAAGCTGGTTGGAGCCCACATAGCCTACTACTCAGTCCTGGACCAAGTAGCTTTAAAAACATGGCAGATGAGCCAGCAGTTGGCGTAATGGCTGTGTCGCTGGACTCCCACGTAGTTGACCGTGGTTCGCGTCCCAGGCCGGTGGTTTAAAACTCACGCCGGGCGTGTGCGCGTGCGTGCCCAAGATCCCTAGAGGAGAATGGGAAGAAATATACAGTACAGTACACTCAAGAAGCTGGCTTCCAAGTTTCTTCTTTCTTGACTGTAGAATAAGACTTCAAAGGACTCTGTGCTCAGGGATGCCCAATTATGTAGGCAATAGGTTCCATGCTAGGGACTCTTGGGCAGCCGAGACATTGGCACCTTGCTTGCCAGGCTTGAACTGGTGTGAATTATTCTTGGGCGCTTTTCCCCTTACACTTTCCTCCTTATTCCCAGAGACTCTGATGGACTATCTCATGCACTTACTTATTCAATATGTATTTTGACCTCTAACAATGTGTCAGGCACAGTGTTAGGCACTGGGCATCTACTGCTATATAAGCCCGAATAATCCCTGACCTCAAGAAGTTTAAAATCTAGCCAAAGAGACAGCATTATTAGTTTAACACTAATTATACACGCTATTTTTGTTGTGTAATATTGTTGCTTAAAATTTACAATTAGGTCAATTATAAGATAACTTACAAAATGCACAACTAATGAATATGGGTAGTTTTCCAAATAGCCATGCACGCATCATCATTTAATTATAGTGTTGAGAGTTACACTGGCAAAGCAGGGGGTGTGAGGAGAGTGTCTACTGGCGGCCTACCCTCGCCTCTGGGGGCTGGGAAAGCTTTTTTAGCACAAGACTTGAAGCATAAATAAAAGTTGTTCTGGGGAAGAGAAAGTAGAGATGGAGACTAGAAAGCAGTCCAGGCAGAAGCCAGAGGATGAGCAGAAGCCCTGAGGCCTTGGGAACCAAGTCCAAGCCCGGATTAGTAAGCCCTGTTAGGGACGCTCCAAACAGGTTCCCTCATACTTTTCAGACAAAGCAAGATCAGAGTTGCTTCAATCACCTACTTCCATATGCTATCAAATTATTCCTAGCTCCCTGCTTTTCTCCAGGTCCCTTACTATCAG
Organism: Tupaia belangeri chinensis; assembly: GCF_000334495.1. Lineage (NCBI taxonomy): Eukaryota > Metazoa > Chordata > Mammalia > Scandentia > Tupaiidae > Tupaia > Tupaia belangeri. Next base: position 4,265,424 of record NW_006160123.1, read on the forward strand.
TCTTCTACCATAGCGTTCAGTCATACAGTTCAGTGGTTTCTGGCTTCTTCTTTGACCCTGGTCAGCAGAGCTTTGGGAGAAGATGTGTGTCTAGACAGAAGATTGGTTAGTCTTTGTGAATGTACATGTTCCAGGTCTGACTCAAGCTGACCAGCAGCCAAGAAAGAGATGATAAGGCTGATGGAAAGATCTCCTTAATGAACAGCAGTGAAAAACAGCCCAAAGGTGAAGGCAAGAAACAGCCTTGACATTTCCTGAGGCTGCTGGCTCCAGACAGACTCTTGAAAGCACTCAAGGGTAAGTGGTAGGAAGGTTATTTCATTTCCTCCCTGCTTCTTTGTATTTTTAATACTTTTCCTTTCTCGTGCTAATCCCTATTTCCTATATCTTATGGTCCACATACTTACTCTTTAATTTCTTTGGGGTCAATATTATGCCTTTTTTTTTTTTTTGGAGAGAGGGGGTTTTGCTATCGGGTGCGTGCGCTCGCCAGAAAGAGGCAGAGAGACAGAAAGCGAGAAATCACCCCCCGGGGGGATGGCCACGCCGCAATCCCTTCTCCTCCTTTCTCCTCTCGGGATCTTGGGCACGCATGCACAGGTGCCTTGCGTGAGTTTAAGCCACCGGGTCTGGTACTTGAACTGGGGTCAGCTACATGGGAGTCCAGTGACATAGCCATTATGCTAACTGCTGGTCCCAATATTATGCCTTTTAAGTGGAATAAATGTCTAGTTTACATAGTCATGTGTAATTTATAGGGATGAAAATTATTACATAAAGGCAACTTTCCTAGTAGTCTTTTTTTTTTTTTTTAAGAGAGGGATTTTGCTATAGGATGCATGTGCTCTTTGGAGAGATAGAGAGAGATGGAGATACAGAAAGTGAGAAATCACTCCTGGGGCTGGTGCCTTTTAAGTGGAAAAAATGTCTAGTTTACATAGTCATGTGTAATTTATAGGGATGAAAATTATTACATAAAGGCAACTTTCCTAGTAGTCTTTTTTTTTTTTTTTAAGAGAGGGATTTTGCTATAGGATGCATGTGCTCTTTGGAGAGATAGAGAGAGATGGAGATACAGAAAGTGAGAAATCACTCCTGGGGCTGGGGATGGCCATGCTGCAATACCTTCTCCATTTTCCTCTCGGGATTTTGGGCGGGCATGCATAACCAGTGTGAGTTTTAAGCCACAGGGTCTGGGTTCGAACTGCAGTTGACTGTGTGGGAATCCAGCGAGGTAACCATTACACCATCTACTGGTCCCTTTAAAAAACACTTTAACCTCTCAATCTTGCCATAGGGTGGACGCTGCCACACACTTAACCTCTCAATCTTAGGGTGTTCATTTACAAAGTGATTGGAAAATTGAGCCTATGATGTTACCATGAGACTTGAGAGTTAAACAGCAGCTTACATATTGTGGAAAGTTGGACATTAAAAAGTCCCTCTTGGGACCAGCAGATGGTGTAATGGTTACATTGCTGGTTGCCCATGTAGTTGACTGTGGTTCAAGTCCTGGACTCAGTAATTTAAAACTCATGCCAGGTATGTGTTCATGTATGCCCAAAATCCTGAGGAGAGAATGGAAGAAAAGGGATTGATTATGGTGTGGCTATCCCCCACCCCCGGGGGGGTGATTTCTCACTCTCTGTCTATAGCAAAAATATCTCTTAAAAAAAGAATCCCTCTATTATTCTTTGGCATTTCTGGGTGGCCATTATCTGTGGTGGAAGAGTTGTCACCTTATGAACACTTAAGGGATCTCACCTCAGTGACCACAAATGTAGTAGCAATCTTGCAGGTGATGGTTTTCCCCCAGAAATAAGAAATGTAAGCAAGGTTTATATTAGCAGCCAAGAAACATATGAGAGTACTTCAAAAAGTTTATAGAAAGATAAAATTAAAGTATGAGTTTAATTTGGTGCAAAAATATTAAAATCCATGTATAGATTTTTCATAACATGCATTTTCCATGACATTTTGAAAACCCCTTGTACTTTTTTCCTAATTTTACTATTATTATTATTGCCATAAGGTACGTACACTTGCTTGAGAAAGGTGGTGAGAGGGAAAGTAAGAAAAATCACTCACCTTCCCAAAGGCAAGATGGCCACATCACAATCCCTTCTCCTCCACCAGACTCCTGGGATTTAGGGCATGCATGCACATGTGCCCAGCATGATTTTCAAGCTGCTAGGTTTGACACTTAAACTGTGATTGGCCATGTGACAGCCCAGCACCTTAACTGCCACACTACCTGCTGGCCCCATGTTCCTAATTTAAATGAGAAAAATTTAAAAATTAAAGATACACCTAGGGATGAGTAGGTGGCATGGTGGTTAAGGCACTCAACTCCCACATGGTAGTTCATGTCCCAGACCTGGCAGCTTGAAAATTACACTGGGCATGTGTATGTGCATATCCAAAAGTCCAGAAAGAGAGTGGAGGAGAAGGGATTGTGGCATGGCCATCCCCCCTGGGGTGGTGGTGATTTCTCATTTTCCCTCTCATTGTCTCTCTTTCTCTCTCTGGTGAGTGCACAGACCCTATGGCAAAGCATGAAAGGAAGGGAGGCAGGAAGTATAAAGGAAGGAAAGAAGGAAGGAAGGAAGGAAGGAAGGAAGGAAGGAAGGAAGGAAGAAAAAAGAGAGAAAGAGAAAGGAAAGAAACGCACACCTAACCTTTAAAACACACTATGATGTATGAACCTAGGATCTCACTTAGGTCTTCTTTCTTTTTGCAGTCATCTTTGCATAGTTAAGTTGCACAGCTATTTATTTTACAGAAATTCAAACATGGGAAGGTCAAAGAAATTCAAACATTTGGAGGGTCAAAGAAATTAAGTCACTAGTTCAAGACCAAGAAAGTGCAGAAGTAGGACTGGGTAAGTGTTTTGATTTCAGGTTGTATGAGTTCTTGCCCTTCACATTACCTCACCTGTGGGCTGTGAAGGACTTGGTTGATTAAAATAAGCTAGGGCCTCATGAGCCCAAGCTTCCAGAATAAATAACAGTTCAATCGACAGAGTGTGTTTGCTGGGATTAACCATGGCATTCCATATGCTTTGGATGTCAGCAGTATTGGCTTTGAAAGACAGAAATATTGGAAGAGCATTTTTTTTTTTAAACTTGCCAGGGGGTGTGAGTACTTGCCAAAGAGTGACAAAGAGAGAGTGGGAGAAGCACTCCCCCCCACCGCCCCCTACCATTGTGGCTTGGTAATACTGCAATCTCTTCTCCTCCATTTCTACACCTTGTCAGGATTTAAGGCACATATGCTCATGTGCCCAGAGTGCTCCTCAAGCCATAAGGGATGGAACCTGAACAGGATAGATGGTCATGTGGGATCCAGCTTCCTTAACCACCAGGCCATGGGCTGGGCCAGGGCACTTCAACAATTTTTTTTTTTTCCCCTGGTTTGTTTGCTCTTTTCCTCTGGCATCCAGGAGGGGAACTCAGGTCCTATAAAGGAGCTTGTGATCTCCATCTACTGCTCGGGAAGGTGGTGGATGCCCTTAAGATCCTACTTGGGATTAGACTAGAACTTGGTCATCTGTTCTGTCCAGGTGGGATGAAGATAGGTGTTTGGGGAGAACAAAAGGGAGTTGAATGTTGAGGAGAGCCCCAGAAGATTTGAGTTCCTCATGCTGAGATCTGGTTTCATCATCTTGCAACACTTCCTTCGTGGTTGGGAGCATTTCTGAAAGTTTTAAAAAATGTGTTCAAGTTGTGCAATTGATATTCAGTGAAAACTTTTGCATGATGTTTAAAGGCTCAAAGTCCTGGCCTTCCCTTCCCTCTTGTCTCTTGACTCCCTCATGACAGGGGAAGAGATGGTGAAGTGGAACGCTAATGGAGCTTGGAATCAGGCACATGTTCAAATTTGGGCTCTACCATTCTGGTCTTTGTGGTTAGAACTTCAGTTTTCCTATTTATTGAATGATATTCACAATGGCTACCTCCTAGGACTTCTCTGAGGATTAGATGAGCCAATCAGGGTCACATTCATTCCATGTCATGCTAGGCATGGTAGGCACCCACACTCCCACTCACAGACCTTAGTATGTGATCACTTATTTATTATGCTATTACCTATATTATTTATTGTTTTCTTACCTATTAGAATGTAAGCTCCAGAAAGTCAGTTACATCATCTCCTGTGTCCAGAACAGTGCCTCATACATGGTAGATGGAAAGAAAAACTTGCTTAATGAATACTATTGTTCAAATAAATAAATCTGTTGATGTTAAAGCAGAGAAATAGAAACATTCTGGAAGTTTGAAGGAAATTCAAACATGGGAAGTTTAAATTAAAAATTGGGGACCCATCAAAATCATGAGCAGTCCAGAGGGAGACATATTTGTCTTCAGGTGCTTCTAGTTATGCTGGGCTGCCCCTCACCCCCAATCCCCAGGAGTGAGATTAAGGCCCTCTGCAGTGTACAAAGAAGACTGCATCGTTCTGGCTTCCTCCTTTGAAGCCTTGCACCACTCCAGCCCCAGGACTACTCTTAGAACTGAGGCCTGGGGAATCAGGCTGACCATGAAAGCAGCATAAAAGGAGATCTCTGTCCCAACACAGAGAAAATACACCTTTTCTCTTCTGGGTCTCCAGGACCATCTCATTAAGAGCTGGATAAACTGATGTTTTGAAAATGAAGAGGGGGAGCAAGTCCAAGGCTCTCCTACGGCTTGCACTTGGGTGCTATTTAGCCAAAAGTAGACAGTGGCTGGAATGATGGCATTCTTGGTTTAGAATAGGGGATGAACAGCTAGATTTTTCTGTTCCTGTTGGTTTATAGGAAAGCCCAACCTCACTGCATGAGTTCCAAAGATGCCCAACTCTTCTTACATAATTTGAGGCAGAGGAGGAACATCGACGGAGCAGGACCCATGGCTAGCATTTCCCAGAAAACATGCTGCAGATTCACTGTCTGTCAAAGGTGGCAGCATGTGTCAAAGCCGCGATGACATGTATGGCAGGCAAAGTAGTGGGTTTGGTTAACCACAGAACAGCTGGAGTGGGGGGTAGTCCCCCCTAGATGATTCAGGGACTCCCTAGTTCAGCATCAAAAAGCCAGATTTCTGCAGGTCACCTGTTGCCAACTGACAGGAATCATTAGGCACTAGCCCTGGACAGTGACCAGAATGGTCAAGGCAGAGAGGTGGGGCTCAGAGGACTGGAAGAAGCTGCTTGGGCCACATGCACACAGCCTCACGCTAGAGTGCTGTCACTGATGACCCCAACAGGCATGTGGTTGACAGATGCTTTCTACAGCCAGGAATGAGCAAACTCAATGATACAGAATTCTTTGTTGAACAGAACATAACTGCGAATACCAGCAGTGACCAGAACCAGACCATTTATTTACACATTTCTTTGTGTTGGGAGTTTCACCTCTGAAGTTCACTTCCTTTTACATGCTGAGTAATAAAAGAAATGAAAATGAGCTCTGGGTCTTCCCGAGTATTTGCTTCATTTTGAGTAACTTGCACACCCTGAACCATCCCAGTCGGTATAGAGACTGTCTGTGCTTCTCCATTAGATGGTGAGCTCCGAGGTGAGAACCTTCCAGATATACTTTATATTTCCATTCCACATAGGCAGTGCCTAGCACAACGCTTCAGCCATTTTAGGCACTTGATAAACGTTTGCTGAACTGAAAGTCAAGGCTGTTTTTTACTTCTCTTCTCCTGTCACTGTCATATATGTGTGTGTGTGTGTGTGTGTATCCATATCCGATAGGTATGTGTGTGTGTATATATATATATGCATAAAAATATATATTTTTCTTTTTTTTAAGAGAGGTTTTTGCTATAGGGCACATGCACTCTCCAGAAAGACAGAGATAGAGAGACAGAAAGTGAGAAATCACGCCCTGGGGGTGTGGCCATGCCATAATCCCTTCTCCTCCATTCTCCTCTTGGGTTCTTGGGCACGCACACATATATGCCTGGTGTGGGTTTAAGCTGCTCGATCCAGGACTTGAACTGTAGTAGACTATGTGAGAGTCAAGCAACGTAACCATTATGCCATCTGCTGGTCCCTGCATAGCATAGTTTTTAGATTTCTTAGATTTTTCTCTTTAGAATTACTTATTTAATTTTATTTATCATTTTTATTATTTTTTTAATTTCCTACAGGGCACATATACTCACCAGAGAAAGACAGGAAGGGGGGAGAGAGGGAGAGAGAGGGAGGGAGGGTTGCCAGGTCCAGGACTCTAACTGCAGTCAGTAATGTGGGTGTCCAATGCCTTAACTGCCATACCACCTGCTGGCCCCCTTAGTGTTTTGTTTTCATTTTATGATTTCTTATTTACATTTAATTGTACACTGAAAGCACTATAGCACACTATATGGTTTTTCAGAGTATGTAGCACGTGACAGTTACATCTATCATCTCCCTACCCAGCACTTTGCCTCCTTCTTAAGTCTGCCTGTATCTCTTGGCACAGAGACTTCCTATAAACAGCTATGACAACTTTTAGAATTGGCAAGAAAATGACCTGATTATCTTCACCTCAGATCTCTCAGGTAAAGGCTAAATTTATGAATGTAGGGCTAATGTTGGGAGAAAGAGCTCCCACTTAGCAAAACAGTTTCTGGAGCTTTCTTTTGGGTTCCCTCTTTCAGTTTTAGAATCTGGATGTGCAGAATCTAACTAGAACCTGTGGTGCTGACACGAATCATGCAGACACAGAACATGTTAATTTATAGGAACAAGACAGGCTTTGAAACTTGGACCCATTTCCTCTTGTTATGCTTAGAGGGAAAGAAAAGTCCCATGGGATTTACAATGTTAGAGACTCACAAACACAGACTCTACAATTCGGTGTGACCATGATTCCCAGGTTTCTGTCAATATGTCCATCAATGTCCATTTCCAGTTCAGATTTCTCCAGGGGGTAGTCCATCCATCTCTTGCTCTTCTCTTTCCTATCTTCTCCACCTTCCTTCAGCAGCAAGATGGGATTGCAGGTGAGAGTAAAGACTCAGGGACAGGTATCTTTGCCTCACCCAGTTCCCTGGGTGGGTGGTCAAGAAAATTCCTCCCTCCAAGACATGTTATGAGTTTATGTAAGACGTTGAAGGCAATTGGCTGCTCCCCAGTGCTTTCATCTGCCCCGTTTGCCTACCAAGAATCATTGCCAAGAAGTAGCCATGGTCTGAAATATTTCAAGGCCAATGCAGAATGGCTCATCAAACCTGGGGAGTCATGTGAGGGTGGTTGGGTTGGGACTCTATGTGCAGAGAGGCTAAGTGCACAGCCCACTTCTCCAACAGCAAGTTGGCTCTCCAAGAGATGAAGTGTGCATCATCACTGAACTGTCAGAGATGAGATGAATATGCAATGGGGGCTCCCTCCAAAGTGGGGGTCATTTCAGGGGAGGTCTGCTTTCTGAATGAAGTACTACCAAGTTTGGCATTTGAGTCAACTCTTCTCTTGTTCCATTAGAACACCTGGCAGAGTTATAGTGGATGATCATCTTATTCGGAGTTTATTAATTTCATAAGCCTCTATTTGTAAATAGTTACAATAAAGAGCAAACAGATACAACAGAGAATCGACAGATGGAACTGATGGAACATCAGTCCTTTGATGTCACCCTTGGATCAAGCAGGCGAGTTCTTGTGAGTAACTTTCCAAATTATCCCAGCCAGGCCTGGAGGATCTGGGCACTTGGGTCTTTAGAGAGGACAGCCAGGCCTATTTTGCAGGCCCTTATAAGGACAACTCACACCCAGTCTCTGAGGGCCTATTGGAAAATTCAGATTTAGCAACCTTTTGGATGTAATTTTGGGGTCAGTTTTAGACTCTTCTAGAAGTCAAGGTAGGTTTCTTAGTGGTTTATAAAATATTAACTTTTTACAGAGATGAAAAAATACACAATTCCAGCTTCTGTGAGTATGTGCTCACGTGGTTTAGAAACCATGTCTAGATTGGCAAGGAAACACTGGATCATCTCTGAGGTGTGGTTTGCTTCCACATCTGGAGATTTTCATCTCTTGCAAATAATTTTTTTCAGGTGCTCGGAAAAGACATCTGTTCTTTTTTCTTGAGCCTTATCTTACCATATAGACTGTTGCCTTCTTGTGGATCTAAATCTTCCACTGAACTGAACATACTGCTTAGCAGGAAAAGGTGCTCCTTTACATTTGTTGGATTGAGGTACAATAAACCTGCTGTTTCTTAATATCCCACTGGGTCCATGCAGTTGCACTAAATGAATAACTAGGAGATGTTTGACGCTATCAGTTGAATTTCCTGGAAAGAAGGTGCCAAAATGGAGCTAGAGGTTTATGCAGTGGAGGGATAATGCCTATAAAAAGAGGAAACTAGATCAGTCAGGGAAAGTCATCAGGGACCCATTCAGATCTCATACAGTGAAAGGAAAAGGGTGAGGAAGAAGAACTGAGAAAGGAGGCAATGTAGATTTTAAAGTCTTGGGAAATCCAAAAGGGAGCTTCAGGGTGAGGGAGAAAGGTTATGGGAGTCCTGACTTGGGTAGAAGGTGAGAGGTCCTGTCCCCGCTGTGTGCAGTCATTGGCTGAGGGCTGCCTGGGGAAAGTGTGCTTTACCACAAAAGCTGAGGCAGACCCCGAAGGTGCTAATGGGTAGAACTGTCAGCACTTTAGATGAATGGCAAGTTCTTTCCCGAAGGGATATCCATTGTGCACCTCCCCATGGCTGCACATACTTCCCCTTCTATACTTCTCCACCTTGCTTTTTTCTACCCATCTACACCAAACCCAAATCCAACTGTCTTAAGTCATATTTTAATTTCCAAAATATTTTCTTCATACCTCCTGCACTAGTCCAAGGTACCATCCTCTATATCCTGGACTAATGGCTAACTTCATGAATGTGGGACCAATGCAGATGCAGATGGCTCCACATGCCAAAGGTCCTCCATTCACAGTGTAATGCTCTGCATGAGCTACCTTAAATAGCTCAATAATAATTTAATAATTTTGAATTTGAATTTGTGTGTTGTAAATGGAATCTGGTGAGACCATGAAGCCTAGGTAGATGCTTTGTTTCATCTCCTGCCATCTCTCTGCCTCCCTGGAGGGTTCTTGGCTACTCATTCCCCAGTCTTTGGTGTCCCAGGTCCTGTCTAATCTTCTTCCCACTTCCATGACTACTGCCACCTTCTGCTTCCAACAGGGATCTGTCCCCTGTCTTGGGGCAGAGCATGGTGATGACCACCCTCAGCTTGGACTGGTAATGCCACGGTGCATTTGGTGGGTGACTCGGTGAGGGCAAGGGTCTTGTCCACTCCAGATCCATGTACCTAAGTGTGTCCTAATGTGAAGGTTGTAATTCCTTTGAAAATTACTCTGGTGAGGGCAGGCCCATGTTTCAACTTCCCCATTCCCAGCTGGAGCATGGAATTTCAATCCAGTGGCTGACTGAAGGTTGACTTGCGTGTGCCTGCTAAGTCACATGACAATACCTCTGAGTACCTGTGATGGCCCATGCCAGGCCCCCATGAGTACTCCAGTGTCCAAGAAAGCATGTACTAAGTAGCAAAGTAAATAAATAAATAAGTAAATAAATAAAGGAAGGAAGGAAAGAAGGAAGGAAGGAAGGAAGGAAGGAAGGAAGGAAGGAAGGAAGGAATTAGGATGAGTTAGAGAGAGCATAGGCGGAAGGAAAAATCTTATTATTTTAGTACTTAGTATTAAAGCACTTTTCTCTTCTTCTTCTTCTTTTCCTCCTCCTCCTCTTTCTCCTCCTCCTCCTTCCTCTTCTTTTTCTTTGAGAAAGAGATTTTTGCTATAGAGTGCTTATGTTTGCTGGAGAGACAGAGAGACAGAAAGTGAGAAACTACCTCACCCTGGCGGAGGAAGGCTATGCCACAATTTCTTCTTCTCCATTCTCTTCTTTTGATCTTGGGCATACACTCACATGAACCTGGAATGAGTTTTAATTCACCAGGTCCAAGACTTGAACCACTGTTGACTATGTGGGAGTCCAGCAATGTAACCATTATGCCATATCTGCTGGTCTCCTGCTTTGAGAACAAAGGGTCTCACATTTCATTTTGCATTGGGTTCCTACAAGTTTGTACCTAGACCTGACTGCAATAATTTCCTAGCTGCCTCTTGATACCTGCTGTAGCCTCCTTGCAACCTGTCCTCCACATCGCAGACAAGTACCACTCCAAACCACAGTCTGATGAGGCTTTTGCCTCACCAGTTTAGACCACTGAGTAGCTCCATTGCTCTTAGTGTGGAGTCCTCTAGGGCAGCAGCTACGGAAGCTACTCATGTTCTCCACCCCCATTTACTGCACCCGGAGGCAGTCCCTCCAAAAGCAGAGAGATCCCTGTTGCCTCTTTTCAGATGGCACTCAGATTCCCAAGAGCTCTCAGAACCACTGGGAGTAGGGGCTCTATGGCCCTCCTTTCTTAGCCCTCAGTGGGACGAATCTGCAGTATGGTCTCTGTGCTCTTTCAGAGGGCCCCCCAGTGGATTGCTCACAGTGCCATCCACTCATCGTTACCCAGGATTACTTCTTTCTCTCTTCCCTCCTTACTGAGCTCTCCCTTCAATTTGTTGGCCATGCCATGCTCCTTCCCACCGAGCCTCTGTACATGCTGTTCTTTCTGTCCCCGTCCCATTCTCTATTTCACTTCTGCCTTCCTGTATAATGCCACACCATCCTTCAGACCTTAGCTGAAAACATTTCCTCAGGAAAGCCCTCCCGATTTTCTTTTTTTTTTTTTTGGAGAGGTTTTTTTTTTTGCTATAGGGCGCGTGCGCTTGCCAGACAGACAGAGAGAGACAGAGAGACAGAAAGCGAGAAATCACCCCTCAGGGGGGATGGTCACGTCGCAATCCCTTCTCCTCCATTCTCCCCGCTGGATCTTGGGCACGCATGCACACGTGCCCGATGTGAGTTTTAAGCCACCGGGTCCAGGACGTGAACTGCGGTTGACTACGTGGGATTCCAGCGACATAGCCATTATGCTAACTGCTGGTTCCCCCAATTTTCAAGTCATAGTTAGGTTCTTCAATTATACTCTCTGAGCTTCTGTTTTTTGGTACATCTGACAGCTTAGTTTATGAACTTAAAATCATTACTATGATAACTTGCTTTATATATACCTTGTCCCATAGATTATAGCTTTTGGAAAGGAATGACCATGTGCCTTACTTTTTCCACATTTTCTCCAAAACCTTCATAAAACCCAGTTGATTACTGGTGCCAGTAAATATTTGCTAAAAGCTTGAATGAATTAAAAATGGTCACAGAAGCCATTCACAACTACAATAATTCAGAGTCATTTAAGCTGCATGACCTTGGGCAAAGTCCTTAAACATCCCACACCTCAGTTTCCTAATAGGAACATAGGGTAATAATAATACCTATCTTTAAGGGCTCTCCCGAGAATGAAATAAAATAATTTATGTAAAGTATGTAGCAGGAAGTCTGACACATAGTAAGTGCTAACTCAAATGTTAGGCTTGTTTCTAGCTATACCTGACTGCAATGATTTCCTACCTGCCTCCTGATAGCCATAATTAGAAATTATATAGAATAATATATTTGAAGCAATTAGGGATTACATGGAATAATTATGAAGTGGAAAATAAAACCTAGGAGGATAGGTAAAAATGATGACATTAATGTGTCTGGAGAAAAGACGGAGGGGGGATTTTAAAATGCTGCACCCAGCTTAACTGGAGGGATCAGTTCCGGGCTCCTCTCCATCTTTACTGACTCCATCTTTACTGCCTATAGGATAAGAGAAAATTTTTACAAACTGTAGGCTATTAAATAAATGTAGTTGTAAGGTGGAATTTCCTTTAGGGATCTAGGACTAATTCTGTCTCCTACTCGTTTCTCTCTGCTCTTACTTTTGGACATGATAATTTGGTCATCATTAGTCTGTATGTAGTGTCTCATGTTGTGAGAGGTTTGTGGTGTGTCACTAGAAGCTGAAATCAGTGTTTTGGGGCCGTGTATTAATCAGGCACAGCCAATAGCACATCCTGTCTTTGCGTGCATCCCCTCTCATGTGTTCACCAGATGAGCAATTAACATTTAAAGGTTCATTTTGCTGTTTCTTTTTTTTTTATAAAGATGAGAAAATGTAAGACATTGGAACATACTTGTGACATGAATCTTTGACATAATTAAGAACTGAGATGGGTGGACTGTTGCCTTGGAGTTTGTTTTCTATAGTTCCAATTTTATGTCATTTTCCCCTATCTTTTGTATTTATTTAATACATCTTGTCTTTATTTTTACATTTAAATACTTATTTAGTATCTCCATGTATATTTATTTAAGTGTTTACACAGGACTGGCCTTGTCACATAGCAGTTGGGTGCTATGCTTTGGGAAATGGATCCCACATGGCTGACCACAGTTTGAGTCTGGGCCTAGCAGCTTGAAAAACATGCATGGCATATGTATGTGCATACCCCAACTCCTGATGGGATAAAGAGAAGTAGGAAAAGGGATCGTGGTATGACTATGCTCTGTTGTAGGGGTACTTTCTCTTTTCCTGGCAAGCACAAATGCTCTGTGGAAGAAAAACAAAAATAATACTTAGACATATTTCTACTAAAGTGGCACAGGATTCAAAACACTGGAAATGTTTTGAGCTCTAGAGAACATTTTTTTTAAAAAGGATTATTTAATTTTGTTTGTTTTGTGATTATTATTATTTTAATTTGACCAGGGAGACAGAGAGAGAGAAAGCGAAAATGAAAGAGCAAGCTGCCAGGTCTAGGACTTGAACTGCGGTTGGCCATGTGGGAATCCAATGCCTTAACCACTATACCTCTGGCTGGTCCCCAAGTCTAAACTTTAATGTGATAGGAGAGTGATGAATTGAGATCACAGATAATTCCTTGTTTAATCAACAGGTATTATTTAGCACGTGCTATATTTTAGATGCTACAGCCTTAAACAAACAAGACAAAGTGTTTACTTTCTTGGAGCCCATGACCCATAATTACTGATTATAGTGGTCAATGTCATAAAAGAGAGATAGTAAAGTACTCTGCAAGTTTAGAAAGAGCAAAGAGAATATCCCTCCAGGGAGTGTTTGAAGAGGAGATGGACCTTAAAGTAGAGGTACTAGTCTGCTCGCTGAAGACAATGTCTAAGGTTTCCCAGGTGGTAGGAGGGTTAAGCGTTTGAACGCACAAGCCATATTTAAGGAATTGTGAACTATCTACTAAAGAGCCAATGGAAGAAAAGGAGAGAAGACTACTGAGCAGGATTCCTGAACCTGATAGCATTGAGATGCTGGACTGGGTAATTTTTGGCCTGCTTTGTGCATATTAGTAACATACTTGGTCACTACTTGATAGATGTCACTAGCACATCTCCAGTGATGACAAACAAAAGTATCCCATGAAGGGCAACATACCCTGACCCTTGCCCCCTTGAAGACCACCATGATACAGTGAGACCCAATTGTGGAGTTCCTCAGATCAGCAGTGAGGAGTACAGATTTTAATTCAGTGTTAATGGGCCACCAATATCAACTGAAAGATTAAGCTGTGAGCTTTGTGTATCAGATTGAAGTCTGAAGATTTTGACATGGTGATAGAGAAATTATTGAAGGAGAAATAGTAAGAGGAGATTAACCAGGCCGGGGGCGGGGGAGGGTGAGGGGGGAAGAAAAGAAGACGGTAGAAGTCATGCCTTTGGCCCCTTGTTTCTGATTTTATTTTATATCTATTATTCATTTTTTTGTTTCTGATTGCTGAGTGCTGAAGACAAAGTTGAATTTGGTCTTTCAGGTGAGATATTATACAATGTTACATAAACAACATCGGATCTTTCTTTAGTTTAAATGAAGCAGCTTCCTGAAGGATACTTCTACCTGGGGCAAGTGAAGGATGGGAACGTGTAGTTCAAGAGGGAGAGATTAAGCTCCCACAGGGATCCCTGGAGGTAGTACCAGCTGACAAGAGCGAAATATATTTGCTTATCTTTTCAACAGTAAATTCAACCATTTTTATAGACAACATGGGAGGACAACTCTCCATCCATTCTGTAGTGTATAATGTGTGAGTGTGAGCCCATGTGTGTGATTCTTTCTTCATACCTTACACCATTAGGGCTTGAGCTTAGTCCCTGTGCCCCTCGGGGTTTTCTGTCTCTGAGTGATCATAATCAGGAAACCCGGAGTGTTTTCCAAGCCTAGCACTTCTGATACACTGTGTGACGTTGGGCAAACCATGTAACCTCTCTTTGACCTGGCCTTAGGTCACAGCGAATGAGGAAGCCAGATTCCATGAAACACACAACTTTCAAAATCAGTGGTGCTCAGAGAGATCGAGTGTCCTGGCTAATTGGCTCTCTCCTACTTAATCTCCCATTTCTAAGTGATGATCAGACTTTGATTGTGGAGTCAGCGGCGTTCTGTGCCTGTCTGTGGTTTTACCACAAGTCTGATCTTGAGCCTGGGTTTGTGCATAAGTCCAAATCTTAGTTTTATAAGCCCTCTCCAAATCTTTTCTGAGACTCTAGGCTAAACATGCTCTGGCAGTGGGGAGCAGGGTGCCAGATACCAGGGCAAAAGAAAACATCCGCATAACCTAGTAGGTAGAGCCAGCTTTTGTCTTCCTGCTCAGACAATTGATCTTTTGAATCTAAAAGCAATTCAATCTGTCTTACACATTTTTGTTTGTTTTGCTTTAACATGTATACTAATTCTTTTTTTTTTGAGAGAGATTTTTGCTATAGGGCGCATGCGCTCGCCAAACAGACAGAGACAGAGAGACAGAAAGCGAGAAATCACCCCCCAGGGGTGATGGCCACGCCACAATCCCTTCTCCATTCTCCTCTTGGGATCTTGGGCATGCACGCACATGTGCCCGGCGTGAGTTTAAACCACTGGGTCCGGGACTCGAACTGCGGTCAACTACATGAGAGCCCAGCGACATAGCCATTATGCTAACTGCTGGTCCCAACATGTATACTAATTAAGTGTTTCCTAAATGCCAGGAACTGGGCAATCAGTAGAAAACCAAAAGCACGTAAAGTTCTTGTCAAGGAGTTTACATTCTATTGAGAAGAGACAGAATGAAGAGACACATTTTTTTTTTTCCAGATGATGACAGATGATAAAAAAATAAAGTAGAGAAGATGGGGAGATTTTAATCTGCTGGTGGTCAGGGGAGGCATTCTGAAAAAGTGATATTTGAGCAGAGAGCTAAAGGTGGTGGGGGAAGGAATGTCTCAGCCAGAACTGGAGGGCGAGCACTGGGGTACTGGCTCTGAGGTGGCGTGAGCCTTGTGTGTTCACAGAGCCCAGGAGACTGTTGCTTGAGGCTCAGGCTACTAGATTGTCATGAGGCTGGGATACTAGAAGATGCTCAATTATTCTGCTCTATATTTCTGCCTTTTCCATTTCTGAGTAAGAAATGTGCAAACATACTAGTTGCTCTAGAATCCATTGGAAAAAGATGGATTGTTATTTATTGGTAGATAAACTGTCTTCGAAAGAGAAATCTGGAGAAATTTCTGAAGCACATAGCTTTGTACCCACTAACATATGAACCAATACAAATGGGCCAGTAGGTTGGGGTCAGAGAACTGGCTACTGATAGAGAACTAAGAATTGTAATGACCATCTACAGATACCAGCTCCAGAACTCTGAGGCTTTAGCATGTCCCCTTGGCTCAGAACTGCAAAGAAGGTGGATAATAAGTTTTGTGAGGCTCCAAGTTCATGCTGTTTAGTTTCCTTCTAGATGGAGACTTATGTCTTCACTTACTGGCATCTCTTGCTGCACTAAGCAAATCCTGGAATTCAGCACATACCCATGTTTATAGAATGAATGTGTTGTAAGTGCGTCACAGACCCAGGAATCTAGTGAAGCTGCGAGAATCTTGGGGGAGCTTCAGATCTCAGTATTTGGTTATGAAAGTATGAATTTGCTTCAAGGCCAACATTAGGGATGGGTGGACTTAGTGGTCATAAAACAATCACTTGCCATAAACTAGTCAGTAAAAGATACTGTCCTGAAGGAGATTTTCTGTCAGAGCTGCTGGAGTCAAAGGATTCCAGTCTCGTATTAACAGTGACTTTTTGATGATCACATTCAAAAAGTATCTGTACGCTTGCCAAAATGGAGAAACACATTAGGAAACTTGGTTTCTTTTATGTTCATGCAGCCTGTGAGATCTCATTGTCTAGTTCCAGCTGCCATTCTTGGGAAATAAGTATCTTTATTTTAATATATCTATCTTTTGGAAGATCTCTAATGAGAGATAGGCCATAGTCATTTGCAAAATATCTAAGTCTATTTTTTCTTTATTTCCCCTAATTCTTCTTATCATTATCATTTCTACTACTCTTTAGATCTTTTTATTGCTTGTAATAAAATTTTATTGGGTTGTCAGAAAAGTCTTAACATATTTTTCTAGGTTTTTCTATACAAAAATGCATCATGATCTTTCTAATGACCCTATAGTTATTTTCTTTTTAGAGTTGTTATTGAATACCCTATGCCATAGGGGAACTCAAATGAATTGCTAGTTTTATTTCAAAGAAGAGCTAATGATTAAAATTTTTATTTATAGGAATAATAGTCCATAGAAACAAAGCTATTACTGTCTCCCACTATCTGGAAAAATAACATCACATTTGTCTTCTACTCTTCTACTGTTGGGAATCTTTTACTTGCTTTGTGTGTGTTACTTAGTCTCTCTGAACTTCATTTTGTTTTTCCTTTGTTTAAATTGCCAGAGGGCATGTGCACTCATTGGAGAGAGACAGAGAGAGTGGAAGTGAGAAAGCAGCCTCCATAAGGAATGGTCAGGCTGCAATCCTTTCTCCTTCATTTCTCCCTCTTTTCATAATTTTGGTCACACACACACACACACACACACACACACATATTTTTCAAGTTGTATTTTTCAAGTTGCTAGGTCTGGGAATAGAACCATGCAGTTGGTCAGGTGGGATCCAGTTGCCTCCAGTTGCCTCAACCACCATGCCATGGACTGGCCCTGAACTTCATCATCTGTAAAATGAGGAAAGATGATAGTAAACACACCAAAAGTTGTTCCTAAAATTTCCTGAGACCAGTCATGGTGGCACAGCAGTAATGCAACCCTCTGAGATGCTGAAGTCACATGAGAAGGTTTGAGGTTCGTATAACAGAATACCTGGCATGTGTGTGCCCATTATCCAGGCCGGGTGGAACTAGGGGTAGGAGTGTGGCTGAAGACCCTGTTCAGGGTGACTGTCTCTCCTTCTCTCTTTCTCATGGAAGAAACAAAAAGAATAAAGTTAAAAAATATTGCCTGAGATGAGATTTTATGTGCCCACACACATAAAGCTATCTGTCCAAGTCCTGAGCTTGGCATAAGTTGGGTTTTAATGAGGAAGAGTTGGAATTATTGTCTATAATAATTAATAGAACTGGAAAGAAAAAGAAAGATGGTAACATTAAGAGACAGCATGCCAACATCAATAAGTATAAATATAAATGTATAAATGCAAAGAGCTTCTAGATAGATGAAGGCCTTCAGAAACAGAATTGACATCTGTGTGTTTGGACCAGTGTAGGTTCGGTAATTTAAACATTTTTCCCCATCATAAACACTCCTCACATAAGACATCATGGTTACCCATTTATCCTTCCTTTAGCATTATCATCTAGGGCATTTGATTTCTTAATCTGCACAAGAAACGATTTCTATAACTACAATTTGATGGTTGTCTGGATAATCAAAATACCTCATTCAGCTATGAGATTCTGTGAACTTCAGGCCGTATCTGGTACCATTGGTTGGTATATTGTTGCAATTACATACCAATTACACAATAGCAATTATGGTAATCACTTTTATAGAAGAGGAGATTAGACGTAAAGCGGTAAAGCATTCCCTTGCAGCACGAGTTCACACATTTATTAAGTGATATCCATACTCAGATATACCTGATAACAATTTCATTTTCTTAAATACCTTCTTAGGTTGCCATAGCAGTGAAAATGATAAAACCCTTGAAAATTCTCAAAGTTTATTTTATCTCAAAGTATCAATATAGTATTAAGTTATAACAGATGTTTAGAATAAAGTACTAAACTGTTTTATAATTTCTGGAGATATGGATGTGGGGTTAGACATTAGGCAAGTCAGATCCTATCAGTGTTTCTCAATAATGCTGCCTTTTATTATTTTAAGTACAGTTTGACAACTGCAAGCCACAAGTTCAGCTTAGCATCATTGTTTAATAAAACATACAATACCTTTGATCACATTAAGACATACGTAACTCTTCTTTGCTTGGTAATTGGCTATGCATTTCATAGATGTATGGTTATATTTATTGATAGTACCATAATGGTCACATTTAGTGTTACTGTTACAGGAAAAATACTTTTCTCCTGTTGTTCAGTTCACGAGTATTAATAACCAGCTCATCATAATGGTTACTCTGATGCTATCTTCTTTTCCACTGTTATCATCATCACTGGGCAAATACTCACACTCAGATCCTAGATCTTAGTCTTTAGTAAAGGTCTCTTGTCCTTGAAGTTAGCCACCCCTCTGGTTAGTGCTGGACTGTTTTAGACCCCAGCCTAATGCTTCAAGCTGCCTGGCCTTCAACCCTGTTGGAGCACCTGCAATATTATGATGTGGGTCTAATTTCAAATAGGTATTTTCACTTTTTCAGATTACGGGTCAGTCTATGCATCTCATTCAGAAAATGAGGGTCACCATATTAGAGATGACAGCTAAGGTTGTCTGAGGGGTAAAATTGGGAGGAAAGTGGTCCATGACCTCCTTTGAAGGATCTGGGGTTGTCCTGTTCTGGAGTAGTGTTCTCAGGAAGGGGAGGGTTCTGTTGTATGAATCCCGAACCATGACCTTGGACATAGGAGAAAGAGATGGGAATAGGCCAGGCACCTCTTGGTTCCTTTTGAGTACGTGATCTTCCACTTCTCATTCCACCCCCTAGTGACACATTTACTGGAAAAGTTTCTATTTAAGAGCAGTTCTAGGTGTAGTGAAATGTTAGCCGTATGGTTTTCTTGACTTGCATCAAACTCTCCTGCTAAAGATCTCTCCATCTGTTTTCTATTGTCTGAAATTCCTTTAACATAAGTCTTTCATTACACAATATGAGATTAGGGACTTAAACATGCAAATACGGTAAATGATGAGTCCTCTGTTGAGTTGGAAAGGGGACTTTGGAGATACAAAAACAAGTACCCGACCTTCACAATTTGGGATAGCACTGTCTATTTTTATCTTGGGAAGAACCTCTGTGCACCACCTCCTCCTCTCCCTGGGGATCAATCTTCACATTCTGAACCCCTCATCCCAAGTCATCACTCTTTTTTTCTGTGCTCTTTTCTACGCAGTGACTTTTGTTGCCACCAGTGGTATGTCTGACACAGTGGATTATTCATATGATCTTTTAAAAAGTCCTCACTAGAAGGTTTGTATTCTCCCTGGCATGTGACTATGGGACTCAGTGCACCAGCTAAAAAAATCTAGGAAGGGGATGACTTGGGGCATCATTTAAGAAACTGAGACAAAAATGAAAGAGGCTTTAGTCATTGAGAGAAAAGAGGAGTATTTGCCCTAAATTATACAAACCATCTGTACATTTCGAGTGTTCATACTTAAGTGCCCATCTGACACTTGTTATATTCTAGAAATTGGACTCAGTCCTGGAGTTAAAGTGGAGAACAAGAAAGATGTAGTATTTTTTTTTTTTTCTGCATAGAGCCATAGTCTAATGGCTAGAAGTGTAGCTAAAAATGTTCAGGAAATCACCTGGCACAAACTTCTTCATTTTACAAATTAGCAAGTGAAAGTCCGAGAGGTAAAGGAAATTGCCCTTTGCCACAGCTGGTTAGTAGCCGAGCTGGGATTGTAACTTGAGTCTTTCAACTCATAAACCCAATTCTCTGGTTATGTCCATCAGGTGAATTAACACAAGTTCACAGGCATTATAGCTAAAATCCCTTTGACATTCTCCTGTCTCTGGTCTAAAAGAATCCCTGCCCTTCTCCAAGCCTCATCGATGCCCAGAAAGTGCCTTAAATAGTGAGGAGAATTTGTTTATGGCATTCATTAGAGCATGTGTGGGGGCAATGAGGAAGCAGCGGAGCATGGAGCACTGTTGGCTCTGGGACAAAGCCTTCTTCCCCCTCTGCCCCTCAGTGCATTTCTGGGCTTGCCTGAGTGGAGGAGTTTGGCCAATCCTGGATTTTTGTTAAACTGATAATTAAACAGGGAGCAGGAAGAAAGCAAGTTTCAATGTCATCTATAAAGTCAGCACTTTCACTGGATAATGAATTCTTTATACCTCGGGTTACTATCCAATTGAAGGGAACCTGCAATGCAGTTGCATCTAGAATCAATAAAGGTACATTCTCAGTCTGTGTATTAATGGCTGACTTCTAGCTTATAAAACTACATGTTAGAACAATAGGACGGTAGGTGAAGGTCTTGAATCATCCATACTGTCTTCGTAGCTTTTTGTAAAACTTTTGCAGGCAACCTTTGGTCTCCTTTCAAGATTATTTTTCAGACTTTTAGAGAGGTCCAAATGCTTGGAATTATCCTAAAAATAGGAGTTTTAAGAGTTTGATGAGAGTTTTTAGATTCGTTTCTTAGGGCATTGAAAATGCATTTTAAGAGCTTATTTTTATTTTTTTTTAGAGAGATTTTTGGCTATATGGCATGTGTGCTCACTGCAGAGACAGAGAGATTCCAGGAGACAGAAAGAAAAAAAATCACCCCACTGGGAGGAATGGTCATGCCACAATACCTTCTCCTCCATTATTCTCTTGGGATTTTGGGCACACACACACACACACACACACACACACACACACGTCTGGTGTGAGATTTAAGCTGGTGGGTCTGGGACTTGAACTGCAGTCAACTCCATTGGAGTCCCGTGACGTAACCATTACACCATCTGCTGATCCCTTAAGAACTCATTTTATTTATTTCTTCCACGAGCAAGAGAGACAGGAAGACAGAGAAACAAGTACTTCTTTATACTGTGATCCACTCCCAGCCTCAGCCAGCCCCAGATTATGGGCATGTGTACGTTCAGTATATTCAGCGAGGTCTCTGGACAGGAACCCAGAAACTTTCCTTGTGGAGCGGCCTCACAGAGTCAGATTTTACAGCTGTGTCTCCATCCTGCCCCCAAATGAATTTTAATATGGAGGGTTGGAGGTTGTTCCTGCAGTCTTCCTAAACAAAGTCACCAAAAAGGAACAACCTTCTCCAAATCTCCTAACACCTTTCACTGACGACTTCACCTGTGCACACTGCCCACCCTCCAGGTGAACTAGGATTCCTGCAATCCCTCAACTGTGGCTGCCATGCCTCTCCTTTCTCTCCTACTCAAGGAAGCACATGACCATACTTCCGAAACTCGTTTGGCCACAGGCCTTTTCTTTCAGAGATTTCCTATTAAAGATGTGTGGAATTACTGTGCTGTAGAACAAAATGTAGGAAACGGATGAAAAGAAATAAAACTGAGTTACAGGAAACTGTGATGCTAACCTTGTATCAATTCTACTTATAGAAGCTCAGTCTCAATTCAATTCCCAAAATTCTGCATTTAATTTTTATTAATCCAGCATCAGAGTTGAAATAAACTTCACAGGATGCCAGGTTTATCTTATTACTTTTAGCTCCAGGAGAGACTGAAGAAAACGTGACGTGAGCCCCCTGAGCTGAGGGTAGTATTGCGTCTTCCCCAGGGTACTTGTACTCAGGGGGAGGATGTGTCTCAGAACAGCAGGTTTTCCACAAGTGTGTGCATTCATTGATGCCTCATTTCCCGTCAGCACAGGGAAAAGGGGGCAAAAAGATAGTCACTAAGTTAGTCATGTCGGGAAACTTATCTGTTTCAGGCACTTGCTCTGCTCAGCAAGGGGTGGCAGATATGTGGTCCAGCTTGCAGAATGGTCCAGCTTCCAGAGCTGTCACTCATACTAGTTGTGTACTATTTCCAGCTTGTCATTTGTCTATTGGCTTGTGAAACTATCATCGAGAAAGACAAAAACTTTTCCACTCCCTTGGATCATTTCCTCTTGACATTCCTCGTGTTTAGCTCTGACGCAGCTGTGATCACTTCTTTGCATGGTCAAACCATCAGCTGTGGCTCTCTGTCTCACCAGAGACAGGCCATCACCTGCTGGTTCCAGTAACATGCCAGTGGGTTAAGTCCAGAGGTACAGGGTCCTGGCTTGGCTCCCAGGAAGGCTGCATTTACCAAA
This sequence comes from Tupaia belangeri chinensis, assembly GCF_000334495.1. Lineage (NCBI taxonomy): Eukaryota > Metazoa > Chordata > Mammalia > Scandentia > Tupaiidae > Tupaia > Tupaia belangeri. The sequence goes on from NW_006160123.1 coordinate 4,287,668, forward strand.
GCAAGTTTTAAAGGCATGATGATCTGGAGGTGTCCTGATGGGGTGAATGGGTGAAAGTATAAATTATTTAGTTTATCCCCTGGCCTCTAGTAGAAATGAATCTAAGCCAACCCAAGTTGGTAAGAAACACAGAATTTTTTTTTTTTTTGGCTTAGGGCATGTGCACTCACCAGAGAGACAGAGAGAGACAGACAGATACATTGAAAGAGATCTCCTCCTGGATCTTGGGCACACATCCACGCACACGTGCCCAGTGGGAATTTCAAGCCACCAGATCCAGGACTGGAACCGTAGTTGGCCATATGGGAGTCCAATGATTTAACCTTTATGCCATTTGCTGGTCCTGAAACACAGATATTGTACCTATATAGAGAGATATATTTAGAAGAGAGAGATATCTATCTCAATATCTATCTATATCGATATAGATATTGATATAGATAGATATTGAGATAGCAATAGAGATATAGATAGATTTAGATAGAAACTTAGTGCTATTTATATATATTTATATATATTTTAAAGACATATTTGCTATAGAGTGCATGTGCTTTCTGGAGAGACAGAGAGAGACAAAGAGACAGAAAGCAAGAAATAACCCCTCTCCCCCCCTCCCGGGGAGATGGCCACATCGTAAATCCCTTCTCCTCTATTTTTCTCTTGGGATTTTGGCCACACACGCACATGTGCCCAGCATGAGTTTCAAGCCACTGGGTCCTGGACTCGAACTGTAGTCAGCCATGTGGGAGTCCAGTGGCTCCACCACTATACTGTTATTAAGTACTGTGGTGCATGTGCTTGTGTGTGTCGATGTGTGTTGAGGGCATATAAAAATATGTACTAGGATCAGCCTGTGGTCTGCTAGTTAATGTGGCTGGATCCCGTATGGCTAACTGCATGGTTTGAGTTCTAGACCTGGTGGCTTGAAAAACACATTGAGTGTGTAAGTGTGTATATCCAAAACTCTTAGGAGACAGAAATGGACGAAAAGGGATTGGCATGACCATCCCTTAAGAGAAGTGTTTTCTTGCTTCCCCCAGCCCCCATGTCTTTCTCTCTTTTTCTGGTGAGCACATGTATCCTCTGTGAAATTAAAAAGTGTAATAATCTTGGTGCAAGAAAGAATTCAATCTATCATATATAAGGGGGACTTAACCTATTAGATATAAAACCTATGCAAGACCACATGTGATAAGAACTATGTGAATCTGAACCATGAGCTGGGGTCATCATGGATATGGGGTACTATGAAGCAGGTGCACCTTCAGAGGGCACTAAAGTTCTACTACCTTTACTACTATGGTTGCTTTCAGTATTTCCTGAACACTTGCCATATTCAGGAGAGGGTTCTAAATATCTTTACCATTCTCCTAAGTGCTATATATACATACATAAACCAGCACAATAATTCTAAAAGGAAGACACAGAAGGAAACCAAAGCACAAAAACTGATTAACTTGTCAAGGTCATGTAGCTAGTTAAATCCAAAGCAGTCAGGTTGCAAGTCCTGCTCATCCCCGCCGAATATGCTGCCTTGGATGGAGGGCTACCAATATGTGCAGAGAAAGACCTGGTCAGCGGAGAGATGGTGGTGGTAACATTTAAATGGAAGAGGCCTGGCTGGTGGGTGCTTGATATAATTATTGACACAACAGAGTAAATGCTTATTTGTTGAATTATTTGTATTTGAGTTATTAAATGAATGGTCAGAGAGCGAGAATTCTGGAGAAGTAGGCTGTTACCAGATGGTATAGAGGTCTGAATTACAGTCTGAGTGGTTTAAACTTAGTACTGTGGATATTATCTTCTCTTTAATGCTTCAATTTCTATAGAGCTCAACATGCTGGTCCATAAACATGTGCTATCCTATATATCTTCTCCTGTAATTTCTCTGTTAGTGCTTTCTCTTTCTATAGAATTACTAGGAAAATATTGAAATGATGCTAATTAAGTCTATTATGAAATGCTTGCTGAGTTTCGAAAGTATTTAACTACAGAAGTTAGATACTAATTATGCTTGCATGCAAGTCTTTGCTTGCCATTCCCATAGTCCCTTCATGATGTGTACTTCTATATAAAAAATGCATCATGACTTCTCCAACAACCCAATAAATAGGCAAGTCTTTAGGGAGCCAAATTACAGAAAGTGTGACACCACTTTCCCTGGCTATAGATGTCTGGACTTGTGGTGGACACTGTGACATGATAACATGCTTGCTTAGAACATATCAGAAGTATGAAGCATTTAGCAGGGGTTGTAGGAATTGAAAGATTGTGCTGGAGAGGGGCCAAAAAGGACACAACAAACCACATATGTACTGAAATGATATGGGGGCAGGAATCAAAAATGAATAGAAGGTCTGATATGAAGAAAAATTAATTTAGGTTTGCCTTGAGCTCAAAACTTTTGATTTTAAATCAGGTCTGATTCATTTCAATTCATTTTAAAACTAAAAATCTTATCACCCATTTTCAATATTCATCTTTCTTGACTTTTTTGCTATGTTTTACATACTTACTCATTTATTCCTTTTACAAACTCTTTTTGCTAAAAAGTAGAATTCACCTACTTTCCTCCTAATCTGCGCTTTGTCTGTGCTCAAGGCTTTGCTGAAACACATTTCGTTTTGGTTTTTCTTTTTGTGCAGTATTTTTCCTTCTTCAGACTTTTATGCCTTGCATATGGTATCTAAAAGTCTGCACACTCTGGACAGCTTTTGGAGCTCTCAGAGGACTCATCTTTCTTCCACTGTTGACATTCACGACCTTCATCCAAATAGAGAAGGTTTCTTGTCATCCCATGGCTAGCACTATGGTTCAAAATTATATTACCTTTTACCTGACATCTACATTCCCAATTGATGTTTTAAAAAGAATTTATTTTATTTTATTTTATTTTATTTTATTTTATTTATACATTCATTTATTTTAATTTGACCAGAGAGAGACACCGAGAGAGAGAAAGAGAGAGAGAGAGAGAGAGAGAGAGAGAGAGAGAAAGTGAGAAAGCAAGCCACCAGATCTAGGACTTGAACCATGATCGTCCATCCATGTGGGAGTGTCTAGTGCCTTAACCACCACGCCACCTGCTGGCCTCCACAATGGATTTTATATACCTATGCCAAACTAATTCTTCAAGTACAACTCTGATTTTGACATTTCCCTGCCCTTAAATCTTCAGTGACTTCTCCTTGTCTACCAGAAAAAAATTTACATTCCTTATGTTGGTACTTTAGTCATCTTTAACATGGCCCTAGCAGATGATTCTAAAATATCCACATGTCTTTTCAGCTTCTTCAAATAGAACTCTCTTTATCCCCTTTCTAGCATTCAAAATCTTACATTTTTTTTCCAAATTAGAGAATACTGACATGTTATAAGGCATCAGCAATTCTGAATAGGATTAATGTATCTTTTCTCTAAGTCATCATGATGTTTACGGCAATTAATGTGAGGTTATTGCTCATTTGAATCTGGCTGTTACACAGGTGTCCAAGCTCCCTACGCATGGTCTTCTTGTGTTACACCCCTGCCTTGCCTTTTCCTGTCTGCTCTGTATCACAGGGGGCTGACCTCTGGGCTGGGCTGCCCTCATTCCTCTCCTGGCCAGTTTTATACTGCAAGAAACCTTGCAGAAGAAGAAGGGTCTTCTCCATAACTCCTATGACTTGGAAGGTGTCTCTAGGACAGCTGATTCTCCTTTGAGGTGCCATCTTCTTCCTGCCAATTTCAGCCTCTGATAGTGGCTCCTACTTATGGGTACAAAGAACGCGGTACCTTGTTTTCCTGCCTAGGAATGGCAGTAGTACTCACTACTGTTTATTTCTGGATTGCTCTGCCAACCCCGGGTGGGCTTCTTGTTCTCTCGTCATCCTGTATACTCAATTCTGTATACTCAATACCCATGTATTAAATTCCAAATATTCCCGTATCTCAAGTTGTTTGTTGAACAATTTGAATTTGAGTTATTGTATGAATGGTTAGAGAGAGCGAAATACAAATGTTTTCTTTTTTTCCAGCATAGTTGGTGAATGTATTCCCCTTCTAATTTTTATAGCAGATGATGTCTTATTCTTTATTAATATATGCTCTATGGTGCCTGGTTCAGTGACTTGGTTACATCAGGTGCCAAATAAATATTTACTGAATAAATGTATAAATATAAAAAGAATATTGCCATTTGTAAAAATAGCTCAGTCAGTTTTTAAAGAAATTCCTCAGAAAACTTTAGGCCACTGTATTAGTGGCCAAGAAGAGATACCAAAGAACAATTAGTTCATAGTCAATTATTTGTTGACTGTGTCCCTAGTATCAAAAATTTAAAAAGCTACTTGGAGACTTAAAAAGGGTATTTATTTTGCAATAGAAAATTTATCAGACTGGAAAATATCTACTTAAAATATTTTTTCATTTTTTTTAATCTCCAGAATTTCAAGGAATGCTTTTAAAGTTAAGGGGCTCAAATTGTGTCTAAAATTAGTTATCCAGTCTCTTTTTTTAATCTCAAATGTCAATAATCTTTACCTTGGTTCTAGGAGATATTAGGAAGAAGATACTAAAAAGGTTCATGTGTTAAATGTTACATTGATTTGGATATATTCTTCCTTGAGGTCTTTCCTGCGAGAACTCATGTTCTCTGAGTCACTGTCACCACCTCTGTCATTAGGGTTTTTCCATCCTGAGGGCTGCAAGAATATGGATGATTATGTGGGAATCTGTAGGACACAGCTGGAGTGATGAGTCGGCACTTATAGAATCATTCCAATGGCAGAGGAAAGTGGGTTTGTAGCAGAAGCTCTTAATGGAACTCCCTCGTCTGCTTCTGGATTGATGTAGACTTTGAGCCTTCTTCCTTAGTCTTCATTTTCTCACTCTCACGAAAGTAGCACACATGATGGAAAGGCTTTTGTGGGGGAAAATAACTTAATAAAAATACAAACTGAACAGAAAAAAGAGAATTTAACTATTTACATAGATGGGCACTGCCACACAAAGTAGTTATGAGAAGTAATTAATTTGTTAGAATTGGAGTATAATGTCTGCGCAATCAACAATCATTTACTAGATACCTACTATGCTACCAGTGACAAAGACTTTTCTTTTTTTTTTGGAGAGACTTTTCTTTTTTTGGAGAGATTTTTGCTATAGGGCACATGCGCTCACTAGAAAGAGAGACAGAGAAACAGAAAGCGAGAAATCACCCCTCAGGAGGGGATGGCCATGCCACAGTTTGTTCCCCTCTATTTTTCTCTCGGGATCTTGGGCATGCATGCACACGCGCCTGGCGTGAGTTTAAGCCACCGGGTCTGGGACTTGAACTGCAGATGGCTACATGGGAGTCCAGCCATTACGCCAACTGCTGGTCCTCAAAAATAATTTTCTTTGACCAAAACTTTAGTCAGCATCCTCTGAGTCTTCTGTTTGACTAACCCTGGACTTTGACTTCTCTTTTTGTTCTTTTAGAATCCAGTTTAAGCAAGAATCCTGCTGTCAGTTTAGAGAAAATACCCTACCCTTGGTATCTAATTACCTTCTGTGTCTTAATAATACTGGTCTGCCTTTGCCTTCAGCAATAATCCTACCAAGTAGGTTTAACCAGAAACCCCATTATCCCTGAAGTTTCCACACAGTAATTTTCCACCTACTGGCTTCCCCTTCCCCCTGCTTCTTGGCTATAAATACCCACTTATTCTTGTTGGAGTTGGAGGTGAGTCCAATCTCTTTCCCCAACTGTAATGCCACATTGTAGTGGTCCCTCTACCTATCATAATTCCCTCCTCCCTTATAGTAAAGTCTGTCTTATTTACCATCTTCAACAAGTGTTACATTTACTGGAGTCCATTGATATGGACTGAGCACCTCCACAAGGCTCCAATGGACCAACCCAAGATGAAGTCACTCATGTTAAGGTTCTATGTTACCAAATCTAAACCTAGGTTGTTTTCTTGTAGAGTTCACCTTTGAAGAAATTGGGAGAGAGATGGTAGCCAAATTTCCAAACAGGAAAATTTTCTGAAAAAAAAAAAAAGAAAAAGTAACAAAACAGGATATTCAGAGCAACCAATCAAAAGGAGTTTCAGAGTTAGCATGACAAGAAAATCTTTACTTTCACCCACACAAGGAAAATAACTGGAAGTAATCTGATGTTAACTAATCTGCTTTCTTTTTAGAAAAGTTTATTCATTTATTTCTTTTGAGAGAAAAAGAGAGAGAAACAGATAGAAAGACATCTCCAATAGAGTCCTTACACCAAGATCCATCCCCAGCTTCATCCAGCCAGGAGTGCAGGCACACACATGTGCACCCGGTGTGTATAGAAAGATCTTGAATGCAAACTCAGAACCTTCCCATGTGGCCCCAGCATCATCATAGAACATTCATTGTATTTCCATTGTGCCACCACAGCTGACTCCCATCTGCTTTTTGTACCATATATTTCCTTGTTTCTATTCAAGCTACCTTGCAAAAACCAATTGTTCTGCCACACCTAGTAGAGCTCCTCCATATTTTGTAGAGTGGGTGCTTCCCTCTTTATGAATCATTAATAAAAACCAATTATATCTTTAAAACTCAATTTGTTGAAATTTTGTTCTTTGACACAAGGTCATGAATAATTTTTTCTTTGAAAGAAGTGCTGTGGTCGGCACTAGGAATTAAAAAATAGTTGCCAACAAGTTTCTGCCATTTTATAGTCTCCTCAATATATCCCTTAAAGCCCTCAGAGGGTAATGAACACCTAAATTTTTCTAGTATATAAATGGTGAGGATCCTCTCAAACCTCTTGATCTAGCTTGAATGAGGTTTCTAAGAGGTTGTTTGGGGCAGCATGATGGAGTAATGTCAGCAGAACAACAGCAGCTCTGCCGCAGGCCAACTTCATGACACACTCCAGACTAAGCTTTTTACCAGTAGGCTTTCACTTATCCTTTTACATTATCCCTTTAAATATCACCAATCTTGGTTTATTGTAAAAGAAACAAGGCTCAGAGTAATTCAGTAACCTGGCTAAGATCTAAAATCATGGGTTTGGGGTACAATTCTATTTCTATTTTATAATGCCTTGGTTCTTCTTGACATGTGACTTTGAATGAATGGATTTCTGATAAGATTTTCTATTCTGATCGAATGAGAAAAGGTCACAGGGCCTTGAGGTCTTGGAAATGATCACTCTAATATGACGTAGAACAGAGGCCTGGACTTCCACATTGCTGGCATCTCCTTGCGTGCTAACTTGCTATAGTTGGTTCTGTGATGCAATGTCCATTTCCTACTTGGCTCATAATTTGGGTGATACTAACGCAGACCATTGAAACTCCTATTTACCATTTGAAGACCATAAAGGAAGCCACCATATTTCTACAACAGCATGAGCAGCAGTGGAGAACGTGAGGACCAGCTGTAGACTGTACTATCATGATATTAAGTGTTAGAGGGGCTAAGAGAATTTGGTTGACTTTGGTGTTGAAGTTATTAGTTTTGTTAATCTTTGGTTCTCAGCTAACTTTTTATTCAAGTAAAGAATTTGTCTTTTTATTGGGCGCTTGCATGTATTTTAATTTTTAAAAAATTTTATCTATTTATTTACATTTTTTTATACATTCAATCACATTATTTAGCTTACAAAGTGAACATTTCAATATGTAAACATTTCTCCCTGGTCCAGTTGATCAAAATATGTATTTTAAAATTTGAATTTGTCTTCCTGGCTGATAACACTGAAAGTGATCAACCTACATAAAACAGCAAAAATCAACCTCTATTTAAACACATAGCTGTTCTGTTATTGCTCACATTTAATTATGTACTACACCTTGAGTATGGCAGTTTTACTTCTCTTTGGATTACACATCTGGAAAATTGTTCCTAATATAACAATAGCAGCAGTGGTGACTACAACAATAAACTCTCTAGTACCATTCTTTAATATCTGTGTCCACCATTAATTAGTTCTTCCGTCCCAATCCTGGATCAAGTTGGGAAAATAGTTTCACTGAATCTTAGAGAGTTCTGAAGCCATGGAAGACAGGCTATCAGTTTGGAGGTGTAATTGTGGAAAGAGGTGATCATAGCCAACCCAGATATAAGTAAGGAAGAAACAGGAGGAAAAATACCCCAATCTATCTTATACTTTACAACGTCTCCCAAATGTCTCCTATTGCCTGAATGATACAGTGTGGGTTGTCCTGGAACACAGAGTAGGGCAGAAAAGGGTTAAGTGGAAGTGTGGGAGTAACAAATAGAGAATAACCAACATAGTATCTTATTCTTTTTTTTTTTTTTTTTGGGGGTTTTTTTTTTTTTTGCTATTGGGTGTGTGCGCTCGCCAGACAGACAGAGATAGAGAGACAGAAAGCGAGAAATCCCCCCCCCAAGGGAGATGGCCACGCTGCAATCCCTTCTCCATTCTCCTTTCGGGATCTTGGGCATGCACGCACACGCACCCGGTGTGAGTTTAAGCCACCGGGTCTGGGACTCAAACCGCGGTCGACTACATGGGAGTTCAGCGACATAACCATTATGTTAACTGCTGGTCCCTTATTCATTTTTTATCCCAAGTGGCAAGCAAGTGCCCAGCCCTGAGTATGAAGTTAGTGGTTTTCTTTTCTTTTCTTTTTTCTTTTCTTTTCTTTCCTTTCCTTTTCCTTTTCCTTTCTTTTCTTTTCTTTTTTTCCTTGTCTTGTCGAAAACCATCTTCTTTCTTCTTTTCTCTTTCTTTCTTTTTTTTCTTCCTTTGTCTTCTTTTTTATCTTTCTTTCTTTCTTTGTATACTATAGGGCTTGTGCCTCACCAGAGAGAGAAAGAGATATGCGTGTGTGTGTGTGTGTGTGTGTGTGTGTGTGTGAGAGAGAGAGAGAGAGAGAGAGAGAGAGAGAGAGAGAGAAATCATCCCCCAGTGGGATAGTCATGCCACAATTCCATGTCCTCTTAGGATTTTGGGTGTGCACATCCATGTACCTGGCATAATTTTCAAATTATTGAGTGTGACACTTGAACTGCATGGTTGGCTATGTGGAATCCAGCCCTTCAACCTTCATGCCACCTGCTGGCCCCTACAAGTGGTTTTTAAACTGAAAAGAACTGTAAGAGATTTCAGAGCTTAACAGGTCAGTTCCCAGATTTTAGAACTGAGAAAACTGGAGTTGAGAGATACCAAGGTGACTTACTGAAGGCCATGCCAGCAGTGGTTAAGTGGCCAAAGAGGAGTCTTGTGGATTCCATGTTCAGTATTCCCTCCCCCACTCACCTCTCAATGGCAGAGGCTGGTCTATCTTGTCATCTCATGCCTTGGCTCCTCATTATATTCACTCAGGCTTCTTAGTTCTGCAATCCCTTCTCTTATCTCACACCTGGAACAGTCTTCCTTCCTTCCTTTTCTCTTCTCCGACATTACTGAGCACCTGGTTTGTGTCAGATACTGCACTCATCCTAGACTTACAAAGCGAGTAAGACCATGACAGTTTCCATGCTCCTTTCAACTCTACTGCTTTTTACTGGCCATTCCCCATGCTTGAAAGGTATTTTGCCTCTGTGACCCTCTGCCAGATTCTTATCTACCATTCAAGGTTTCGCTCATGGGTGGCCTCTCCTGAGAAATAACCTGACTTCCTATATTTTGGCAGTGAACTCTTCTCACTGTTGTTCTCTGTATACATGTCTCTCTCCCTTACTTAAAGATAAGCACTTAAACTCTAGCATGATTCTTATTACATAGTATGTGTTAATAAATGCTTGGGGACTGAAGGAATAGATCCTTAGTGGGGCTACATTTGAGACTGTTTCCTCTTTCTCCTACTGTGGTTACATTCTGGCCACTCTAGGGAGATCAACACATTCCATGCTTACAGGTATTTCTATGGTTTATGGAGTACCCATGACAGACCAAAAGCTACTTAATTCCCCTTTTGGCAGGGGAAAAACCTGGGCTGCAGAGTAAACTGACAAGGTACAATAGTGAACGTGCATTGAAATTTAATGCCAAGACTGTTTAACCCTGAGTGTATTAACCATGCTGCATTGTCCTATATATTTTATGTTGATAATAATAAATTCACTTACTACTGTAAATTTAAATATTTAGCTAAAATGCTATGAATAACATTTTCTTCTCTAATTCTCACTTATCTCATGCTGTAAATATAACAAGTTGCTTTTTATTATATATTTTATGAGCTCTAGGTGTTCACCAGGCTACTTGCTAAATGACTTCCAAAGATATAATTATCATATTTTATGCTTTTTAGAATTTCCTTTGGTGTTTTATATGTGTCCAGTGAAGAGATTTTCTGATCATGATATTAGAAAGAGATTGAAATCTTTGTTTTTGAAAGAGGGCCAGATTGAGCTCAGTGTAGTTAAGCAATTCACTCAAGGTCTCAAAATGAGTAGCGGCATAATTTTGACCACAATTAGGAAAAAAAGAGAAGAGGCATTTGGTTTTTGACTTTCCTATCTCAGTATCAGGTCTTTCTGGGTTCAGTTAAACACTGAATTATAATTTAATGAAGCTGTAAGTTGTGGTTCTTCCTAGCACAAACTATATCCTTTTATGGGTTTCTTTTTTGTTTGTTTGTTTTATAACTTTATTTGAAAACCAGCAGTTCATTCTCATTCACATTGACTATTTGTAGATTTTTGAAAGTGGTAACGGGCACATAGGTCAGGTACAGAGTGTAGAGCTCATTAGGTGAATCTTCATCCTCGTTTCATTTTCTGGACAACTGTGCATGGATTCGATATGGGACGTTCCTTATTGCTTTGGCCCAGACAGCTTTGTTGAGCCTGGTATCAATGCACACATCTGGATCCCCCATCTCCTTCATGGAAAATTTCCAGATTTCTTTGAGAGCCCAAGGGGCACATTTCTTACAGCTCATGCCATGGGTTCATTTGTGAATGCTGATGGTGTATTCCTGGTATATTCCTCATTGATGGCTGAATGACCCTTCTTCTCATCACCCTTCTTTGTGGGAGTCGTTCTGCCTGGCCTAAGCTGGAAAGAAAGAATGCAAAGGATTGTGGGAGGAGAGTATGGGTTTCTTTAAGATGGAAGAAACCTTAAACCTCAAAAGTATTAAGCCACAACAGTGAATATAGAATGACAGGTAATCCCGTTCAGTAATTTGCACAGTAATTAGCAGCTTTTGCTGTGAAGTGATAACACAGGCTCACCTCAGAATACGATCTAAATTTCTCCCATGATCTGATTTCTTAATCATGTCCAGTGGGAGGTTGATGCCAGTTTCCACCCTTGATTCTCCCTTTCTCCCTCTTTCCTTATGTTCATAAGAACTGCAGGAGGTGGGATGGCAGGTGGTGTGGTGGTGAAGGGTGTTGCACTCCCTCATGGCCTACCACCAGGTCAGGTGGATTGCTTTCTCACTTTCTCTCTCTCTCTCTTATCCCTCTCTTGTCAAATTGAAACAAATAGATACACACATAAATAAGGTTAAATAAAAAAATAATTATTTAAAGGAAAAACAAAACAGAAACAAAAACTACTGCAGGGTGACTTCTAAAATATACCCAGAGCTGTCCAGGTAAAGCCAAGAACCCTTGGTTGACTTGGACTCAGAGGAGATCTGAAACGTGGTCCTGTAGGAAAAAATGAAGTGCAGATAAAGCTTACCTGAAGTTGTTGCACCCTCTACATGACTTATATTTTTTGTGGAAGACAAATCTAGAAATAAGGAATGTGGTAAGAACCTGCTTTAGTATATTCCAAAACTATAATTGACTCTAGGAAAAGCAAAGGAACTCTTCAGGTTTTCAGATCTATTTTCCCTTGAGAGGGAGAGAGAGAAACAGTGTAAGAGAGTAGGAGAGAAAGGAGAAAAGCTTCTTTAATCAGTTCCTGTCTGCACTCTGACACTGAGGCATTGTGCTGTTCTGGCAGGTGGGCAGTTGGCTCCACCAGACACCGGGTGGACAGGTGCTGCACATGGACCGTGCATCCATGAACACTGACAGGGGCTCCCAGCTACCTCTGGAGTGGCAAGCACCATTGTCTTGCTGGCCTGTTTGTACTCTACATATGAGTGTGTACATGAGTGCAAGTGCACATGGACGTGTGCAGGTTTTGTCTTCACTCCCCTTTTTATCATTATTTGTTCTTAGAGAGAGAGTGAGAGACAGAGGTAGGGAGAGAGAGTTTGAGAGAGAGAGAATCCACGATAGATATTTTGACAATGTCTCGCCATACTGGAATCTTTCCTTTGCAGCCTCCCAGTTAGCGAGAATTCCAGGTGTGTACCACTGTGCCCGGCTAGTTTATGTTGGGCTAGGAACCCGGGTCTCCCATGTGGTCTAAGCCACCACATAGTGGTACCCTCCTGCTTGTGCCACTTGTGGCTTCCCCGCCCCACTTTAATATTTTTAATGACTTCCTGCATGGATTCTGTCCCTGGAATTGTCACAACCCCAAGCTTGCTTGCTTTCTTGCTTGCTTGCATTCTTTCTTTTTTTTTCTTTTTTCTTTCTTTTTTTTTTTCTTTTTTTTTTTTTTTTTTTTTTTTTTTTCTACTTTTT
>NW_006160123.1:4300300-4350707 GCF_000334495.1 Tupaia belangeri chinensis
CCTTCTTTTTTTTTTTTTTTTTTTTTTTTTTTTTTTTTTTTTTTTTTTTTTTTTTTTTTTTTTTTTTTGCCATTTCTTACCGTCACTTCAGATCACCTGGTTTCTGAACATAATGAAAATGTGGATGTTGTTTTTTCTTATCTACCCAGCTTACTTACAATTTTAACTTCTTTAAAGGCTGTCCTTTATTTATTTGCACGTTCCCTGTTATTTTATGTCAGTATTTCAACATCTGGAAATCACCAGAACGGGGATATTTTTAGAATACATACTAAAAACAAAAATAGTAAATTTGCTCTTAATTTCTGTTTTCATATTCCAGTTCTGTTCTTCCACCACTGCACTGCAATGGCATATCTGTAGACTACCTCGGGGTTATCCTCAGATGCACAGACAGATCAGAAATCTTTGGGCTACAAGGCCATTTGCAATGCTGCCCATGTTTAATCCTTCTCGGAGCCTGCAGATTCTAGTAGGAAAAAACAGACATTTGCAAAGATTTAACTGCTTAATTATTATATCCTAACTGTAATTGGAGAACTGTAATGAAACATAGGATGCAAGGAGAAAATATAGGAAACACCTAAGCTGAGTATTCTGAAAAAGTGAAGTTTAGGCAGAAATTAGGATAAATGAAAAGAAATTAGCCTAGTTGAGGCTGGGTTAGGGTTGGGACGGCAGATTGTGGTTCAGGCATGGATATGACATGTGATAAGGTCCTGAGGCAGGCAGGTGTGGCTAAAGAACTAAAAGAAGAACGAAGTAGAGCTTAGTGGGTACAGGGGACCGTGGGGTGAGAGGATGCTGATGAGAGGCTGGTCATGAAGTTTAATGGTTCTAAGACCATTGGGAAGCCATGGAAAGTTTTGAGTAAGCACATAGCACAATCAAGAAGAGGGCCTGGCTGCAGGTGCAGAGTGTGAGCAGTGGCAAAGGAGAGTGCAGGGGTAAACTGGGACAAGGCTATTGCCTAATCTAGAGGTGACGGTGGTAGTTTCAGTGTGATTTGATGCTTGACATGTCTGCTGAATCTGGAGGGCTGGATCAGAAGTACTTGGTGTTAGTAAGGCTGTATGATTCATGGGCAGCTTTGTGGTGTTAAAAGTGAGGGCATTGAGGCCACCAGGTGATGTGGTGGCTAAAGGGCATTGGACTCCCACGTGGCCAACTGAGATTTGGGTCCCAGATGTGGTGGCTTGCTTTCTCACTGTACTTCTCTCTCTCTCTCTCTTACATCCTCTGTCCCTCTCTGGTTAAATTAAAATAAATAAATACATAAATCTCGTAAGATAATTAATTTTTTTAAAAAGCGAGGGCATTCATGATTTGGCACCAATTCCTTAACACCAGTTATGTATTTCCCAAATTGTGTTGTGTGTTAGGATGGTTTGTGGAACGTTATGTGTTTGTTTAGGGTTTAACGCCCTGCAAAACTGAAGGCAGCAACTTTTTTGTTTTTGTTTTTGCCACAGGGAGATGGCCATGCCACAATCCCTTCTCCTCCATTTTCCTCTTGTGATTTTGGGCATGAATGTACATGCAACCTGGCATGATTTTCAAGCTGCTGAATCCAGGGCTCAAACGACAGTCGGCCATGTGGGAGTCTAGTGCCTTAACCATTATGCCACCTGCTGGCCCTAATGTCAGCAGTTTCTATGAGTTTTGTAATACGCAGTAAATGTTTGATTATTTAGCAACTTTCTGGCTGCTCACATTTGTGCTCTCATTACGTATTTATTTTTGACAGTGTGCCATGCTGTTGGAAATGCCACGTCTGTTATGCAGTATCAGGGTGACTAAGTGAAGCAGGATTCCCCACACTAGGTGAAGGACTGCCAGCTTTCAGGGGACATGGCAGTGTTAGGATTAGAAGTATCCTGATCCTGCAGGTCAGATGCCATGTCTTGCCCTTGTGCCAGTGTGAATTGCAGAGCTCTGCTCCCAGAGGCTGCCATGGAAGCCACCCACGTGCAGCTTTCTCAATACAGAGGCCTTCTCATAAAGGGCAAGTCTTTTTACTTAGTTGCTTGTTATGTGGCATCAGGTTTCCTTACCTTTTGGAAGGCTGGAAGAAACATTAAATAGTGGAAAGGTCATAGACTTGGAGATAGACAGCTCTCCTTTATAATATGTGGAGCTCTATAACCCAGGACATATTATTTAACTTTTGCGAACATGGTTTTCCCCACCTGTGAAAAGGGGGTAATTTTAATACTACCCTGTTAGGATTTCTGAAGACTGAATGTGATGTAAAGTGTGCTGCACACACACACAGGGTCCACCACACGTCGGCATCCGATAGCTTTTAGTTCCCTTTCCTATACTAGCTGTGTAATAACTAGCTTGTCTAACGTCACCCAGGGGCCTCAGTCTTTTTGCAGTAATGGGATCATAACCACAGCCCCATATTTTAGAGCTGATTGGGGGTGATGTAGGAATTTAACTTATCGGTGCTGTTCCTTCCTTCTGAGGGCATGGGTAAGTGAGCTTCCAGTAGAAGGATGAGGCAGATAAAGCTGTAAGTCCTCAGAATATCTGACTACAGCTTGTCCATTGTCAGCAACATGACATCCGGTCTGGCTTCTAGCCTCCGAAAAATGCATGAGAACATATGACATTGCGCTCCAATAGCCAAGAGAGGGGATCCTTCATCTGTAGATTTATTGAAGCCTTATTTGAACCTTTAACGATCCTCTTCTGCCATATATTTGGGTTATTAGGTTTATTAATGTGTTAACTACATTTAAAGAAGTATTTTTTATTGGGTTTAAATCTACTCTTTTGCTGACCTCAAATGGTACTTATAGATTCCTATATTTCTCTGGGTTGGGAAGAAATACTTATTCATCTTACCCATATTTCTGGCCGAGGCAGCTCAACAGAGTGAAAAAGCACTGAACCTGGGCTCAGAAAGTTATCATCGGGTCTTGTTTCTGCTACCTGTCATTTACACATGTCATTTCTTTGAGCATCAATTTCACCCCAGGCAAAATGGCAGTAATTCTACCTCTTCGGTCCCATGTGTTAGCTATAAGAACCATGGGATATGATTGATAGCTTTGTAAACTGTAGAGTCCCGTCTACATGATTTTAATCTTATACATGAGTCACCATGGAAATGAAGGAATTCTGATATCAGGTTTTCCCCATCGTTCTATGGGATCAGTACCAGTAGTAACAGGACCCAGGCACACTTATTCTTTAAAAAATATCTAAGTGATTCTTACGTGTAACAAAGTTCAGAATCTACTGCCCTATGATACTATAGGATAATATCACTATTCAAAATATTATAGGCTTAATTGTCTTAATAGATGAGCTGGAATCATTCTGGTCCATCTTCAAATGCAGTTCTTTACCCCTCATATATTTAGCGATTATTTTCAGACCGTCCATTCTCATTTCCGGTATCATCTTCCTACAAACCAGTTCTCCAGCCACATCAGGGTATTGCTGTTCACTTCCTTACCTTTTCGATTCTTTCTGCTCAGTAATTCCTTGAGAGAATGTTTTTGCTGTGGTTTAGGAACCTGGTCGTCTTGTAGCACTAATAGATGTATAGACACAGGCAAATGGGAAGTAATCTTATGACCATTCAGTTCATCATCTGCTCTATGGAGGGAAATTGTGAGAACTAAAGAAACTTAGTGATTTTCCTGAGGTTACACTGGTGGTCAATAAGAGAGTCAGAAATCCTGGCCTCCTGACTCCCAGATTGGGGCTCTTCTTCACTACAAATCCTTCTTAAAATGTTTACCAAGCATCTATTACATACCAGGTATTGATAAGTGATTGTACCATAAAAATGCAAAACAGTTCCATGTATTCTGATCTGATACCATGCCAAATATTCAGGATTCGGTATCACTTGTAATTTTTTGTTTGCTTGTTTGTTTAAGAGATATTTGCTTTAGTGCCTGTGCACTCACCAGAGAGACAAAGAGAGACAGAGAGAAAGAGAGACAGAAAGCAAGAAATCACCCCCTGGAGGATGGCCATGATGCAATCTCTTCTTCACCATTCTCCTCTCAAAATTTTGGGCATGCACGCACATGTGCCAGTGTGAGTTTCAAGCTGTCTGGTCTTGCACTCTAACTATAGTTGACTACGTGGGAGTCCAGTACTTTAGCCACTATGCCACCTGCTGGTTTATTCTTTTACCACCCACAGCCTAAGCATGCCTCCCTTGAACTATACATCTGACATGCATTACAAGAGAGGAGGGCCTTACCCCTAGAAATTTCACCCTCCTCTACCAGGCTCAGGCCATTAGCAGTGGTGGGACCGCTTCTGGTCCATTTCCTTCCATCCAAGTGTTCGTAGTCGACAGCCTCATCATTGCTCTCTTGAGTTGCCAGGACTAGTTTTTAGAAGAATCCTCTAACTTAAAATCTGGTGTTTTGAAACCAGCTCTATAGGATTATCATCAAGCTGGAGTTTGCATCAGTGTTTCACTTGGGGAGAAATTGGTTAAATTCTGATCTGATACAATGATTTCGTTAGAATATGTAAAATTTGTGCTTGGACCAGCATTCCCAACCCAATCTTCAAAGTTTCCCTCTGAACAGTTATGGAGTCATACAACCAGTCTTAGCTGGTTCAGATGGCACCAGACCCACTCAATAGTTCCTACTCAGTATAGAGATTAAATGTGTGGAGGTATAAGTTCCAGAAAATCTAATTTCTCTTCTTTTCTCCTCTCTTACTCATTTTGGCTTGAGAGCAGAGATGCAGGGGTTAGAATTGCTGATCACTAGAGAGTTCTTCCTGAAAATAAAAACAAGAGGCCCATGTTTCTCTATTTCACAACCAGCATCTGCAGGACTTCATTAAGCAACATGAACAAAGCTTGTTGTCCTTTCAACATTTCCTATGTATCTCTGCATTTAGGAGGCCTCTTTATTTCCTGTACATCAGCAACATCAGTTCAGAATATGAATAATAGTGACGGATCATTACTATATGTCATAAGATCAAATACTTACTAACATCTACAGCGTTGGAGACAAATTTGCAAATTCATGACCCCCCTCATTTCTAACCCAGAGGCTATCTTGTGATATTTTAAACAAAGCTCTCTTTAGTCAATCTACTAAAAGTTGCAAGGAAATTATTATGAGTTTGAAATCTTTTCCTTCTGGGGATCAGAATTAGGCAAATATTGAATAATGATACATACTCTTTTTAAATCTATTATTTACTTATTCTTCTTGAAAGGTACATGCCTTTAGTAGTTATTGTTTTCTGCTATGGGCATTAGTCAAAACTTTGTCTTTAACCATATTCTTTCTAATGCTGTTTTTTGTGTTGTCTTTAATTTTTTTTTCAATCAAGAAATATTTTTGAGTGCCTACAACATGCCAGGGATTCTAGGTGCTGAAGATGCCACATTGAACAAATGTGTTCCTGTTATTACAGAGGACAAAGATTGTATCATTAAAAAGATAATAAAATAGGCAACTTCTTTTTTTTAAAATTTTTTTGAGAGGTTTTTGCTATAGGGCACGTGCGCTTGCCAGACAGACAGAGAAAGACAGAGAGACAGAAAGCGAGAAATCACCCCCCAGGGGGGATGGCCACGCTGCAATCCCTTCTCCTCCATTCTCCTCTTGGGATCTTGGGCACTCATGCACACGCGCCTGGCGTGAGTTCAAGCTGCTAGGTCCAGGACTCAAAAAGCAGTTGACTACGTGTGAGTCCAGAGACATAGCCATTACGCTAACTGCTGGTCCATGACAGAGTTTTGAAGAGAAAAAAGAGAAACAATAAATAAAATGAAAAGAACTATAACTACAGATTCTGCATTTGTTAAAAAGACAATATTTTGTATACCTTATTGACAAAATATTAGAAAATTAGAAATATTAAATATATACATTTCTAGAAAAAATGTTATGCTAAAACTAACTTAAGAAAAAATAAGAAGTATAAATGATACTATAATTATTAAAGAAACCAATGATCTAAAATTTTCCAACAAAGAAGATATCAGCCCCAGTAGTTTTTTTTCCCTGTAGGGTATATGTGTTTGTCAGAGAGACAGAGAGACAGAAGGTGAGAAATCACCCCCGAGGGAGGATGGCCATGTCACAATCCCTTCTCCTGCATTCTCTTTGCAGGATCTTGGGCATGTATGCACATGCACATGCACCCCGTGTGAGTTTTAAGCCAATGGTTCTGGGACTCGAACTGTGGTCAACTATGTGCGAGTGCAGCAATGTAACCATTATGCCATCTGCTGGTCCCTCATCCCCAATAGTTTTAAAGGTGAGGTCCACCAAACATTTGTAAAGCAGGTAATTTCAAATTTTCAGAAAATAAAAAAGGAGAAAATGCTCTTACCTTATCTCATGAAATGAATAAAAACTTGATGCCAAAACCACACAATAGTAGATAAGAAAGGAAAATTACATAGCAGTTTTATTTATGAACATCAATATGAAAATGCTAAATGAAAAAGCGAACTGAATCTAGTCATATGTTAATAATATATGACAAATTATGACTACGTTGGTTGTTTCCCACAATGCAAGTTAAGTTAAATAAGAAAAACTACATCAATGTAATTCATTTTAAGATTTAAATAAACAAAACTATGGTCATCTTGATGAATGCAGAAAATAATACTGAATAAAAATCAACAATCATTTGTGATAAAATTTTGCAGTTAACTAAGAAGGCAAATATTCTGGACCTGTTTAAAGCAGCTATAAAAAAACCTATAGTAAACATAATACTTAATAGAAAATTGTTAAATATACCATTCCGTTTAAAATCCAGAATAAGGCAAAAATGCTTGTTATTACTACCTCTATGCAAATGTAAAGCAGAAACAAATAATAAAAAGTAGAACTACTAAGAAAAAAGTCCAAAAATGTTTTTTTTGGTGATACAAATTTATGCATAAAATGCAAAAAGAATCTACAAAGTTTTTGATCACATCTCAGCTACATTAAGGTTCTTGTACTCTCAGATATAACTTAGTTGAAGAAAAGGTTCAAGTTTAATATATTTAGGGCTTTAGCAGTTGTCAGCTCAGAGCTAGATTGTTTATTTAAAATAACAAGAACAACGATAATTATTATTATTACAGTTACCATTTATTGGATAGCAACTCCCCTTCCAAGAACTGGATGAACTTTTATAATTAATATCTTTAATTATCACACAAACCTCAAGTTATTATTTCAGGGATTATTCCCTTAGTTCACAGATGACAAAACTGAGATTCAGAAAATTAACTTACCCAAGTTCATGCAGCTAGAAAGTGCCTGAACTAGGATTTTAAAGAGGGTCTTTTGAACTCTGAGCCTACATACCTTGCAAGACAGCTTCTCTAAGATACAGAGCTTATATTCTGTTGATGTCCTTCCTAGTAGCTCAATAAATACTTGTAGATCATTTCATTTGGAGGTTAGGTTAAAAACAACAACAACAACAAAAGCAAAAAAACAACTTGTCTCATGAAAGGATTAATACTTCTTAAAAATCAGAAGTTAGGGCCATTGAAGCATTTGTTACTTTTCCAAGATTTTCTGGTTTCGTTGTTTTTCCTCTTGGGGTCAGAAGGAACTTTCTAGAAAATTTATGTTGCTCAGACATGAGAAAAAAAAATAGACCTATTTGTATTGGTTTATTAGGGCTGCCAAGGAAAAGAAAACCCGACTGGCTCAGCTATAACAGTGACCCTGGGTGCTACTGTTTGGCAGGCAGCGGCCACATGGGAGGCCTGAGTTTGATACTTGGCCTACTGAAAAGCCAGGAGTGGTAGGTAGTGCACCATCCAGTCCCAGGTACTTGGGAAGCTGAGGAAGGAGGTTCGAACACAGCAAAACCCCACCTAAAAAGAACCCCTGCAACACATACACACACATGCACATACACACACATACACACACACACATACACACACAACACACTCCAAAACAAGACATTTCAGAGCAAGTGGCTTAAACACCAGAAATATATTTTCTTGCAGCTCTGAAGGCTGGTAGTTTAAGATCAATGTGTAAACAGGTTTGGGCCTTCTGAAGACTCTCTCTTTGGCTTGCAGATGGCTTCCTAGTCCACTGTGTGTGTCTGTGTGTCTGTGTCCTACTCTCTTCTTATAAAGATAATAGAGTAGATTAGGGTCCATCTTACAGACCCCATTTTAGTTCCAATGCCCTTTAAAAGGCTGCATCTCCAAATAGAGTTACATTCTGAGGCACTAAGGTTTAAGACTTAAAAATATGAAACTTGGAAGACTCAATTCAATCTGTAACACCATCTTGGTGGAATAACGGGAGAATTTGCAGTCTCGGAGGTGGGACATTTTCAGAGTGTATGTGGTCATGAGTCCTCAAGGGCAACCCTCTTTGGAGAAAGAACAACCAGCAAGCAGCCCTGCCAAGCTCCACTAGCAGGTATCAAGAGAATGGTCACCATAAAGCTTGCAGAGCAGAAAAACTATTTTCACTGAACTCATTGATAAAAAGGCAAATGCAAGGACAGCTCTCCAATGAGAGGCACAGGAGGAACCAACAAGGATATTCCCCCCCCCCCCCCCCCCTTTTCAGAAACCTCCCCCCCACTCATCTTTCAGAAACCTGCTGAGGCTTGCTGGACAGGAGTTTCAAAACACCCACCAAGGTGGCCAGCCTTTATCAATTCATCAGCACTGATAGGACAGTAGGAACTTAGAAGCAGCTTCGAGTTCTCAGATGGATTTGGAAAATAATAAAACGTTGCTATTTCATTAGAGTACTTTTCAAGGGCACATTTTGTAGGGACCATACGGAATAGGACAGGGGAAGAAACCTGTGTAATGGAGTGAGACTTGGTGACATCCCTCCAGCCAGCCCTCTCCTATTAGCTTTCTCCATGTCCCTTTCAGAAGAGAAACCAAGCTTTCTTTTTTGGAAAACAAATTCAAAAATAGTCTCAAACTTAATCTGAGGGCAATTTCCCCAAAATTCAGACCACCATTTAGTTCCTTTCCAACCCTGAGATTTAGTTAAGAGATGTTGAAAGCCACCATTTCCTACTATATAGCGACTACAGGTCTCTACATGACTCCTGTGGTTATGGCTTTAGTTGTCATTGACCTTAAATTAGAACTGAGGAACTTGAGCGTAGTAGTGTTTTAAAACTATTTTGGCATTGTGCTCACAGAAAGATTTACAAGGAATTGGGATATTGGGAGGTAGGCCTCCAGGTTGGTAACAGAGAAAATATTTAATGGGTTGAATGATAAAGCCAGAGGATAAGCATTTCAAGAATCACATTATATTTTAACCTCATGTTTCTAGAATCTATCTATCTTTATCATGATTCATTATGTTTTTTTGAGTTAGGGCTGGACTCAATAAAGTATGCCCTTGACTATCAGAATAATGCTTAAAACATCACAGAGCTGTTACAAAAGGGAAATGGTTGTATTTTCATTTTATAGAGGGGGCATGGAGGGCAGTTAACATTTTTCAAATGTTTGCCCTTTGCTTGGCACTGTGCTAGTAATTTAAATGATTTCTTTAGTTTATAAAAAATAATGTGATGGTGGCAATATGTAGCACTAGAACATACCTCTGGCACTACTTCAAGACTTAAGCAAGCAGCATGAACTGCAGGACCCTTGATCCACTTATATCCTATGTCCCGCCACTGTTTTCTCCTAGCTTAATATCCACTACAATGAACTGAATGTTTGCATCCCCTTAACGCTCCTATGTTGAAATTGGTACTCCCCAATGTGATGACATTAGAATATGGGGGTCTCTGGGAGATAATTAGGTCATGAGGATGAAGCCCTCCTGAATGGGATTAGTGCCCTTATAGAAGAAGCCCCATGGGGGATGGCCACGCCACACTCACTTCTCCTCCATTCTCTTCTTGGGATCTTGGGCACACACACACACACACACACACACACACACACACACCCGGAGTGAGTTTTAAGGCCTTGGGTCCAAGGCTTGAACTATGGTTGACTACATGGGAGTCTAGTGAGGTAACCATTATACCATCTGCAGGTTCCTCTTGTACTCTTTCTACTATGTAAGGAAATAGAAGTCAGCAGTCTGCATTGCAGAAGACCCCAACTATGCTAGCACCCCAATCTCAGATTTCCAGTGTCCACAACTGTGAGAAATAAATTTCTGTTGCTGATAAGGTAGATAGTCTTGGTATTTTGCTATACCAACCTTAGCGAATTCCTCTAAGTATTGTCTTTTGATTGGAGAGGACAATACCAAAAACTTTCGTTTGCCTTTTTAGTTCTGACTTAACTGTTTATAGTGAGATTATTTGCTTAACCTCCCTCTATTTTGTTCCCTCTAAAATGAGCATCTTGAATCCCTCTTCTCCCCCCCTTGAATCCCTCTCCCCACTCCCCTGGTCTTGCCTTCCTAGGGATATTGTTGTGTTGTCTGAACACTTTAGCAGTACTGTAGGTCTTTGGAATACAGGTGCTTTGTTTTATTTTTTTAATTTTAATTTACTTTATGCATTCAATCACTATACATCACTTAGCTTGTAAAGTGAATTTACCCAACATGAAATATACTTCAGAGCAGTCAGGTAATAAACAATTTCTGTGTCCCACAAAAATTGCCTCTGTTTTTTTCTCTAACTTCCTTTTTTACACTCTTCCCCTCTCCCTCTCTCCTTCCACATTGTTTCCAGTGTGCATAACTATTTTCAATGCTTTTATGTCTTTCAGTCTCTACCATAGAGTACAGACAGTTGGTATATGTTAAGAGGAGACATACAGTGTCTCTCTTTCATATCCTGACTTGCTTCTCTCACCCGTAAATAAAAATTGTGTCTGTGAAATTCATTCACTGAAAAACAAAGCTCCACAGAGCCAGCCTATAGCTGGTGTTTAAAGGGACTGAATCCTACATGGCAGACTGCATGGTTCAAATGCCAGACCCAATAGCTTGAAAAACTTGTGTGTGTTTAAAAGAAGGGAGAAATGGAGGAGACAGGATTGCAACACATGACCATTCCCCACGTGTGTGTGTGAGGGTGCTTTCTTACTTTCTCTCTCTTTCTTTGTCTCTCTCAGGTTAGCACACTTGATCCATGGCAAATTTAGAAAAGAAAGAAAGAAACTCTACAAATTGGTTGGTGACATTCTACCTCTGCAAACAGTTTTCCATGCCTCAGTTTTTCATATCTATAAACTGGAAGTAGTAACACCTATGTCACAGGCTTAGTAAGATGAAATGAGTCGTTATATGTGAGCCATCTAGAACAGTGGCTTGTACATTTTATGTGCTATAAAAAAGTTGTTGGAATAACATATTTCTACTGACTGCCATTGCCAGATGTCAGACATGTAATTTAAAATTGTAGTGTTTGCCATAATGCTCTGTGCAAATGGGAAGGTATTATCTTGAATTATAGCTTCTCAAGTAAAATCTAGCTAAATATTTTATTGGAAAAGTTTAACTCAGTGAAGTTCTTTATTAGAGCACAGGTGTGATGGCCATACTTCAGTCACTCCTATTAAATGGTACTTTAGAAAAAGATACCCTCTAGAATGTGCTCTGAACTTGAGAATCACCTCTAACAACAGGGCTTCCTTGACCACTCTATCTCCAGAAGCCACAAACTGTCATTCCATTGACTCGTCTATTTCATTATGTATATGCATGTCCCATGATCCTATATTTTTAGATTGTTACTATCTGGATACCTTTTAGAATGCAGTCTATCTTATTTACTGCTATGTCCAAATGAGCTCAAACAGTGAAGAACACAGAGTAAGTCTCAATGGTTGTTTGTTGCAAGAATGTATTAATGAAAAGACACAGACAAATGATGGTAACTCTATTCACTGATTGACTGGTTTGGATTAGATGGTGATATTTTAAAAAATCAAATTATCTCTCTGTGGGTGGCAGATATCTCAAGTTTTTCCCCAATGAATTCCTGAAAATATAAGACTGGACATACTTGCAACCTGTAGTTGTGATGCCAGAAGTATTACTGGCTCACCAAAACATGCTTACATTTTCTTGTAATTAGTGTTTCTCGAGTGGACCGCTAGAGCCAGTTGCTGCAGAAGTTGAAGCAAACTGGTGAAAGGGCTGGCATTTGCTGAGTTCTCTCTCAGGTTAGCACACTTGATCCATGGCAAATTTAGAAAAGAAAGAAAGAAACTCTACAAATTGGTTGGTGACATTCTACCTCTGCAAACAGTTTTCCATGCCTCAGTTTTTCATATCTATAAACTGGAAGTAGTAACACCTATGTCACAGGCTTAGTAAGATGAAATGAGTCGTTATATGTGAGCCATCTAGAACAGTGGCTTGTACATTTTATGTGCTATAAAAAAGTTGTTGGAATAACATATTTCTACTGACTGCCATTGCCAGATGTCAGACATGTAATTTAAAATTGTAGTGTTTGCCATAATGCTCTGTGCAAATGGGAAGGTATTATCTTGAATTATAGCTTCTCAAGTAAAATCTAGCTAAATATTTTATTGGAAAAGTTTAACTCAGTGAAGTTCTTTATTAGAGCACAGGTGTGATGGCCATACTTCAGTCACTCCTATTAAATGGTACTTTAGAAAAAGATACCCTCTAGAATGTGCTCTGAACTTGAGAATCACCTCTAACAACAGGGCTTCCTTGACCACTCTATCTCCAGAAGCCACAAACTGTCATTCCATTGACTCGTCTATTTCATTATGTATATGCATGTCCCATGATCCTATATTTTTAGATTGTTACTATCTGGATACCTTTTAGAATGCAGTCTATCTTATTTACTGCTATGTCCAAATGAGCTCAAACAGTGAAGAACACAGAGTAAGTCTCAATGGTTGTTTGTTGCAAGAATGTATTAATGAAAAGACACAGACAAATGATGGTAACTCTATTCACTGATTGACTGGTTTGGATTAGATGGTGATATTTTAAAAAATCAAATTATCTCTCTGTGGGTGGCAGATATCTCAAGTTTTTCCCCAATGAATTCCTGAAAATATAAGACTGGACATACTTGCAACCTGTAGTTGTGATGCCAGAAGTATTACTGGCTCACCAAAACATGCTTACATTTTCTTGTAATTAGTGTTTCTCGAGTGGACCGCTAGAGCCAGTTGCTGCAGAAGTTGAAGCAAACTGGTGAAAGGGCTGGCATTTGCTGAGTTCTTATGGTATGTCAAGAACACACACAAAATTTTCTGCTACATGATATTTTATTGCTTGGGTATTATTTATTATCTTTTTGATGGATATTTGAGCTATTTCTATTTTTGCTTTTCATTCTGATGAATATTTTCATGCACATCTCCTGGTAGACATATGAAGGATTTCTCTAGGGCATTGATTCTCAAACTGTGATCTTGAACAAGCAGCTAAATCTGTTAGACACATTGAGTCAGAATCTGTGGATGGGACTCAGAATCTGGGTTTTAATAAATTCCCCAGGTGATTATGATGCACAGTAAAACTACTTGGGGAGTTCACAGAAAAAATAAAACAAAAGAAAAAAATGACCCTTGAGCCCTGCAACAGACCCGTTAAAAGCATGATCAGTTAATATGGGGCCCATGGTTGAACCATGTTGCCAGAGTTGAAAGCTATAGGCCATTGGGTATATAAGTAGAATATGGATTTTCAGTTCATAGGGTAAAGTTTACTAAATGTAGTCAAATTACTTTTCCAAAATGGTGGTTCTGACTTATGCTCCCACCATCTCTTTATGAGTATTTCTGTTTGTTGCTCTACATCTTTTCCAATACTTGTTATTATTTGGCTTTTTAATTGTTGGTATTTGATAGATATGAAATTGTATCGTATAACTTTAATTTGTGTTTGATTATTAATAAGGTTGAGCATCTTTTTACATGTTTAAAGGCTGTCAATATTTTTTCTTCTGAGAAATACCTGTTCATATCTTCTGCCATTTTCCCCTACTGAGCTGTTTAATTTTCATTATTTGGTGCTAATACTTTGTATATTCTGAATATTAATTCTTTGTCAGTTATATGTAGAGGAACTCTCTTTTCCTAATTTTTATTCTCTTGAGGGAGTATTTTGATTAATATAAAATTTTTACCCTAGTTAAATGTCTCTCTTTCTCTCTAGGAGTTGTGTGTTTTGTGCACTGCTTGAAATATCATGACCTGCTTGAAGTCTAAAAGATATCCTATACTTTTTCCTAAAAGTTTTAAAATTTTGCCTTTCACATTTCAATGTGCAATCCTACTAGCATCTTTTAAAACAGTGTTCAGTAGGTTTTTTTTTTACTTATTTCCTTATGTATTAACAATTGTCTAGTACCATTTACTAATTAATCCAGCCTTCCCCTAATAAATTGCTATGTCAATTTTTATTCATATATAGTTTTAGTTAAATGCGTGGGCTGCTTCTAAGCTATTCTTTCTGTTGGTTAATTTATGTATCTAGGAGCTAATGTGTCACTGTTTTAAGTATTATGGATTAATCTGTCCTGATACATGGTAGTGTGAGTATCCTACTTTACAAAAAAAAATTCTATTAATATTTTTATATTTAATCACTTACTTTTACTGCATACAAAATAAAATTTCCCAGCATGAATAAACTGTATATTAGTCCAGTCAATGGTATTACCATGCATGTTATTATCAACAGATAATTTTCTGCTTTTGTGTCTATTAAATGTTTTGCTTCTTCCCATCTCCCCTCATGTCCCTCCCTCCCTACTCCCATTGTCCATACCCCCCACAATGTCTCTGGTATCCATAGCTGCTCTACATGATTTTATAACTTCTAACTAATATTTCATTTTTTTTGCCATAGAGTGCAGAAATTTAGTATATATTAAGTGGGGACATACAATGCCTCTCTTTCATAGTCTGGCTTGCTTCGCTTAGCATCAGATCTTCCATATTCATTCGTTTTCTGTCAAATGTCAGGGTCTCATTGTTTTTTATGACTGAATCATATTCCACAGTGTATATATGGCACATTTTTTCAATCCATTCATCTGTTCTGGGACATTTGGACTGGTTCTACAGCTAAGCAATTGTCAATAATGGTGCAGTAAACATGGATGTGCAAGTGTTTTTCCAACTGAGTGTATTCCTATCCTTTCAGTAGAAACTCAGGAGTGGAATTGCTGGATCATATAGTAGTTCTATTTGTAGGTTTTTGAGGAAACTTTGTATTGCTTGTTACAGGGGCTTCACTAATTTACATTCCCACCAACAGTGTTGGAGAGTTCCTTTTTCACTGTAGTCTTGCCAGCAATTACAATTCTTTATTTTTTTAATCTTAGTCATTCTGACTGGGGTTAGGTAGTATCTCAATGTGGTTTGGGTTTTCATCTCCCTTATGATAAAGGATGTTGAGCATTTATTTATACGTTTTTTGGCTATTTGTATGTCTTCCTTGGAGAGTTGTCTGTTCAGTTAATTTGCTCATCCTTTAATTGGGTTGATTATTTTCTTGTGGATAAGTTACATGAGTTCTCTGTATATTTCTTATCTGAGGCATAGTTTGAAAATATGTTCTCCCATTCCAAGGGTTGTCTCTTCTCTCTAATTAGTGTTTATTTTGCTGTGCAGAAACTTTTTAGTCTGATGTAGTCCCATTTGTCTATTTTCAGGATTATTGCCTGTGCTTTGGGATCTTGTTTAAGAAGTATTTTCCTACTCTTATGTCTCCAAGAGTTTTACCTGTATTTTTTTTTTTAGATTTATAGTTTGAGGTTTTATGTTTAGATCTTTGACCATTTTGAATTGATTTTCCCTACGTGGTTTTCTTCCCAAGAACATCATCATTATTTTGATGATTTGCACTCTAGTAACTTAAAAATTAGCTTGTCAGGTACCATAACTGTATCACTAGAAATTTATTTAGAAATGCACTGAAGCTTCAGATCAATCTGGGGATATGTATCATCTTTCAAAATATTGAAACTTTTAATTAATGCATATAGTATCTATCTGTTTACTTAGTATTTCTTTAATGTCTTTCAGTAAATGTTTTTTTCTTTTTTGGGGGAGAAGTTTTCGCTATAGGGCACGTGCGCTCGCCAGAAAGACAGAAACAGAGAGATAGAAAGCGAGAAATCACCCCCCAGGGGGGAAGGCCACACTGCAATCCCTTCTCCTCCATTCTCCTCTTGGGATCTTGGGCACGCACGCACACATGCCCGGCATGAGTTTAAGCTGCCGGGTCCAGGACTTGAACTGCAGTCGACTACGTGCGAGTCCAGTGACATAGCCATTAGGCTAATTGCTGGTCCCATCTTTCAATAAGCATTTAAATTTTCCTAGAAGCCATTCAAATTTTTTGTTAGATTCATTCTCTGGATTCCTTATATTTCTGATATTATTGTAAATAATGTCTTTATCTTTTAGTTGTAATTTCTTTTTCTTCTTTTTTTTAAAGAGAGATTTTTGCTATAGGATTCCTGTGTACACTGGAGAGACAAAGAAACAAAAATAAAATGAGGAATCATCCCCCCAGAGGGATTGGCTATGCCACAATCCTTTCTCCTCCATTCTCCTCTTGGGATTTTGGACATGCACACACACACACCCAGTGTGAGTTTTAAGCTGCCAGATCTGGGACTCAAACCACAGTCGACTATGTGGGAGTCTAACAGTGTAACCATTATGCTGTCTGTTGGTGCCTTTAGTTGCAATTTCTGACAGTTGGGAGTCTGTATATGAAAATGGAGTTGATATCTATAAATTGAACTTATGTCTGGTAACCCATATAAACTATTAATTATATTTCATAGATTTTTAAAATTTTCCATGTAAACAACTATATCATCTATAAATAATTGTTATCTCTTCTGAACTCTTACACCATGCATGTGTATGTGCAAGTGTACATATGTGTGTATTTGTACCCTACTACTCATGCCATCATGGCTGGGCCTATCCAGTATTTTTGTTTTTCTGTACTGGGATAGATTTTTTTTTTTTATACTTTATTCCCAGAAATGAAAGTCAGAATGTTTGTTAACCTTTTTTGGTTAGTATTTTGGTTAAATATGATATATATGTGTGTGTGATTTAATATTGTTGTCAAGTTTTATCTCCTTGTGGACAAAATTCCTATTTGATTTATTTTGAAGTTCTCAAATTAACTAGCTTATTTAATCAATATTTGTTAAATAAATTATTCCAATAGCTAATAGGGAATTGTCGCATTACCCATACTTGATTGGGGAGAAGTATCAGAAGAGAAAATGCCATGAAGCTAACCATTAAGGACTCAGGCATGCAACCGTTTTGTCCAACAGGAGAAAATGCCTGCTCAAGTCCCAACTTTTCTTTCATCTTCTGTTGGACATCTCATTAGGTTAGAGAAAACTATGAAAACAAGATATTTTCTCTAGATGCTGACAGAATTGTGCAAAAATTTGTTTTTCATGAATTGTTTCATATTTTAAATTATTTTAAAAGGACCATTAAAATTGTTTTTGAGTTCCAGACCACAAAAATGCAAATGCAAATAAATAATATGGTCAAGAAGACACTGAAAGATAGATGGCAAGTGGTTTCTGACAATTACTCCTCTTCTTTTCCTCCCCTCATTACAAAGCAGTTCTTGGTCATATAAATTTCGGTAAAAATGAGCTTTCCAATTTCTTCATATTTAAACAATTAAAGACTGAATTTTCAACATCTACATAATATTTGTTCTGAATATGAAAATTTTTTATAGTCAAGGAGGGATAATTTACTAGCAACATCATCCAAAGATGACTAAGTCACTCAAAGATGAGGTGCTTCAATCTTATCTGTTTTAGAGGCTTAAGTAGGGTGTACTCCCAACAAGTGTTTACTTGCCTTCTTCTAGACTGCCATACTTGAAGTTTATTTCCATGTATAAGAGAACAATAAAATGTCCAAACCTATAGTAATGGCAAAAAATTTTTTATGTGTATCTTCTAAGATTGTGAAGTATTTTTACCCAATTTAAGGATACCCTCTTGACCTAAATGGAAAACTGGGTGAGCTAGACATTCATTAGGACTGAAAAGATGTCAGATTGTATTGATAAGTCTGATAGTGATAATATTTGTGTTTATATTTATTTTTTCCTAGCTAATAAGAACCCTTAGAAAGAGCAGTTCAGTACACCATTGACAATATAAAACTTTTTCTACCTTGTTTTACTCAATTTCTGCAATATTTGACAATACTGGCCAAGAGCAGCTCATCAAAGATATTCACTTCTCCTTCAGATTTTCTGTTAGTTGAGTCTCCTGTCTTTTTGTCTGTATCTTCCACTCCCAACTATCCACATCTCACCTCCAGCATTAAATGCTGGCATAATGTGAGATTTTATAGTTTGCCATGAATCACCTTATTTGATATTATACTTGAATTAATTCCAAATCTTTATCTCCATATATTATCAATCTTACATTTCTCTAAGCTCATGTTTCTGATGTTCTAAACTGCTCTAGCAGGAGTGGTTTAGAACTTTAACTTAATAACTTCAGTTCTCTGAGCAAAAATAAATAATAATTTCCCTATTTACCCATTCTATAAATCTTAGCTTTTTTGACGTCTCATTCTCCTTCACTACTCAGATATAGACAAAATCCAGTTAAATATAAAACCAGTTGTTGTACTTCTCTGGTTTCGTTCATATTCTCTCCTCTCAAAACTCCAATTAAAACTCTCATTTTAAAGAGCTAATTTCAAAATTGACACTTCTGTAATTTCTCTATTAATACCCAAAGGAAATGAATTAGTACTTATTTTTAATCTTCCTAGTTTTCTCTTAATTATCTTTCTTATTAAGTAAAATACAGTTAACGTATTTTAGATATGCATACTCATGTAAGTCCTGTCCAATAAATTGTAAGATTGAAGGCTGTTTCTTATTTGTTTGTGGTTTGTAGTATTAGATTTTTTAAAATTTTCTTTTCTTTAATTTTTCATTTCATTTTATTTTATACATTCAATCATATTATTGTCTTACAAAATGGATATTTCAACAGGTGAACATTTCTCCCTAGTACAATTGATGAAACTACAAAATATCTTCAACAGATAACACCACATTTCTTTGTGCCATTAATGCTTTGCCTCCCTATTTTTCTTCTAAATGTCCTTCCTCAGACCCTCATCCTTCACACACACTGTATCTGGTATTTACATCTATATACTGTGTTTCTATATCCTTTAGTCAATTAGTTTCGGTGATAGAATGTGGACACGGAATAGATTTTCAATAAATATTTCCTAAAATAAATAAGAGGTATGCATTGTTAATTTATCTGTTCTAAATCCAACTAGTAGAACCTTCCTTTATGAAAAAAAAAAACAAAAAAAAAAAAACGAAAAAAAAACAAAACAGAAGACAATTATTTATTTATTTGTTTTAAATTTGCCAGAGTGTTTGTGTACTCATTAGGAAGCAGCACAGAGAGAGGAAAAGCAACAAAGCATCTCTTGTGGGGAATGGTTATGCCACAATCCCTTCTCCATATCTTCCTCCTTTTGGGATTTTGGTCATGCACACAAACATATATGATTTTCCAAGCCACCAGGTCCGGAACTCAAATTACACAGTTGATTCTATGGGTGAGATCCAGCCGCCTCAACTACCAGGCCACTGGTTGGCCCCAGAAGAAAACTCTTAAAGAGAACTCTCATATTTATTTATTCTAAGTCTATTTTTTTTTTTTTTTGAGAGGTTTTTGCTATAGGGTGTGTGCGCTCACCAGAAAGACAGAGAGACAGAGACAGAAAGCGAGAAATCCCCCTCTCAAGGGGGTGGCCACGCCACAATCCCTTCTCCTCCATTCTCTTCTGGGGATCTTGGGCACCCACACACACGCACTGGGCATGATTTTTAGCCACTGGGTCCACCGCGGTCAACTACATGGGATTCCAGCGACATAGTCATTATGCCAATTGCTGGTCCCTAGCCTAAGTCTATTTAAATGAGAGTTGCTTCCAAAACTACTTTTAATTACAACTGGCTATAAAGTCAATAGAAAAGGCAACTTTAATATATGCCAACTCTTAAATGGTGATGGAGCAAAGCAGATAGAGACCAAGCCAAACACATATACACACTTAGCATAGCCAACGTA
This sequence comes from Tupaia belangeri chinensis, assembly GCF_000334495.1. Lineage (NCBI taxonomy): Eukaryota > Metazoa > Chordata > Mammalia > Scandentia > Tupaiidae > Tupaia > Tupaia belangeri. Next base: position 4,320,356 of record NW_006160123.1, read on the forward strand.
AGAAAGACCAATATTAATTTCAGTTCAACATAACATATTTTTAGCATTTTCTGTATATAAGGCATTAAGGGTAGAAAGTATGTGTGAGACACTTTTCAAAGGAATTCTTTTGGCACTTCTTTTCCTTTACCCCAAATTTTCTGTTTAAAGAGAAATTTTAGTTCATTGTTTTCTCTGCTCTTTAACCGAGTCAATTTTGAAATAGTAGTACTGACAAGATTTTCATTGAAAATGTTATTGGCTATTTGCAATATATTGGGCTGTCTGGACAGTCATAAACACATCTTTGCATAGAAAAACAGAAAAATACGTCATGACTTTCTTGACAATCTAATAGTTACATTTATACAAAGACAGGCTTAAATTTGTCATAGCGACAGAATGGATAAAGATAGAAATCATGTTGATAATCTTGATAACCTTAGGAATGTATTAAGACCACATATGGTATTAAAGATTCATTTATTTATTTTTCATAAAAGTTAACCAAATATAAAAAACTGAACTTGGATAATCCTTACATAAATTGTCCAAAAGAGGTAATCTATGGAGAATGGCCAATTTGTTTGGGGAATAAGAAAATAGCCACAATCACAGTCCTTGGTTGTTTGTGAGTTTTAGGATAAGAGATTATATTTATTTAAGAGGCCTGTTGTTGTTAATAAGTAGCAAGCAAAAGTAACAATAGTTTATAAGCCTTTATGTCTGGTTTTTATGTAACGCCAATCTTGAACTTTTTTTTTTCTCATAAGACCAGGGTTTTAAAAGTGATATATCAAAGTAAACTGAAGGGAACCAGCAGTTAGCGTAATGGCTATGTCGCTGGACTCCCACGTAGTCAACCGCGGTTCGCGTCCCGGACCCGGTGGCTTAAAACTCACGCCGGGCGCGTGTGCGTGTGTGCCCAAGATCCCGAGAGGAGAATGGAGGAGAAGGGATTGTGGCGTGACCATCCCCCCTGGGGGGTGATTTCTCGCTTTCTGTCTCTATGTCTCTCTCTGTCTGTCTGGCGAGCGCACGCACCCTACAGTGAAAATCTCTCCAAAAAAAAAAAAAAGTAAACTGAAGAGGAGGAGTTGGAAGGTAAAGACAAGAAAGAAAAAAGAACAGGGAAGTAGAAAGGCAAGAAAGAAAAATGAGCATAAAGAGAAGGAAAAGAAAGGAAGGCAGTGGAAAGGGACTAGACCAGGATTAAAATGAAAAGGAAACTCAAAATTGGAACAATCAGCAACTATTGTGATTTAGAGTTGTTAAACCATTGGCAGTGATACACAAATAATAAAAATGATTAATTTTGAGAGAATGAAGAATACAAAGCAATTAAAAACTAAGCAACAGTGACATGGGTAATGTCAAACAGTAATAACGTGAATTTTTGAAAAAACCTTTAGTTTTACAAAAACTTCAATATTGACAACTTCTGAACTTTGTTTCAAATACTTGTCAGAATTATTGGAAACTAATAAAATTGAAATAGAATATGTAACAGGGCCAACCAGTGGTATTGTGGTTAAGGTGCCCTCATAGCCAACTATGGACTCTGTCCCAGACCCAGTGATTTGAAAATCATGCAGGGACTATAGAGTGTATGTCCAAATCCCAAAAGGAGAATGAAGGAAAAGGATTGAGGTGTGGCCATTCTCAGGGAAGGATGTTGCTTTCTCACTTTCTCTTTCTCTGTGTCTCTCCCCAGCTAGCACGTATGATTTATAGCAAATTAAAAAAAAAAAAGAAAAGAAAAAGAATGTGCAGTCTCCAGTAGGCAAAATTTACTTGGATCTTTTTGTTTTAGTTTTAGTTTTAATCCTGTCTGATAATCTCTGCTCTTTAGATTATAGTTTTTAATCCATGTAAATTTAATGGCATTTTTCATGGGGTTGAATTTTATGTTTGCTCTTTTGATATTTTTCCCCTATATGCTTCACATCATTCCCCCCTTTGTTTCTCTTCTGCTGCCTTTCTTGATATCATATTGAAAATTAATATGCTGTTTAAATTATTTTTGTTGAATTACTGTATATTGAGGGGTTTTAGTGATTGTTCTAGAAATGACAATATATTTATTAATTCACAAATTTTTGTTTCCCTATTTGTCTCACATTTTTTTTCTTGAAAATGGGACTTTTAAATAAAATATTTCAGTAATTTAAAAAAGTGATATATCAGAAATTATCTATATAGTTATATAAGTAATAGATCTTTGTTATTTTCCCATAATTATTCCCCCTTTTTAAAAATTTTTTGAGTAGGGGTTGGGCAAGCTTTTATATAAACAGAATGTTAGGACTAAATAGTGTTCAGTGGAAGTTTTGAGGATTTATAGAATATTTTGAGGGGAAGTTATAGATGGGAATTGGGGAAGGCAAAAGGAATTTTAAGTAAGATTAGTATGTTGAAAACTTTTTAATTTCATAAATGTAAGAATAATATTAACATGTTTCGGAAGGAGTTTGGAGTGTATATTTGTATAAAGAGAGGCAAACAATTAGGGGTGTAATTATTTAATGTAAAGTAATTTAGGTGGGATTTTAGAAGCTTTTTGAAAAGAATAATTAGTTTTTTTATGGTGTTTCTTAGGGGCTTTAAATGTTTGGATATTTGTTGGAGTTTTTTTTATGGGAAGCAATTTTGAAACTGTGAATGATAAAATTGAAAACAGTGAGAGTAAAGTATGTAGATAAACAATTAGTTGTTTTTATTTTGTATAGCATTAAACATAATTTAATTTGTGACTAATAGCATTATATTAGTAGAATTCGTTTTATTTATTATTATTTATTATTTGTTATTATTTATAATAATTTATTATTTCTTATACTGAACCCAGCATCTCTAATGAAAAATAGCTGCAACTCCAAAATCGGTCTCAACTTTATTCTTTAAAAAAACAAAAAATAATAAAATACAAAGTCAGTTGTTTTCAGGTATTAATGAACTAAAAATATATGTAAACAACTGGCGTCATGTGGCTTTTTTTTAACCTTTTAAGACAAATTCTAATAAACACATGTAACTTCTTTTAAACCAGTATTGTTTTACAATTTTAAACAACTAACATATTTACATACAAATTGCTTTTATCACCATACAAATAACAACTCAGAAAACTGCTTTTCTATGTGTCTAAAAGTTACTATGTTTACTCGGATTAACCACTCTCCACAGTAATCCACAAACTTTTTTCAATGATTCCTAAAGTATGAGCACAATAGTCACTCATAAAATTCTAAATTATATGTGAAATCAGGGGGAAAAAACCCCACCCCAACCAAACACCTCTTAAATTGACTATTTTGGGTCTGGTTTATAGCACAATGGTTAAGCACTGCCCAGAGGATGTTCAATCCCACATGACCAACCAAGATTCAAACTTGGCAATGGTGGCTTGGGAAACAGAATTGGTGCTTGTGTACCCAGGATCCTAATGGAATAAAGAATTGGAGGAAAAGGATTGCAGTGTGACCAGGTCCCACTGGGGGTTGCTTTCTCTCTCTCTCCCTCTGTCTCTGTTGCCTGCATATACCCTCTGTCATTAAAAATGTAACTGAATGGTTTTAGATTTGTCACTCGCTTTCAGGATCTAATAATATATCCTACTTTTATTGCCTCTGTGAACCACAATGTACATGCTGTACTGTCTACCTCCAACAGGAAAAAACTACTTTTTGACCCATGCAATTTAACAATAATAGCTGGAGCCATTCACATATGAGTCCTAGAACTGGAATTTCCTGCACATGGGTATTCCATGTTAGAAATGCTGCTGTCTTAGCAGAGTGAAAAATAGATGGCTTTAGCTCTGTTGGGAGATAACACTCTGAACTGGATCCCTATGATGTCCTAAAGTTTGGACTAAAGTCTGGAGGATAAACATTTTTGCTGGGCATCTGTAGATAGGGAAACTGTAAATTGGCTGTATACTTCTTAATACCTTTTGAAAGAAATGAAAAGGAAGAAGTGTATTGAAGTTATAGATTTATGTAGTAATTCATCTCACATGATACTAGATCAATTGTTATCCAAGAAGGGAGAGCTATGTCACATGTCATGTCTAGCATAACCAACTGTTCATTCAGCTTTTGATTACAATGGGGCTGTACTAGGGATGAGGACAGAGCCCATTAAGACATGATTCTGTGCTCACAAAGATGACATGCTAGTGAGTTTAGCTTCATCAAATCTTTTAATAGTCATTGAATTAGGGATTGCTTGTGAAGGTGGGTTACATTCCAAGGAAAAAGGTAATTGAACTCCTGAACTTGCATAATAGTGTGGCAACCTACCTTTTGCTCATCGGATGCTTAAAAATGGGTTAGTTTTGGAATCAAAGGAGGGAATACTTATAACTGTGCTGGGGCAGCAGGCATACACAAGGAGAGTACAGTTCATAGATGGTCTACCTATCAAAAATCAGGGTCTTTGCCTAACCAATAATGTATATTACTTGATTTAAGGCTCTCCTCAGGAAAGAAACTTCAGTTTATGTTCTTTCCTTACTGACTGGCTAATAGAAGTGATATCTGATGGAAAGAATATAAAAGATAAGTATTCATTTCTCCAGGTATCTCAAGTTCATTATTTCATGGTGATCAGGAAAGATCAGAATCCATTTATATTAGCTCCAACATACCTGACTTCTTAGATTGTACTTTCCTGCTCAGAGCCTGTGTTAAATGTCAGTATAAAAAAGAGCTGTGCAGCCGTGTGACTTTGCCGCTATGTTTGTGATAAAAATGTTGTTGAAGGTTTTTCCCGTTGTGTCATTTAATGGCATGTAAAAGAGTCCACATGATTTCTCCTAGAATGTTTGTTCTCTTTGCAAGAACTAATGAGCTTCTTTCTACCAGATAAAGATTTATATAGACTTTCAATCTGTCTCTTTATGCTTGGCTCTCAATGTTCAGAAACAAGAATACAGCCTTAAGGTGGACCATTCATATTCTACCCATTCTCATATTTGGCTTTCTGTCTTTTCTTTTTTGATGTGTTATCATCTTTTTTCCAAAGTAATTAATTTTCCAAACTTTCATCTTTTAGTACTTGAAGTGTTGTCATTACCAAATTACATTTGGACTTCCTGGCCTGCTGCTCACAGCCCGACCTATCTAACCCCAAGCTCCAGATCATTCTCTTTGGCTGATATTACTGCTCATGTACTCTTTCTCCAGTTAGACTGTCTGCTCTTCCCAGTGCATGCCCCCAGTTGTTTTACTTGTGCCTGTGTTTGTGCTATTCCCAGTATTTGGGGGCTTGGAAAAATGGAAAAGTTTATTAGTAGTTATAGTGGAGAGTAAGATATGGAGCTTATTGGGCAAGAACAAAAAGATTATCCACCAGAACATTTGGAATCCATTCAAAGAGAAAATTTGAAACACCCTGAGCCCTTCTTGATTGCATATACTCTGGCCTAGCGCCATTATCTTTTCCATATGGGAAGACTCGTCTCTGAAAATTCACCTTTTGAATGATTAGAGATTCATTTTTATTTATTTATTTTCTGAGGTGTGGGAGAAAGGAAGTAGCCTAGAGATGGTGTTGAGAGTGTGGGAATCATAAATCATGTGTTGGGCACAGGCCTGCTAAAGCCATCTGCGTCTCTTTGGATAGTCATTCAAAACCTCTTAGGCATTTGCCCCCCACCTCCTACATCCCAAAGCCAAGAGTCTGGGCATATGCCCCAAGGAATAGGATCATAGGAATTTACTTCATATTTATAATCCTATAATCTTCTTGGGTGGGGAAGAGAGAATGGGAAGCCATTGGAGTTATTCCCAAATATGACTGTGCATTCAGGATCTGGATATTTTTGTGAAGTCATGAGAGAAAAATGTAAAAAGAAAATATGATGTATGGAGCAATAGTCACAAACTTTCCTCTTTTTCTTTTTCCCATGGACCTTTCTCTATTTCCTCCTTTTTTGTTTTTATTATTCATTTTGTAGGATAGATTCTTGGCTCTAATTCAAGCACGTTGCAGAGGAATGGTGGAAAGGGATTGTGGTTAGTGAGGTTATCCTGAAAGACAACAAAGACATCGAATACCCATCTTGGCAGTGTTCCAGATATTTTCCAGTGGATACTGGCCTGCTAGAAGGACAAAAGCCCCATGCACAGGGTTTGAAACTGTGGTTAGGCCTATTTACTTTTCAGCACAGGAGGAAATTAGAAACAGAAGTCAAGATTGCCACTGAGAGGCAATTTCGAATTAATTAACAAAGTGAGGGGAGCCAATGGGGCAACAGAGCTGGTTTTGCACTTCAGGCATGTGAGCAGGGCGTTGGTGAGCCTAGGGATTTGACTGCTGTGTGGCTCCCAAAGGAGCAGTTTGCCATCTCAGCAGGCCTGGTCACAGGCTGTTGAAGACAGCACTCTCAACTAGTCTTTGTGTGGTACTGTCACTGGTGGTTAGAAAAGAGTTTGGAAAGACAGCTGTATAGTGACAATGGTAAAAGGTTGCAACTATAGAAACATTAATTATAATGCCAACAGTTAGGATAATGGTAAAATGTTAGGGGAAAATTGTAAAGAGTGTGAATGTGAAATAAGGTGAGAATATTTTACTAGACTGAGAGATGAGCCTTTAAAATCCATATCTTTCTACAAGTTGGCAAGATTACTAAAGGCAGTTGGAGTCTTACTCAGCTTTGACAATTCTAATACACTGAAAGCATTAATCAGTGAATTATTCAGTAATTTCTGCTCCCAGCTCTTTCATACTTTTTAAAGTACTTTGGGCATTCTAACTTAGATTCTACTGCTATTATTTAAACTCTTTTTTTTTTTGTCCATCCTTCTGGAAACTAGATATCCCTGCCTTCCTTAAATGCTTAAGTGAGTGGTTCGACTGAGCCACTGCTGTCCTCAGTGAGGAGACTCACCATAAATGAGTCAGAAGATCACAACACACACACACACACACACACACACACACACACACACAGTTTTCTAGACACACAAAATTCAAGGACAACCTGGAAGAGCCAAACACGGACCATTACCCTGAACAGTTCTATGGTTTAAACGCATATGTCCCTCAGAAACTCATATGTTAGAACTTAACCCTCACAGAGGTGGTATTAAGGGATGGGGCTTTTGGGGTATGATGAGGCAGAGCCTTCATAGATGGAATAGTGCTCTTACAAAAGAGGCTCCAGAGAGCACAAATGGTCTAAAACAAATACATCCTTCAATTAATGTTAATTTTTTATATGTGATATTGGAATTATGATTAGGTAGGAAATTATTCCTATGATGCATATTCTCACACACACACACAGTTTTCTAGAGAAGTAAAAATGAAACGTAGAGCCAGATCTGTGGATCTGTGGTGTGGCAGTAATGGCAACAGCTATTTGAATCCAGAACCATGCTGGACATTCACGTGAGTGCCCAGGATCTGATGGGTAGATGGGCTGAAGGACAGGAGGATGGGGAGTACAAAGTGACTAGACCCCAAGGAGGATATTTATCTCTGTCTCTCTCCTTCACTCTAAGTTTTTAAAAAGAATATTTAATTTTATTTATCATTGATATTTATTTTTAAAATTTGCTACAGGGCACCTGCACGAGAGAGAGAGAGAGAGAGAGAGAGAGAGAGAGAGAGAGAGAAAGTGAGAAAGCAAGCTGCTATGTCCAGTATTTGAACCGTGGTTGGCCATGTGGGAGTCCAGCACCTTAACCACCACATCACCTCCTTTACCCTTATGTACAGGTGCACACACTCTATTATGAGTAAAGAAAAAAGAAAAAAAGTGTGCATGAGGTTTTATGGATATTTCCTTGGGCCAGAGTTATTCCTACTTTTGTTGATGCCATTCTTCTAAATATGTATATATATATATATATATATTTTTTTTTTTTGGTGAGTTTTTTAAGAGCATTATTTTCCTTTAACAAAATTTTTGTTTATTTATTTATTGGGTCATCGGAAAAGTCACGATATGTTTTTCTGTGCAAAAATGTGTCATGAATTTTCTGACGACACATATTTCCATGAAAGAAAAAGAGGCAGCGGGGAGACTTGCACCCTCAAAGGGTCGCTATGTTGTGATCCACCTTCAGTCTTGGCTGGGCCTGATCTGGGTGTGAAAGCATGCCTGACATGCTCAGGGAGGTCCTAGGATGCAAACTCAAGACCCTTACCATGTGAATCCAGCCACACAACTGTGGTGTCACTACCTGGCCCCTCTTAGGAGTTTTTAATTTGAAAATGTCAAACTTAAATGGGAATTTCTACATCATTTTCCTTTATCCAGATCGCCATTTGATTTTTTTTTCCTTCCTCTCTGTCTTTTGTCTGTGTGTGTTTCTCAATCTTTTATTTATTTATTTTTTTCATTATTGCTTCCTTGGGAGGCATTTTAGATATGTTTCCTAATTTTTTGCACCATGAAAATTTGAGGCCAATGATATACGGCTTATCTGTTCATGTTGCGTGACCATGAACCATCACAACATCTAAGAATTTTTTTCACCACATAAGCCAATGTTACCCTCTCATTTGTCTGAGATTTTTGAGAATAACTTGGAGATATCATGCATCTTTTTCCTAAAAATATCATTATTTATCTTGCCAAAATAAAGGATACCTCTTACATAACAAAATACAGATACCAAAACCTGGAAAATGAATGAAGACATAATATTGGGTCATTGGAAAAGTCATGATGCATTTTTTCGCATAGAAAAAATAGGCCATGACTTTTCGGATGACCCAATATTATCACCTAATTCAAGGTTATTTATTTATTTTTTTTAAATAGAGATTTTTGCTATAGGGCACATGTGCTTGCCAGAGAGACAGAGTCAGAAAGCAAGAAATCACCCCCTGATGGCTATGCCACAATCCCTTCACTTCTATTCTCTTCTCAGGGTTTTGGGCATACATGCGCATGCCACTGGCATGAGTTTCAAGCCATGGTGTCTGGCTAGGATTACAAATGACATCTAATTGTAATGTTGGGTTTCTTTAGTTTCTTTTATTGGGGAACTATTTCTTAGTCTTTCTTGATTGTGGAATTTTCAAAGAGTGCAGGCTCTTTTGTAGAATCTTTCAGTTTGAGTTTATCTGACACGGTCTAGGTTGTGTTTAGGTTATAGATTTTTGGCATAAAGCTATAAAAGTGATGTTATGTCTTTTACAGTTTGTCAGGAGACACATGTTATCAGTGTCTCCCATTCTGGGTGATATTAATTTTTATCATGTGCTTAAGGTAGTGTCTGCCAATTTTTTTTCACTGCAGAGTTAGTACTTTCCTTTATAATTAATAAGTAAGCTGTGGATAAGTACCTTGATACTGTGTAAATATCCTGTTTCTCATAAAACTTTTACCCACTGCTTTTAGCATGCATGAATGAATTATTATTTATTATTTTTATTTTTAGAAAGGGTCTCTCCACATTTCCGACTTCTTGCCTTAGTCTACTAGCTGGGACTATAGGCGTGCGCTACCATGCCTGGCTATTTCTAGACAGGTTCTCACTGTGCTGTCCTGCCCGTCTTTGAGCTCATAATCCTCCTATCTCAGCCTCTCAAATCACCAGATTATGGTCTAAGGCACCACGACTGGTCTTTAGATTGAATCAAGAATTAAAACTAGGTCTCCTTTGCTCAGCTGAAAAAGTGCTTGCGCATCTTTGTTTATTGTGGCATTATTCACAATTGCTAATGTCCACAAACAGATTAATGTATGTGTGGCACATATACTACGTGGAATACTATTCAGCCTTAAGAAAAAACCAAGAAGATCCTGGCGTTTAATAGAAAGTAGACAAATATGGAAGATTTATTGCTGAGTGAAGCAAGTCAGGCTATGAAAGAGACACTGTATGTCTCCACTTAACATATACTGACTGTCCGTACTCGATGGTAGAGACTGAAAGATTGGAGGGCATAAGAGCATTGAAATAGTTATGGAATAGTTACCGATACTGGAGACAGTGTGAAAGGAGGTGGGGGAGGGGAAGAGTGTAAGGAAGGAAATTAGGGAGGAAAATAGAGATGCAAGACATTTGTGGGACACAGAAATGGTTTTTTACCTGTTGATAATGTGTATAGTATTCTCGACTGGACTGGTCTGAGGCGTATTTCATTTTAGGTAAATTCTCTCTATAAGCTAAATGATGTATAACAATTAAATATATAAATAATAATAATAATAAACTAGGTCTCCTATGTGGTCCTAGCATGCATAGCATCGCATCTTAGCAGCACATGCCTCATATTGAGGCTATATTAATGATTTTTAAAAAATTATTGATAGAGAGTCTGTGCATTCAACTAGAAGGAGACAGAGGATGAAAGAGGGAGAAAACACCCCATGATTGGGTAGGATCATATTGTAATTCCTTTTCCTCCATTTCTCAGCCCTGTCAGAATTTTAGTCATACATGCACAGGTGATCAGAGTGTTTTTCAAGCTGCTAGGCTGGGATTTGACTGCGATTGGTCAGGTAAGGTCCAGTTCTTTTAACCACTAAGCTATGGGACCAGATCATAGTAATGATTTTTTCAACCCTGCCACCCCTTATATAATTTTTACTTGGAATTCTACTCTAAGGAATAATTTTCTCTTGATCTCTAATTAATATCACTATAGGCTAATGAATTCTTTTTTTTTTCCTCTCTCTTTTTGGAGAGGTTTTTGCTATAGGGCACGTGCGCTCGCCAGACAGAGACAGACAGAGAGACAGAAAGCGAGAAATCACCCCCCACCATGCTGCAATCCCTTCTCCTCCATTCTCCTCTCGGGATCTTGGGCATGTCCTCACACGCACCTGGCGTGAGTTTAAGCCACCAGGTCCGGGACGCGAACCGCTGTTGGCTATGTGGGAGTCCAGCGACAAAGCCATTATGCTAACTGCTGGTCCCCAGACTAATTAATTCTAATTCCATTAAGAAATTACTAATGGCTATGATTATTTATTTTGGTGCTCAAATATGCGAAATTTGGCCAGTGGGGCCCTTTTTAGTTGGCTCCTGCATCTTCTGCCTGTGGATTTGGAATAATGCCCATCCTTTTAAGAACCTGAGATTGATCTTCAGTGTATTTCCCACATGTTGCATTCCAACATGGTGGGAACAGGAGAAAGAGGGCACTGCATCTCTATTCAGTAGACAGGTTGTGCCCTTGGTAGGTAGTAATCTTCAAGTTTTTGAACTTCAGTTTGCTTATTTATAAGATGTGGCTAATAATAATATCCTGACTTTATCCATGTTGTTGTGGAGTAGTGATTAAAATATTGTACAGAAAATACTAGACAAATTATACAACTTCATTTCAATATGAGTCACTATGATTATTATTAAATTATGTGTTTATGGTAAGAATACTTCAAGCCTTATTTTAGCAACAAAATACTTTGGGTAATACAATGCATACTTGCCCAGAAGCAGGAATAACTATTTTTGTTTTGTTTTGTCAGAGGGTGTATACACCCCTGGAGAGAGACAGGGAGTATGCAGGAGAGAGGGAAAGTGAGAAAGCTTGTTCCCTAGGACATGGTCATGCCACAATCCCTTCTCCTTTATTTCTCCCTCCTGTTGGGATTTGGGGGCATGCATGTACATGTGCCTTCTGTTTTTTAAGCCACCAGGTTCATGACTTAACCATGCATTTGGCCATGTAGGATTAAGTCACCTTAACCACCATGCCACTGGCCATCATATGGATTTTTGATAAATCTTGAACATCTGAATGTTTTAATGAAACCTTTTTGATCTGTCCCATTTTTCCAGAGGACTTCACATAAACACTATTTTCAATATGAAACTATCTTTCTGCTTAGAACATCATTCCTTTTATGAAATCCTAAATCATAAGATGTGAAATAGAGTGTTACTCTCTAGTTAGTAGATCCCGCCCTTCATTTAACCATTGGCAACTACCTCAAGTACAATGAATTGCCTAGAAAGGTGTTCACACTTACTGAAAGATCAGTGTCATTTCGCCTGTGATGCCTGGACGGCCCAAGAGACTGCAATGAAGCAGGACTGGGGAATTGTTTCTTTGAAGTACAGCTTTTTCTTGAAGAGTCTTGGGCTGACTTACCAATAAATAAAACTTTTACTGGGTGAAAATATTTGTACAAGTACTAGGAAAAAAAGAAATTAGTATGACAAATGATGCATTGCAAAACCAGAAATCTTCCTTTAGGACTGATCATTTGTTTAGTTTTTTCAGAGGTGAACTTTGAGTTCTGGCAAAACCCAGAAACCCAAGGGCAAATGTCCCTTGTAATGGCCTGGGTTTGTTGGCTGCCATGTCAGCATCTTGCCAGATCTCTAGGTTCTGGGCTGAAGTTGGAGAGTGCTGAACAGCATTTAGGTCAGTTCCTTCCTCTTTAAGCCCAGTAATTACTCCCATAAATATCCTGAAGCTCTGATATGTTAGAAAAGTATAAAGTAGGAAAATAAATGATATTCCCAGCCTGGAAAAGTTTCCTGTTCCCTGCCTACCTCTGCTTCACTATTGCTATATGCTAATTTACCTGATAGAGGGACAATGGGATTGAGATTGTATTTCCTTGTCTTAATAACATATTGAATGAATGTTTGCTGTGTTTATAGGGCCTTTGAGGGATTCCAGGAAACAATGTGAGACGTGGTCTCTTCCCTTAAAGACTAGTCTCTTATTTTCCCACAACTTCCCACTGATTAGGCCTGACCTAAACCATTTTAGTCTTTGGGCCTTTTGAGCCCAAGGAATAACTCCTGAGGATGGGACATTTTCTGCTACCATCTTGAGCAGTCTTTAAAACAAAGTAAAACAAAACATTTCTGTCTTCTTCTCTTCTCCATGTTGTCACTATTATTCAGGATTGGGAATAATAGAGAAGAGGTCTATGGCAAATTGTAGAAAGCAAGCCTTGAATTTCTAAATCAGTTACTCTCTCAACTAGCCAGAGGTTTAATGTAGCTATAGTAGATGGGAAAACAACAGCCACAATATTTTTCAGCTCTTCCCACCATAGCTGGAGTTTATGCTTGAGTCCTTGAGTTTGCTTTACTCGCTGTATCTATAGCAACTTAATGCAGAGATGTGTAAACAACTTGCACATCAAACCTTGTTCTCTTGCTGCTTTTGGAGCCTGTAACTGCCACCATGCGACAGGCTGGGGCTGATCTGCTAGATAGGAGATATGGTGTAGTTAGGCTCATCACTCCAGCCAGCCAAGTCCCAAAAGCAGAGGCACCTAGCTAACCAGCAGCTGACTGCAAAGATTAGATGAAAAATCTGTTCAGTTGATCCCAATTCAAATTGCCAACTCGTAGGGATCTTATGCTAAATATGAGGAGACTTTCAAAAATTCATGGAAAATAGAACTGAAGTATCAGTTTATTTTGGTACCAAAAAAATGGAAATTCATGCATAGTTTTTCTTAATAAGCATTTTTCATGTATATTCTAAGGACTCTCATAAATAATCATTGCCTTAAGCCATTTGTCTAATTTTTTTTAATTTTTTAATGCACAGAAGTTGCAAATATAGCATCTCATATACACTTAACCCAACTTCCCCTTATGGTAGCATCTTATATAGCTGGGATACAATAGAAAAAGTAGAAAATTGATGAAAACACATTACCATTAACTAGATTACAGAGTTTGCTCATTCTTCAACATATTTTTAATCAGTATTCATTTGTGTGTGTGTGTATTTGTGTAGCTCTATGCGATTTTATACCATATATAGATTTGTATAATTATTATTCTTCCCACAAAAGAACTTTATAGGGCTACCTCTTTGAATTTGTACCAACCTGTCCCCTCCCCAGCCCACATACACCTACCACACTCCTATCTCTCCCCTGGAAATCACTGATAAGTTTTGGATTTCTATAGTTTTGTCATTTCAAGAATGCTATGTACTGCCAGGCACATGTGTGTGTGTGACCAAGATCCCGAGAGGAGAATGGAGAAAAAGAGATTGCGTTATGTTTCTGATAAGTGCACATGCCCTACAGCAAAAACACCTCCAAAAAAAAAAAAAGAATGATATGTACATGAAATCATACTACATGAGCCCATTTGAGGTTTATCCAGATTGTTGCATGGATCAGTTACCATTCCTTTTTATTGTTGAGTAGTAGTCCATTGGGTGGGTGGTGCAGGGTTCTTCTAGATACTAGTTCTTTGTCAGAAATGTAATTTGTAAATATTGTCTTCCTGTTCTTAGCTTATCTTTTCAATCCTATAAACAGTTTTTTGCACTGCAAATGTTTGAAATTTACATTAAGTTCAATTTATTAATTTTTCTTTTATTTCTTTCTATGTATTTCTAAGGATTCTTTACTTAGCCCTAGGTCTTGAAGTTTTTTTTAGGGCGTGTGCGCTCGCCAGACAGACAGAGAGAGACATAGAGACAGAAAGCGAGAAATCACCCCCCGGGGGGATGGTCACGCCGCAATCCCTTCTCCTCTATTCTCCTCTTGGGATCTTGGGCACGCACGCACATGTGCCTGGCGTGAGTTCTAAGCCACCAGGTCCAGGATGTGAACCGCGGTTGACTACGTGGGAATCCTGCAACATAGCCATTACGCTAACTGTTGGTTCCCGGTCTTGAAGTTTTTATTCTGTTTTCTTCCATACATTTTTTTTTTATTTTGCATGTAAATCTACGCTATATTTGAATTTACTTTTCCATAGAGTGTGTGGTTTAGGTTGAGGTTTATTTGTATCCTACTTTTTGGTTTAAATACAATATTTTGGAAAGACTAACATCCATTGAATGCTTTTGCACCACTGTAAAGAAAAAAATCAATCAGTATCTATCTGGTTTTTCTATTTTGTTTCATTTCTATGTGTCAGTTATTGGGTCATCGGGACAGTCATAACACATACTTGTATAGAAAAATGGAAAAATACACCATGACTTGCCTGGCAATCTAACAGTTTGCTAATAGCACATACTATTAATTATGATAGCTATGAAAATATTATAAATCTTAATATCAGGCTCAGTGATTCCTCTCACTTAGTTCTTTTGTTTGTTTGTTTTTTAATTGTGTTAGCCATTCTATTAGGTCATCAGGAAAGTCATGATTTTTTTCTTTATTTTTTTCTATGCAAAAATACATCATTGGTGACCCAATAGTTTTCTTGCCCCATAAATTTTAGAATAAGCTTTTCTATGTGTCCCAAAACTCTTGTCGAGGTTTTGAGTGGAATTGTATTAAGTTTGTAGCACAATTTGTGGTACTATTTTACCATATTTATTCACCCAGTCCAGGATCATGATATATTAGGTTGTTGGGAAAATCATAACATACTTTTCTGTTTTTCTATGCAAAAGTGCATCATGACTGTTTTGACAACTCAATTTTTTTTCAACTTATTTAGCTCTTGGTTTGCATCACCATTTTATAATTTTTAGTTTACGGAGCCTGTACATATTTTGTTAGACAAGCTACTCATTTTTATGATTTTTTTCATGCAAAAATTGACAATATTCTGTGGCCTTAATAAGATTATAAGAAGCAAACACTGCTCAACTCTCTGGATCAGTACGCGCTAATCTCACAGTGAGCACACTGAAATGAATCCACCGTGGATCACATGGGAGGTGGTGCTGACAGGTAAACTGAGGTCGTTCCTCCTGCCTTTAAAATCCAAACATGAAGCTCAAGTCAGCCAAACTCTCAAGGTGCATATTTACCATTCAGGAAAGAAGCTGGACTCTACCCTGAGAAACTTAGTCTAGGACTGTCAAACTGGAATTTAGATGTGCCTTGTGATAAAATCTGCACATTAAGCTTTGTCTTTAGAATTTTAAATGGAAAAATGAGTATAAATATCATTTCCTTGGCTCTTAATGGAAAGGAATGATTTAAATGTTTAATGATTTAAATGATTTAAAAATTTAATTATTTTTTGTAAAGAGAGTCTCAATCAAAAAGAGGATAATGCCCAAGAATCTGGAACTAACAGAAACCTATAGTGGACAGAGGCAGAGCCTAAAAGCAAATTGTTCATAGAAAACACAGATACACACAGCAAAGGTGGAGCTACAAAGACCATCTTGTGAGGAAGATATTGCTCAACTAATAAAAGGCAGAACACTTGAGCTAAACTTCCCTGCTAAAGCTGAGATCAGTTGACAGCTTCTAACAATAAATTAACCCTGAGAAAACAACTCCACTAAACTACCTTTCATTGAAGGCTGATTGCTTGTGGTTCTAGAATTGAGAAGAAACATCTGCAGGAGAATGGGAGACAAGCCTTGCTGTGTATAGCCAAAGCCCTGAGTGTAGTACTGTGTGGTGACTTACAATAAGATATGGTATCTTAGCTTGATATCACAAACCTGGAGTTCCAGGGTAAGGCAATCAGCCCAAAAACCATTTTATGGGGAGGAATCTACCAGAAAAAACTCCAAATAAGATAAGCTTTCAGACAAAAATTACAAAACACACAAGGAAATTTTCTGTCATGAGAATAGTCAGCAGACCTAAGAATCTGCAGACTCCACACATGAGTAACTAGAAATAATGGTGCAATGTGAAAAATATTTTAAAATAATTACTTCAGAATCATCAAGTCAGAGTGAAGCAGGCCAGCTTGAGGGTTAGCAGGAGTGCAGCCATTTTGAAATTAAGAAAGGCCTCTAACAAGAACAATCTGATCAAGTACTGTTTGAGAAATAGTCAAATGAGAAACCAGGAATGGGTATTTGAAGTGAAACAGGAAATCAGGATCATTACTCAGGGGAAAGCGACTGACTCTGATCAACTGTAGTGAGGAATGATTTACACGTGCTTCTTTGTTGTAGCTATAAAGGCTGAGGAAGCAGCATACTTTCTGAGACGGTTTGATGGTGTTTGCGGATGGTCTCTCTCTGACTGGACGGTTTCTCTCTGACTGGTGACGGAAACAAACATCCTTGTCTCACCTCTGCTTCCAGTTTCATTGACTGAGAAGCAGCAGCTTGACTTAGTTGAGAGGGAATGAGAAAGAAAAAATATTTATCAAGAAAAGGCAGGTATTAATATCTGGACATCTTGAGGTAAAAAGCATAGTTGTTAGAATAAAAATTGTAAGTGATAAGGTAAACTGTAGGCTAGATTTCTTAAATTGTGTGTGCTGGGCACTTTGCCTTACCCTTGTCCTAGCTCGCGGCAAAAGAGAAAAGTAGAAACTAAAAGATAAAACTGAAGAAATGACTAGCAAATGTAGATAAAGAGGCTTAAAACACAAAAAGTAGTTGAGAGGCAGGGAAGAAAACTAAATCTTGGAAAATACAAAGGAAGAAAAAATATTAAGAGCAATAATTTGAAGAGCTTCCAAAAGTACTGAAAGATATTAAGCCTTTAGGAAAAAAAATTCATTATAAATGAGATTTTAAGTTCTTCATTATTTACTGAAGAAAATATGAAGGGCCTAAATTCTTGTTTGTCTCCTGACCCTGGCCAGTTTAATTGGGTTGGATAAACCGTGTTTAATCTCAGTATTGATACATTAGGGAAAATTGGATGGTATGGAGAGATTATGTTCTTAGTTTTACTTGCCTGGCTAGTAAACAGTCCTTGGTCAGTTTCCAGTACTCAGCTGCTTCCAAGCAGCAGGAAGAGGGACTCCATTGTCTCATCACTCACTGGGAGGAGTTGAAAGACCTTTGTTTGCAACTGTAGTTTGGCATAGGGCTGGATGCAAGTTTGCAACCTCTCCTACAGTTCTTTGCTCCTCCAGACTGTGTGAGGTGTTTTTAGCCCCCTTGGCATTTATAATTGCCTCTGGCAAGGGAAATGCGTTGCTTATCAGACTGCAACACTAACAGCACAAATCATTCAGTAGCGAGTGAGCCTTCAGTATATGAAGCTGTTTGCTTTTCTTTGCTCCTTATCACAATTAAATATGTAGTTACAGGCAGGAAGCCTGACCATTTGGCTCAGTCAGTGCACACTTAAGGAAAGAAATGGGTCATTGCTTATTTCTGGGCTCTTGAAAGCCCTGAGGCCAATTTAGGACAAGAAATGAGTGCAGTCCTTATTTTAGTGGATTTTTTTTTTTTTTTTTAACCACACGGGTGATAAGGTAAATGAGGGCTCAAACCTAAATAACTGGGGAAGGTGGAAATTCTTTGGGTACAGGTGAGGACACCTTTTGAATAAATGATTCGCATTAGCTTTGAAACCCTTTTTGTTCAAGGAGAAAAAGAATGATTTGGAAATTACTCACTTGATGTTTTTAAATGAGGGGTTTGTCATCTCTTGCCAGGAGTGAGTAATTTCTTTTGCGGCGAGTGTGTGTAGATAACACAAGCAAAATAATCCAGAGCCCGCAGTTGAAATGTGCCGAGGAAGAAGTGCAGAATGTCACACTGAATTGTGGCTTAGTAAATGCTTAGTCAAAAATTGTACTGCAAGACTTACCAAGTGAACTAGGTTTCTGAAGGACTGAATCAGTGTGTCTGTGTGCACGCACATGTCTGTGTATCTGCTATGAAACTATGAAAGGAAGACAAAGATTGATAAGGTAAATGAGGGCTCAAACCTAAATAACTGGGGAAGGTGGAAATTCTTTGGGTACAGGTGAGGACACCTTTTGAATAAATGATTCGCATTAGCTTTGAAACCCTTTTTGTTCAAGGAGAAAAAGAATGATTTGGAAATTACTCACTTGATGTTTTTAAATGAGGGGTTTGTCATCTCTTGCCAGGAGTGAGTAATTTCTTTTGCGGCGAGTGTGTGTAGATAACACAAGCAAAATAATCCAGAGCCCGCAGTTGAAATGTGCCGAGGAAGAAGTGCAGAATGTCACACTGAATTGTGGCTTAGTAAATGCTTAGTCAAAAATTGTACTGCAAGACTTACCAAGTGAACTAGGTTTCTGAAGGACTGAATCAGTGTGTCTGTGTGCACGCACATGTCTGTGTATCTGCTATGAAACTATGAAAGGAAGACAAAGATTGAGAGGCACAGATGATGAGATAGAGCAGCCAAAAAACCCAAGAGGGATAGACAGGTCACTCTTGAGAACTCAGTTATGTATTGGAAAACTGAACTAAGGATAAACGTGCCTATCTTTACCAGGGAAAAACAAGACATAAAGATCATTCAATCAAGTGCCAGGTATATTATAGAATGTTTAAAAGATGTGCAGAGGCATCACTCCCTGCTCTAAGCAGAGGAACATGATCGGAGAAGTAAAGTTGGTTGCAGCTGTGTAATACCGCAGTGCTGGATTAAAGGGCAACTAAGTCTCCCAGTCAAATCACGAGACCTTGACGAAGCCTAAGGTGCTCACCATGTGTGTCCTCAGTATCATCTGCATGCAGTGGTGTGGTATGGAAAGCCTCGAAATAAATTTGGAGATGAACATTTCTTTAAATCTTCCTCACTCACCTCAAACAAATTAGATGGAAGCAGCTAAAGAAGTACACCTGCTTAGGACTCTACAATGAGATTACATCAGGATAAAGCTTTTGCATCTTACAAATTGCTTCCCTTATGGTATCTGGTTACGTCTTTAAGACAAGTCAGTGTCAAGGAGATATTATCACTTTGCGGACAAAGACACTGAAGCTCAGAGATGTAAAATGATTTGCCCAAAGCCACAGAGCTAGAAAATAGCCAAGCGGGGCTCAAATCCAAGTTCAATAGTCTGCCGCTGTGCCGTGTGTCCGATTGCCGTGTGAAATGGTACTTGTGGTTCTGCATTTGATTCAATTTCCTATTACAACTGCTAACAGCAGAATGCTGGAGTCCTAGTTTACAAAAAAATCACCATATCCAAATTTATAATCTGTTACAACTCTTGCAGAGGGCCAAGAAGAATGTTTATTGGAGGAATTTCTTCAGTTCTCTAGGCTAAATGAATACATTCTGAGAGTTGGTAACCATATGTGTTAAGAACCATTGCTACCTTATTTAAATTGAATAGGTTTTAGGGAGGCTGCTTCTGAGTTCCACATAAGACCGTTTGTAATTAGCTTTGGTTGGACTTACCTTCCTAACATAGGGTGCGCAGGCGGGATCTGGCTTGTCTCTGGCTGACTGGTAGAGTCAGAGGCAACGTGGTTCTGCAGAAAATGTGAGAAGAGCGCACCATGGGATTTCACTTCAAGAAGGTTAGTTTGGAGACGGGAAAGAACCTCATTCCATTTTAAACTTTAGCTCCACAATCCCAAAATTCTAATTTGAGACTGAAACAGACTTTGAGGATAAGAGCAAGTTTAAGGGAGATGTAGGCACTTTCAATTTGGGCCTGTGTGTGTATAATTTAAGTAGAGGTTTTTGCCTTATGGCACGTGTAATCATCAGAGAGAAAGAGAGACAGAGATAGTGAGAGGGAAAGTAAGAAGTCACCCCCCAGTGTGGTTAGCCATGCTGCAATTTTCCATTCTCTTCTCATGATCTTGGTCACCCATGCACACGTACCCATGCACCATATCTTAAAGATGTAACTAATAAGAGCCTCAGAAAGTTCTCAAAAAATGGAATTACAGTATGAGTTTATTTAGATATAAAAAAACTTTGAAATCCAAGCAAGATTTTTCATAATCCACATTTTCCATGATTATTTTTTTAAAGACTGGTTGTAGATGGATGGATGAGGTGGCTACAAAGTAATGATCTCTTGTTTGGCATAGAAAATTGAGTTTCCCACGTGTTTATCGCCTGGGCCACTGTTTCCTTTTGATGGATACTGAGGGTAAATGAA
This sequence comes from Tupaia belangeri chinensis, assembly GCF_000334495.1. Classification (NCBI taxonomy): domain Eukaryota; kingdom Metazoa; phylum Chordata; class Mammalia; order Scandentia; family Tupaiidae; genus Tupaia; species Tupaia belangeri. The sequence continues at coordinate 4,341,013 of NW_006160123.1, forward strand.
GTTAAATTATTTTTCTTTTTGATCCAGGCAGCTAATTCTGGATAAATGGCTTTCAAAGAAATAAACAATCTTATCTGTTCAAATTTCCCATGGATAAAGCTTTGGCAGAGTTGTCACTAACCCTGATATTCAAGTCCCCTAAAATCATTTTACTTGCTATTAAATACTTCCTTCTTAGATAAGATTGCAGAAAGCTAGCAACTTGGCTTCCTATTCAGAGAAGTCTACATCCATAATCTCAAGAGGACTGTATGACTGTTAAGACATCTGAACAGGAAGAATACATTCACATTTTCTAATTTAATAAGCATTAAGTATTATATGTATTGAGGTGTTGCTACTAGGTGACTTAGTATTTCGCCATCATGTTGGTGCTTGATAAGGATGGCATTACTGCTTCCACTTCAGGGTGAGCACAGGCGGGCTCAGAGACAACACCTTTGTGAAACAACTTACAAGTGGCAAAGGCAGGATTCAAACCCAATTTTCCAGAAATGAAATCTTTTAGATACTGTCATACCTGTAACACAGGAGTCAGGACTCATTTGGCTCCAGGCCTATGGAGTTCTCTGTCACTAGAGAACCTTTATTTCTTCCAAAGTTATTTTTCTAAAAATCTGAAAAAAAAAACTCTAGAATTTGAGCATCATGGCTTTAACTTTCTAAAAAGCAGACTGATGCAGGGCTCAGAGAAAGAACTTTAGAGGTCTTTACCTTTATGATCAGGAGAAAACCAAGTTATTGCACAGTCTAAAATGCTCCCCAAGAGCTGCTTCTATGGGGAAAATGGAATTGGTAGGTTATCTGATCTCTTCAAGTGAAAAATTGAATTAAGAATCTTCTTATGAGTGATGGACCAGAGATAGTGAGAGGGAAAGTAAGAAGTCACCCCCCAGTGTGGTTAGCCATGCTGCAATTTTCCATTCTCTTCTCATGATCTTGGTCACCCATGCACACGTACCCATGCACCATATCTTAAAGATGTAACTAATAAGAGCCTCAGAAAGTTCTCAAAAAATGGAATTACAGTATGAGTTTATTTAGATATAAAAAAACTTTGAAATCCAAGCAAGATTTTTCATAATCCACATTTTCCATGATTATTTTTTTAAAGACTGGTTGTAGATGGATGGATGAGGTGGCTACAAAGTAATGATCTCTTGTTTGGCATAGAAAATTGAGTTTCCCACGTGTTTATCGCCTGGGCCACTGTTTCCTTTTGATGGATACTGAGGGTAAATGAAGTTAAATTATTTTTCTTTTTGATCCAGGCAGCTAATTCTGGATAAATGGCTTTCAAAGAAATAAACAATCTTATCTGTTCAAATTTCCCATGGATAAAGCTTTGGCAGAGTTGTCACTAACCCTGATATTCAAGTCCCCTAAAATCATTTTACTTGCTATTAAATACTTCCTTCTTAGATAAGATTGCAGAAAGCTAGCAACTTGGCTTCCTATTCAGAGAAGTCTACATCCATAATCTCAAGAGGACTGTATGACTGTTAAGACATCTGAACAGGAAGAATACATTCACATTTTCTAATTTAATAAGCATTAAGTATTATATGTATTGAGGTGTTGCTACTAGGTGACTTAGTATTTCGCCATCATGTTGGTGCTTGATAAGGATGGCATTACTGCTTCCACTTCAGGGTGAGCACAGGCGGGCTCAGAGACAACACCTTTGTGAAACAACTTACAAGTGGCAAAGGCAGGATTCAAACCCAATTTTCCAGAAATGAAATCTTTTAGATACTGTCATACCTGTAACACAGGAGTCAGGACTCATTTGGCTCCAGGCCTATGGAGTTCTCTGTCACTAGAGAACCTTTATTTCTTCCAAAGTTATTTTTCTAAAAATCTGAAAAAAAAAACTCTAGAATTTGAGCATCATGGCTTTAACTTTCTAAAAAGCAGACTGATGCAGGGCTCAGAGAAAGAACTTTAGAGGTCTTTACCTTTATGATCAGGAGAAAACCAAGTTATTGCACAGTCTAAAATGCTCCCCAAGAGCTGCTTCTATGGGGAAAATGGAATTGGTAGGTTATCTGATCTCTTCAAGTGAAAAATTGAATTAAGAATCTTCTTATGAGTGATGGACATACCAAATAATGAAGAAGAGGAGTTAATTCTGGGTGAGGGAGAAAGTTCAAGAAACAAAAATCATGATATGCTCTTTGCCTCAGCAACGATTCATGGTAACTATAACAATTGTGATAAAACTCCCCTGGGAAGGTACCGGAAGGAAGATTGAGTGTAGACATGAAGGTGAGGGGGTGATAACTGGGTCCTCAGGGTATAATTTTTATCCAGAATACCTGATCTATGAGTACAATTTTTAGTAAAATTCACCCACAATGAGTAGATGGCTCTAGCGAACGAGTTTGTTTTATACTCAAGGCCATACAATCTTTATAAAAAGAGCTATAATTTTTAATCAATATACTGAAACTTAAAAAGTGCCTCTAGTGTAATATCTCTGACTCCAATTTTGAAAAACTAACCAGGAAGATCTTCCATAAGGTCTTTGGTTTGTTTATAAAAGAATATTAGATCTTTATCAAAATGGGTAAAAACTTTAACTTTACGAATGTGCTGGTCATAATCAGCTTTTCTAGATGGACATTTGAATTTGAATTATGAGGCAATCAGCCTTAGTTACTGAGCATATGGCCTCTAGGTAGGTAGGTCACTTCCTTTCTCTGGGTCTCATTTCCCTTCTGTGGAATGAAGGAGCTGAGCTTAGTCCTTACAGTCCTTTTCAGCACCACAGTTCAGGGTGGCAGAACTTGTAGACCTCCCTGTTACTACACACCTGATTCCTGAGGAACACCTTCTCAGCTTCAGGGTTGGCCTGCTTATAAAGGAAGTGAAGGAAGTGCACTTTAGTCTTGCTTGTGTCCAGCTGGAACAAGGACAGGGGTTCTTTAGGAGGCCTCTGAGGATAAAGCAAACCCATTTATGGGTTTCTACCATAAATGTGACTACTGTGTGGAGGTTGCATGCACTGAGCAGGCCAATACCTGGGGTAGCACTTTTGTGAAGAATCTTCACTATTAGAAAAGGTATTCTTTTGTATTCACACCTGGATGATTGATCCAAATTGTAGAGAGTGTATCGATAGACAATAGGAATGAAAGAATCTTTTAGAATCTGAAGTAAACACAAAGCAGGAAATGGCAAAGCTTTTCTGAATTTGATTGACAAAGGGGGGCTGAATGATGCATTGGGAATGCTTCTGCTACACAAGCGAACATCTGAAGGCTTCTCAGTCCAGATCCTTAATGGCCTGCATGTCGCTCAAGGCTCAGGGAAGCAACGTGGTCTATCAGATGTGTGACACTGGTGCTGGACTGGCCCCCAATGCTCCAGCCTCTTGTCACTTTAACCCTACAGATAATTCTGTTACTGCTCCCTAACTGTTGACCCTGAGCAGAGGGTTCCCTGTAGTGCTGTGATCTGAGGGCTGGGAGAGCCAGTCCCTTGCAGCTGTGGCATTGATTTTCCACAGGTGTGTGAGCTATTTTGGTTTACAGTGTTATAACTTGGTGGCAGGAGAAAACAGGTGGGAGCCAGGGAGACAGTGATGGGACATTCCTATCTGCTGTTCTAGAGTTGGCCATCCTAGTTAAAGACGATTTAACTTTTTTTTGAAATAATATACACCCTCCATTTTCTCCTGCTTATCCTTCCTGCTTCTTTGAAACAGGACTACTTCCTGTACCAAAATGCCCTTGGTGTTTCTCCATGTCTGTACCTTTGCTCAGGTAGCCTCTGTATTTGGAACATCTGTAACTTCTTCACCTGTTAAAGTTTCCCTTTCCCACCAAGTGGTGACTCTTCATGGAGGTGTTCACAACCCACCTGCACCCCGTTTGGAATCCATGCCCATCTTCTCTGTGTGCTTTTAGATGGCCTTTAATTTGGTCCTCTGGCAGTGGAGCTTGTTTCGGGCCACCAATGTCTTGCCTCTGTGGTGCTCCATGCCCATGCTGGCTTCTAGCAGTTTCTCCTAGGACCATGTTAATTCTAATCTTTTTTTTTTTTTTGAGAGGTTTTTGCTATAGGTTGCGTGCGCTCACCAGACAGAGACAGAAAGTGAGAAATCACCCCCCAGGGAGGATGGCCACGCCACAATCCCTTCTCCATTCTCCTCTTGGGATCTTGGGCACGCACGCACACGCCCCCGGTGTCCAGGATGTGAACCGCGTTCGACTGCGTGGGAGTCCAGCAACATAGGCATTGTGCTAACTGATGGTCCCAATTCCAATCTTTTGTGAAAGGTCTTTTGCTTTGCATATGGGGCTCTCCCTGCCGAGAATGCACTACCTATTACCGACCCCATTTTGCTGGGTAGTGACTACTCACCCATGTGTTAGCCTCAGTATCACTCTATCATGAAGCCTCGTCTGAGGCCCCAGACCAGGTTGTGTCCGCCTATTATGTGCTCTCGTAGGACAAGTTATTTCTCTTTTAGTGCTTACCACTGTTGTCATGAAGTACTTAGTTCAATGTCGATTTGCTTGATGACATTCTCCTAGGCTAATGTAAAAGCCTTCTAAATAAAACATTCTGTTTTTCATATAATCCTCAGTTCCCAGTACGGTGTTGATGTTATGGTAAAAAGTGAATAATTTTCCCCTGGATATTCAGCTTGTTTTTCCTATTGAGTCTGAGTTCCTTCATAACAGGTGACTGACCTCTGCTCCCAAGGCCAGGTCAGAGTTCTGATTAGATCTGTTTTTCTTTTTTTAAAAATTGTATTGTGCTAAGATATATGTAACATAAATTTACTATTTAAATAATTTAAAAATGTTTAATTCAGTGGGACTGAGTTACCACTGACCTAGGCTCTTAGTTGGATCAGTGTGGGAAAAGCTGGAGGCAATGAGGAATCAGTGTAATGTCAAAGAGCTGTGAGAATTAAAGGAAAAATGCAACATGCTGAGTCTACAGAGGGAGGTGGTACATGAGAAAATCTAGAGCCCTATGAAAGTGACTTGAAGTGAGGTCAGAGGGAAAGTGGTTTCCAGGGAGACCCAGAGGGACAAACGTGGTAGTAGGGAGCCTTCTGTGGATCATTTTAACTGAGTTCATGGGTGCCAGCATGGTGGGGCAGCCAGGACACCAGAGACCTTGTCTCACTCATGTCTCTTTACCTAAGATCTCTCCTAGTCTTTGGCATGTGAGAAGGCATGAAATGAAAATTTTTAGTGAACTCTAACTCATGCTTTATGGTCACTGCAGAGGAGGGGATGGATATTCAGGGTGTGGCTATTGCCTCTTTGGGCCATACTTAATGATGTCTAGAAGAATCAGTTGCCCCTAGCCACAAGAACTTTGGTGTTTCCTTGAAAAGTCTATTTTAGCTGCTTTACTTTTCAAGTGATAATCGGGGAGTGGGGGGGTGGGGGGCGGTTAGGAAGTCATTAAGAGCAAGAAGCCAGGTTTGCCAAATCCTCAACTTTTAGCCAAGGAGCAGGGTAGCTGGGGAATCAGGAGGCAAATGAATGTGTGTGTCCTTTTGCTGGCCTCTGGCATATCAGAGCTGTGAGCCTGCATGCCTCCTCCCTGCCTGCCCTGTTGAACTTGGTGTTGCAGGGGTAGTGCTCAGAGAACTCCTTTGTAGCTTCTGACAGGTTTTAGTCCCTCTCTTTGGCTCCGTTCACATTACTGATGGATTTGGATTCAGTTGCCAAAACCTTAGAATGGAAAGAGCATGTTCTTTCTCGGAGTCTGGGAGCATAGAGGGGACAGTGAATGCTCCTCAGAGAGGAGGAGGATGCCATCCTTTTTTTTTTTTTTTTTGACTGCTCTTTCTCTAGTTGGAAAACGGTCACAGTTAGTAACAGTCAAGATCCTTTTAATGGACAGGAAAGAGGCATTTTAAAAGGCAATAGAACAGTGGAAATACATATGTGAAGGTGGGAATTACCATGGAGTGAGAAAAAGTCTGAGGGAGGTATGGTGGAAACAGTGGCAAAAAAGTGAGAAATAGGATTGACAAATTGTGGCCAGATGAGAGAGGACTGAAAAGTAAGCAGAGGTGTAGACGTGATGTAACAACTTATGGGATGACATTGAAATACTTTGAGAATTTATTAAGCAGATTTTCTTGAATGCCATTGTGTTGCAGATGTTGGTATAATGGGAGATGCAATGGTAAGCGGGATTAGTGTGGACCCGCCCTTAAACAGCATACAATCTCAACATCCAGAGGCTGAGCAAAAGAGGGAACTGTTAAAGAATATCAGAAAACCTCCATACTCCTGCTTTTGTTCCTGTAAATGAACCGTGACCTCAGTTAGAAGGCTGCTTTTTCTGTTGACCCCTAGGTAAGCTGATCCCAGCATAGCCAATCACAGCAGCTAGCCTTCAGTGGATCACAGGAGATCTGCATTATCAACTGTTAATGCAGATGAATTCAAGATGTAAACAATCCAATTGTTTACCTGCTTCCTTCACTTTTGCATTTTTAAGGCACTTTCCCCTTCTGGAACTTAAATATGGTTTGACCACAAGGCTACCTGGAGTTGCTTGAAAGTTGTTCTGGGAAACTTCTCAATTTGAATAGTGTTAAGACTTGCTCAATTAAATGCCACTAAATCAAATACATTTAAAAAATAAAGAACATGCAGTCCAGAGAGAGGCGATTAAGCTCTAGGAATTACAATGCACTGCCTATATGGAAAGAAGTCAAAATCTAAAATGAAGATCTAAAACAATCTAAAGAAATGAGGTCTTCATAATTCTGATTTTTATGCATTCTAACTTGAAGTTTTGCAGTAACAATACATCAATTATGAAAAGCTTGAGCTTGTGGTGATGAAAATGAGAACGAACACACAGAAGAGGTATATTTGAGGGAGAGTACCTTCCCTGGTTTGCATTTAGCATATATTTGAAAGTAGAAACTTGCAACTCTAGATTGCTTAGGAAATGGCAGAAAGATTAGTTACAGGACTTTGAACTTGGGTGACAGACTGAAATTACTGATGACAACAAAGAAGCTGGGGAGAGGAAGGGGATGTGAGGGGAAGGGAAGGCACTATTGTCTGAGCATGTCCCCTAAATGTCATATGTTGAAACTTAACGATCTTCCATCTTATTGTGATAGTATTAAGAGGTGATTAAACCACGAGGACAGCTCTCATGGATGGGGTTAATAGCCCTATGAAAGGAATTTAAGGTATTGCTCTTCTGCTCTTGTACCTCACCTACCATGCGAGGACACGGATGTGGTACCATCTTTGAGGAATGGGCATTTATCAGACACTGAACCTGCTCATGGCTTAACCTTGGACTTCACACCTCCATCACTATGAAAAAGCCATTTATAAATAACCCAGTGGTCAGGTATTTAGTTATAGCAGCACAAATGGGACTAAGAAGGGAAAGGAAGAGGCTGAATTTGGCTTAAGGAGACATGTTGAGTTTAAAGTGATGGTGAAACACCCCAGAGGAAATGTCTAGTTTATTTAGTTAGAGCGTAAAGCAAGCAAACAAGGCTCTGGAGAGAAGTATTAGAAATCACATGTTAGAACAGGCTTGGAGATATTCACTGGGAGTTATTAGTCAAGTAATGATAATGGAATCTATCAGACTGCATTCTCTGGGAAAGGGAATAAAAAAACATGGAAAGGACCATAGAGTTAAGAACCATGACTGAGAAGTTATTACATTTCTTCCCATGATTGAGGTCTGGACTTGATTTTGCTGCTTAACTCTGGTTCCATGTGCCCAGGGCGAGCGCTTCCCTTCACTACAAGCCAAGTTCAGTCTGAGTTCTCTGTCTTCCAAGGTTACACCTCTCTGATGGACCTTTACTCTCAACCCAGTTTTATGGGAAGAAGCTAAACCTCAGTTGCTCCAGCCTCTTCTCCCAGTAGCTTGACCTTGTCTCAGTGCCACTTAGCTATTGATGCAATGAGGATCCTATTTTAAATGAGATAAAACCCTCTCCCCACAAATGGCCTCAGACCATGCCAATTCCAGACACCAGATTTTACCAGTCTATAGAGGTGGCTGCTGCTGTTTTTCTCTCACTACACCAGATGGGGTAGATCTAATTCCCGGACTCAGATATGTAACCTGCGTGTCTTGCTACACCTTTTCTGTCACTCCATTGATGTTTAAATCTCCAGCTCTAACTGGCCCTGTTTTTACCTCTACATCTTTACTGGCATCCAGCTAAAGTGCTGGTACACCTCCATGGCTCGGGTAAAGTGAAGAATGCACAATTCCTAGCATGACTTTCTTTGGCTCTATAGAGCTGAGTGCTAACTACTTAGATCAGTGTGTCTTAAGTATTTTATATGCCCCCTCCACAGGTTTTGAAGAAATCTTTCTATGAGGGCCTCACATGGTCTGGGAATAGTGCAAGCATTGTAAAATTTTGTCCATTTCTTGATTCTATTATCCTAAGTGCCTGTTACAAACAAGGGTGATAATCTAATTTGGAAGCTTATCCAGTCTAAAGTCAGCTTTCTAGAATGGAAACAAAGAAAATCATGGACATAAGAATTGTTACATTTTATATCTTCTGAGAAAGAATGATAGTTTTTTATTGTGAATTTTTCTGAGTGTTGCTGCTATGAAGCATGACATAACCTGAAGCTGTAATAGAAAAGGAGAGTCTGTCATTTGGTACCAAGTAGCTGAATCTAGAAGATGTAAAGCTAAGTGAAACAATGTTCTATTTTTGACTAAAATAGAGAGGGTTGGATCACAAACTTTCCAGAGTAGAAAAGATAGTGTCCTTGTCAACCTTTTATTTGTGTGCAGCAAAGCTTGATATCAAAGCTTTACAGATGTACTGAAAAAATTTTCACAAGTTAACCTCTGTTATGGTCATAGATGTAAAAAAATAGAATAAAATATTAGCAAAGTAAATCAAGTGACATTTGAAAATGATTTTATGTTATGAACAACTTGAGTTTAGAAATTCAAGGTTGGTTTAACAATCAGAAATTGATGTGATTTACTACATATGCATTACAAAGAAGAAAAACCATATAAACCCATTAATGAATACAGAAAATATCTGATAAAATTCAAAACCAAGTTATGGCTAACATAAAAATAACCTTTAAAAAATGTGTGGGAATCACTAAGTGAAATACTAAAGTACACTGTCTGGCATTGGGAATGAAACAATGACAAGATGGCGACCACTTCAATGGAACATTGTCTATTAGAAATCACCAGGGCAGTAAGGCAAGAAAACTACATGCAAAGTATAAAGACTATGAAAGAAAATAAACTATTAGATGTGTATGTAGAGAATTTAAAGAATTTATATATAAATTATTAAAATGAATAAATGACTTTAGCAAGGTCACTGAACACAAAGTAAATATGCAAAAATTAGTAGAATTTCTGTTTCTTCAACAAACAGCTAGGGTTTTTTTAAAATAAAAATTAGAATATCAAAAACGGTAAGCATTCAGGAATTAGTGTAATAAAAGAAATGCAAAAACTCAACCATAATATTAAACATCTTACTGAAAAAAATGAAGGTGTAAGTAAGTGGAGGGAAGTATTTATATATTTATATGTATGTTTATATATTTATATGTATTCATATATATAAATTCATATTACAAAATCATATATGCCATCCTTGAAGGTGAGTAGGAAAAATAAATGTCTTTTAAAAATAGGGCCTGTAGCCACTGATCCACCCTAATGGCTGG
>NW_006160123.1:4354121-4369270 GCF_000334495.1 Tupaia belangeri chinensis
ACTGCCCACTTGCCTTTGGACCTCAGGTTTGCGTCTTGTGACTTTAAGATGAACTTGCGCCCCTCCCCACCCCATCAGGAGACTGGTTCAAGAGGCATTTGCGTCCTGAGACTTTAAGATGAACTTGCGCCCCTCCCCACCCCATCAGGAGACTGGTTCAAGAGGCATTGCTAGACACCAGGCTGCAGGCCTTAATGGCTGGGACCTATAGCTCATGCCCACCCCCCTCCCCCCACTTGCCTTTGAACTCTAAGAACTTCAGTGTTTTGAATAGCATGTGGTGATTTCTTACTCCTGAGCTGAAGCTTGTTAGCTCAGTTGGGGGTTCACCACTCTTTAGAATCAGGAAGGACTTTTGCTTATCCAGGACCTGTGACTATAGTGCAGGGTACTCCTGAGCAACAGGGAGATGAACCAGAAGAGAGATTGCCAATTTTCTACTCCTGCACACCTTTGAACACTTAAAGGTACCTTGAACAAGTTAGGAAGGATTGAATAGACCACCAGATGACTAGGAACAATCACAAGCACAAGAAACATGAGCAACCACCAAAATCTCCCGCCCCCCGCAAGGGAAAACGTCAATCCCACATCACTCACAGACAATACAAAGGACATTGTGGACATGTTGGATAAGCAATTCAGAATATTTGTAGTGACCAAACTGAGATGCAAGAGAAAAGAGACAATGAACTCCAGGAGATGAGGAAGTCCTTTCATGATTTGAAAGAAGAAATAGACACCTTAAAAAAGTCAGATGGAACTGCTAGGGATGAAGAATGTGATACAGGAAATTGAAACCTCCCTCGAAAGTATTAAAAGTAGATTAGATCACACAGAAGATCAAATTTTGAATGTAGAAGACAAAAACTCTGACCTAGAAAAGAGTATCAAGAAGACTGAGAAAACAACCAAGAAAACTGAGGATCATCTACAAAGAATACTGGATACCATCAAGCGCCCCAACATTCGGATAATTGACATCCCAGAAGAGAAAGAAAATAATGGTATTGATAATTTCATGAAATCCTGAAAGAAAACTTTCCAAATCTAGAAAGGCATTTAAATATCCATACCCAAGAAATACATAGGACCCCAAATAGAATCAACCCAAGAAGATCTTCTCCAAGGCACATCATAGCCAGATTGGCAAAAACAACAAAGACAAGATAACTAAAATTGGCAAGAGAGAAACATCAAGTTACTTACAAAGGTCACCCCATCAAGCTAACATCAGACCTCTTGTTGGAAACAACGCAAGCACGGAAAGAATGGGGCAACATAGTCAAAGTGTTGAATGTAAAACAATTTCAAGAATACTATGCCCAGCAAGATTATCTTTCATATGGGAAAAAAAGATAAAAACATTCTCAGATAAACAAAACCTGAAAGAATTTATGAACTCCAGACAAGCTCTTCAAGAGATTCTTAAAGTAGTGCTATACCAGGAAAACTGAAAAATCAGATGGACTGTTAGAACAAAAAACAACCAAGGAAATGCCTCACCTAATGATAGGAACTGGTCTGGAAATATCAATAATAACATCGAATTTAATGGATTATAGTCTCCAATTAAGAGACACAGACTGGCTAAATGGATAAAAAACAAACAAAACCAAAAAAACCGTCTGTTGTCTGAGAAACGCACCTTATGGATAAAGACATACATAGACTAAACATGAAGGGCTGGAAAAAGATATTCCATGTAAATGGAAATCAAAAAAGGGCTGGAGTTGCAATATGGATTTCAGACAAAATAGGCTTCAAGATTGTAAAAGGAGAAAAAGAAGGGCATTATATTATAGTATAACAAGAAGTCATAACACCTATTAATATCTATGCATCCAACACAGGAGCACCAAAATATGTGAAGGAAAGACTGTTGGAGCTAAAAGGAGAAATAGGGAGCAATACTATAATTGTTGGGAGTTTCGACACCCCATTATCTCCTTAGACAGATCTTCTAGACAAAAGATAGATACAGGATCTGAATACTGTAAATCGAATGACTTGATAGATATCTATAGCACTTTCTACTCTAAGACGACAAAATATACGTTTTTCTCACCCTGCCGTGGAATTTTTTCAAAGATTAACCATATGATAGGACACAAATCAAGCCTTTACAGATTCAAAGGCACAGAAACTATATCCAGCATCTTCTCTGACCATGATGAAATTAAACTCCATATTAATTTCAAGAAACACTCTTGAAAATATACAAACACATGCAAATTGAACAACCTACTTCTGAATGATTTCTTAACCACTGAAGAAATTATGTCTGAAATAAAAAATATGGAAACAAATGATAATGAGTACACGAGCTTCTATAATCTATGGGACACAGCAAAAGCATTCATAAGAGGGAAATTCATAGCAATTAGTGTACATAAGAAAAAATGGAAAGGTGGCAAATAGATAACCTAACATAATGCCTCAGGGAATTGGAAAAACAACAAGACCCAAACAATGCCAGGTGAAAAGAAATAATAAAGATTCGAGCAGAAATAAATGAAATAGAAAATAAATGATCCATACAGAAAATAAATGAAAGCAAAAGCTGGTTTTTTGAAACGATGAACAAGATCGACACACCATTGGCTAGACTGATAAAGAAGAAGAAAGAAAGAAACCAGATAAATCAAATACATGATGAAACAGGCAACATTACAACAGAGACATAATAGAAATATAAAATATCATTAGAGGATACTATGAGTGATTAAATGCCAACAAACAAAAGAACATGGAAGAGATGGACAAATTCCTGGATGCATATTATCTACCAAGATTAAATCAGGAGGACATAGAAAAACTGAATAGACCCATAACAAGCCATGAAATTGAATCAGTAATAACCTCCTGACAAAGAAAAGCCCAGGCCCAGATGGCTTCACTTCTGAATTCTACAAACATTTGAAGGAAGAGTTAACCCCTATCCTACTCAAATTATTTCTGAATATTCAAAAGAAAGGAAATTCTTAATTCATTCTATGAAACCTCCATCCTCATTCTCAAAACAGATAAGGGCATGACAAAAAAGGAAAACTACAGATCAATATCATGGATGAATATAGATGCAAATATTCTCAACAAGATAATTACAAATCGTATCCAACAACATATAAGAGATTATTCATCATGACCAGGTAGGCTTTATTCCAGGGATGCAAGGGTGGTTCAACATATGCAAGACTAAATATAATACACCATAACAGAAAGAAAGATAAAACCATATGATTATTTCAATTGATGCTGAGAAAGCATTTGATAAAATACAACATCCTTTCATGATTTAGACTCTCTGAGATTGGTATAGAAGAAAAAAAAAGGGTCATTTCTCGACACAACAAAAGCCATATATGGAAAAACCTATAGCTAACATTATACTGAATGGGGAAAAGCTAAGAGTTTTTCCACTAAAAACTGGTACTAAACAAGGCTGCCCCTTTCTCCACTGCTTTTTAATATAGTGTTGGAAGTCTTAGATAATGCAATCAGAAAACACTATAAAAGGCATTAAAATAGGCAAAGAAGAGTTGAAAATATCTTCATTCACAGATGACATAGTGGCATATTTAGAAGACCCAAAGGTTTCCATGAAAAAAAAATTCTCAAAGTAAAAAATGAATACAGAAAAGTGGCAGGATACAAAACCAACATCCAAAAATTATAGCATTTCTGTACATGAACAAGTTGAATGAAACATAGCTGAAGAAAGGAACCCCTTTTACCATAGCCACAAAATGTAAAAGATACTAAGGAAGTCGAAGACCTTTACAAAGAAAACTGTGAAAATCTTAAAGATATTGAAAAGGACATAAAGTAGAAAGACACCTCATATTCCTGGATTGGAAGAATGAATAAAAATGGCAATTCTACCCAAGTTAATCTACATATTTAATGCAATTCAAATCAAAATACCAGAGATATTCTTCACAGATCTAGAAAAGACAATCATAGAATTTGTCTGGAATCATAAAAGACCCTGTATTGCCAAAGTAATCTTGTAAGAAAAGTGGAGTGGGTGGCATATCATTCCCTGACTCCAAGATATACTATAAAGCTGTGATCATCAAAGCAGAATGTTAGTGGACCACTAAAATAGAATAGAGACCCCAAAAATAACCCCCAAAGCTTAGAGCCAACTGATTTTTTTTTTCTTTTTTACAAAGCATACCAGTCAATCCTCTCTAGTAAATGAAAAACCTCTTCAGTAAATGGTGCTGGAAAAAGTAGGTATCAGTTTGAAAAAAAAAAAAAAAGAAACTGAACCCCCATCTTTCACCATTAACAAAAATCAACTCAAAATGGATCAAAGATCTGAACATAAGACCTTAAACCATAAAACTACTGGTGGAAAATTCTGGGAGACACTGAGGTAGGCAAAGACTTCTTAAATAAGACTCCCAAAGCACAAGCAATAAGCCCTAAGAAAGACAGCTGGGAATATATCAGACTAAGAAGTTTCTGCACAGCAAAGGACACAGTAACTAGTGTGATCCAACAACCCTCAGAATGGGAGAATATTTTTGTAAAACATACCTCAGACAAGGGACTGATAACCAGAATACACTGGGAACTCAAGCAGCTTACCTGGAAAAAAAATGATTAACCCAATCAAAAGATGGGAAAATGAGCTGAACAAAAATATATTTAAGGAAGACATATGAACAGCCAAAAAGCATATGAGGAAATGCTCAACATCCCTCATCCTAAGGGAGATGCAAATTAAAACCGCAATGAGATACCACCTAACCCCTGTCAGAATGGCAACAATTAGAAATATAAAAAGTGATAAGTGCTGATGGGGATGTGGTGAAAAGGGAACTCTCCTACACTGTTGGTGGGAATGTAAACTAGTTCAGCCACTGGGGAGAACATATGGAGCTTCCTCAAAGATCTACAATTAGAACTACCATTTGATCCAGCAATCCCACTTCTGAGTATCTGCACAAAGGACAGGAGAATGCTCAGTCAGAAAAGCACTTGCTTATCAATGTTTACTGTGGCATTATTCACAATCGCTAAGACATGGAACCAACCCAAATCTTCACAAACAGATGACTGGATTGAAAAAAAGTGTGGCATATATACTCTGTGGAATACTACTTAGCCATAAAAAACAAGACCCTGGCATTTGATAGAAAGTGGTCAGATATGAAGGATCTATTGCTGAGTGAAATAAGCCAGGATATAAAAGAAAGATGTTATATGTATCCACTTAATATATACCGATTATCTGCACTTTATGGTAGAGATCAAAATATTGGAAGGCATAAGATCAGTGACAATAGTTAGGGATGCTAAAGACGGTGTGGAATGGGGTGGGAGAAAGGAAGTGTATAGAGAAAGATAAGAGAATAGAGAGGCAGGACATTAGTGGGACACAGAAACGGCTTATTACCTGTTGATAACATGTCTAGTATTCTCAGCTGGACTGGTCTGAGGTGTATTCATGTTGGGTAAATTCTCTTTACAAGCAAAATGATATATAGTGATTGAATGTTTAAAAAAATGAGAATAAAAATAACCTGGAAAAAATTATGAAAAACTACTTGATGATGATGATGTGGATACTAATGTCTTTGTCTTGACTGATATGTGTGGTATTCCTTCTGGAAAAAGAAATGTAATACATTGTAAAGATATGTGATTCAATGTAATATAAACAAGATTATGATAAAAATTTAAAAAAATAGACCGGATGTGGGAAGATGTTACATGCTTTCATCTGTGCAATTTGAAGAGCCTCAACTTAATTGTTTTTATAGATTGCTCCCTAAGTGTTGGGCGATTGGAATTTAGAAATGACTAAGATACAGTCCATACCCGTGGGCATCTAGAAATGTGTGTATGTGTGCCAGCTGCAGTGGTGTGTGCTGCTAAATACTGTGTTCCTTAGGTTAGACCACATGAGAGGCCTTATGTTTGAGTCCTGGTCCAAACTAAAAGGTCAGCCACAGTGGTGAAGCCTATAATCCCAGCCACTTGGTAGGCTGAGGCAGGAGGATCATGAGCACAGGGTTAACCAGGGCAATATAGTGAAATTCTGTTTACAAAAGAGTTGGGCATGGTGGTGCATGTATCTATAGTGTCAACGGGAAGGGTAAGGCAAGGGGATTGCAACAGAGACCCTGTCTTAAAAAAATTACATGTACATGTATGTGGAAAAGGTGGCCCCTGAACACATTCAGTAACATAATACAATGGGTTTAGTGAGATGAAATAGAAGGTGCAATTGAAGGGGTCCAAGAGAAGATAAAATGGTGCATGCATTTGTTCTGCTTATGTGTATATATTTATTTATGCCAGAGGGCATGTGTTTATATCAGAGAGAGAGGCTCCCAGTGGATCCTGATCATGGTGCAATTTCCTTTCCTCCATTCCCCCATTTGGTCAGATCCTAGGCATGTGGCACAGATGACTGGCATGTTTTTCAAGCCACCAAGGCTGAGATTTGAATCACAGTCAGCCATGTGGGACCCTTCTTCTATATAGTGCTTAACCACTGCATTACAGGCCTGATGCTGATCTGTTTTTCATGGATACATTTAATTAGATAAATTTAATGAGATATTTTGGTGTTTAGCAGAATTTTCCAAGCAGGTAGCTTGCTTGTTTATGTATGCATATTAACATGCTTGTCTGGGAGACAGGGCTATGGAAATCCCAGGAAGAGGGCTTTATATGAGATATGGCATGGGAGAGTGAACATTTTTAACTCAGGGAGTATGTCTGTGTTACTTAAGCATTAAGCGGGGGGTGTTAAAGTGGCTTCAGTTGTAGTTAGGACAGGGACTGTCATGAAGGGCATCATCCCTGGCAAACAACTTTCTATCTATGGGCTACTCTTCAAATTGTGGTGTGCATGAGAATTACTCTAAAGTGTGTTTAGCATTCAGATTCCAAGACTGTCCTGAGAAATCATGATCGGTAGGTCTGAAGGCTCAGGAAAATTGACTCCGATGGCTCTTGAAGGGCAGTTTGTTTGGCAGCTACTCCAGGGTAACTGTTCTCAATCACCGATGCCTTTCTTGAAGGTGAGGATGGAAATTAATATTTCTTAAAAATAGACAGGACATCATGTTATATAAGATGGTGAGTGAAAAAGCTGAGAAGCTGAGTACTAAGGAGAAGAAACCTGAAGCCAGAAAGGCTGATGCCAGTAGCAAGGCTAAAAAGGGTGACCCCAAGGGTAAAAAGTTCAGGAAGGGGAAGCCCCATTGCATTTTAAAATGGTCCTAATTGGAGGAATCGACAGGTACTCCTGATCTGCTGTGAATTCCAGGAAGGCCATGTACAAGAGGAAACACTTGGCCACTAAATCCAGGATTAAAAAGGATTAAAAAGGAGGTTTTTTTTTTTTTTTTTTTTTGAGAGGTTTTTGCTATAGGGTGCGTGTGCTCGCCAGACAGAGACAGAAAGTGAGAAATCACCCCCAGGGGGGATGGCCATGCCGCAATCCCTTCTCCTCCATTCTCCTCTTGGGATCTTGGGCACACACGCACGCACATGCACCCGGCGTGAGTTTAAGCTACCAGGTCTGGGACGCGAACCTCAGTCAACTACATGGGAGTCCAGTGACATAGCCATTATGCTAACAGCTTGTCCCAAAAAGGAGGAGTTTCTTGCTACTGTAACAAAACCAGTTGGTGGAGACAAGAATGGTGGTACTAGAGTGTTTAAACTTTACAAAATGCCTAGGTATTATCCTACTGAATATGTCTTGAAAGCTGTTGAGCCACAGCAAAGCAAACAAAAACAGTCAGTATGTGAGAAAGCTGAGAGCCAGCATCCCTCCTGGGACCATTCTGATCATCCTCACTGGGCATCACAGAGACAAGAGCGTGGTTTTCCTGAAGCACTTGAGCAGCGGCTTACTACTTGTGACTGGAGCTCTAGTCCTTGATGAAGTTCCACTGTGTGGAACACACCAGAAATTTGTCATCACCACCTCCATGAAAATTGATGTTAGCAATGTAAAAATACCCAAACACATCAATGATGGTTACTTCAAGAAAAAGAACCTATGGAAGGCCAGGCACTAGGAGGGAGAGAGCTTTGACGCAGTATCAGAAATACAATATTACAGAGCAGCACAAGGTTGATCAGAAAGTTGTGGACTTGCAAGTTTAACCAAAACTCAAAGCTGTTCCTTGGCGCAGGGCTATCTGTGATCTACATTTGTCCTTAAGAGTGGAGTTTATCTTCACCAATTGGTGTTGTAAATTTCTTGCCTAAGAACTTAATTAAATAACTGATATATAAAATAAGACAGGACTTCAGCTCCTCATCCCCCTGACCCCTCCATCTTGAATTAGGTTATTCCATACCCAGATGAGTGCCACCAGTGTTCCCACCATTTGTCCAAAAAAGCCTTGTTTGTCCCATCCCTCCCGCTTTAAAACCCTTACTGCAAATGTTCCCCTCACCTTCAAATAGAACTGATGAACTAGTGTTTTCAAAGCATTGATAAATTAATTATAATTCGATGTAATAAAGTATTCTTCTGAGCAAAATGAAGGTATAATAACGATGAAAAAGTGAATTCAAAAGCTGACATACTAATGACTATTTACTGGTGTCTCCTCAGTGTGCAGTGTTCAGTTTTAGGACTGGCATCTAGATGTTCAAAGAATAGTTGAATTCATAATGAATGAATGAGTAAATATGACAGTGGGCAGGCAGGCCTTTGTACACATCGAGTGTCCTCCCAGGAAACCAGCAAAAAGTCTGCTCTAAAGGCTGTGAGTGAGAGTATTGACTTCAGCAGTGAGTCTACCAGTGCCCCAGGCCCAAGGGAGCTGAAACCGCTCGTGTTGGCCAGATAGGCTGGAAAGCCAGAGTAGACGCCATCCACTTCAGACTGTTCCCTGAGCATACACACCCTCCGACTGTTGGAAATGACAACTTGTATTGAGTTTGGTCATTACTTAATTTATGGAGATTTACTGGGTTGAGTTTCACATATTTCCTAGGACTTTGTAGTCCAACATTTGTTCTTTGGATTTAAAGGTGAAATAATGAAGTTATAATCCAGGATAAAACTCTGTCTCAGGGAGAAAATATATGCATAGGATCCCTAAGTAAGTGCTGGAGACAGCAGAGGCTGGCAGTTGGCTCTTGGCAGAGTCTGCCTGGCTCCAGCGTGTGGTCAAGCAGCCAGGATTCCTATGTAGGATCTCGCCATCCACAAACCCTCGCTCGTGCAGGAGGTGGCGGAACACCCCCACATCCCAGCCCTGGGGCTCCTGCACATTCTCTGTGGCAGAAAAAGGATTAAGTAAGAGTCTCTTCCTCTTCTTCTTGCTCCCCAATTTAGACATCAATATGGTAAAACAATCATTTGAAATGAAAGCCCCTTAATGAATATTTAACTTTCTGTTTGGCCACAGATGATTTTAACATTCTTTGGAGACTCTACTCCCCTCCTTATTTTAAGAACTTTCACATTTTAATGTCAAAACAACTTCAAGAAATAGGAACAGTTTGCCCATAGAGCCTGGCTCTAAGAAGCTAACCTATTTTGCAGTTAGACTCTTGTGGTTGGGGTATTTAGGGTCAGTTTTAATGTACTGTGTCTTTCATCAGCATGGGGTTTGGTTTTCCATTTCAGAACATAGCTCCAGTTTCATACAGATTTAATGTAACTTTGCCTTTCCCTGGCAAGTTACTTGCCCTCTCTTGGTTCTTAGAATCATGGGGTTTTTCTTATTTGACCCTCAATTTCTCTATCTTTGAAATGCAGATAACGTTGCTATATTCCTTGTGAACTTGCTTTGAGGATTAAATTAAACTATTGTGGCACCGGAAAAGTCATGATGCATTTTGGCATAGAAAAACCTGTCATGAATTTCCTACAACCCAATAATATATTTAAAGCACTTAACACACAAAGCTAGCTGTTAACTTATCCATTCCTGTATAACACAATGTTAACTACAGAAAGTCACTGCTCTTTACTCCGTGGCCACATACCCTTCTACCTGTTTATCTGTCATGGGACATATGCACATTTTTGCTTTCTTTCCAGAATGCTCTAATATTTCCTTATTAACTTGTGAGGCACAATGATCCAGGCATTCTCTTGGCTGCAGGGAGCTTTTGATTTTGCATGCATGGATCCAGCTGATGTGAGTAGAGAGAAGTAAGTCTGAGAAAAGGTGTGAAGATTGACTTTTGAAATCTGCCAGCCTGTGACTAGGCAGCGTCTAGCCCCAATTTACTGAGAACAACTCTGATTTTAGCGCGTCTCAGGAAACTCCCCTCAATCCCAGGCAAACAGGGGCAGGCTTATAAAAAGGACATGATTTTTACTAGAATGAAGCTGATCACATTTTTTCCCTAATGGGCCAAATGGAAGAAGCAAAATGGGCTTCAGCTTTGATGAAAAATGGACAAACATTCTGGTTTGGAAGCCTGAAGCTATGAGCTTGACCAGAAGAGCTTTATCGCCGTTGGATGTTCATTCGTTGTGCATGTTATCTTCTTGCAAGAATGGGCATTGGGTGAGAGACAGAAACATCAAGAAATGCCAGGACTTGAGTGCAAGCACCTTCTGGCAATGAATAAAAACAATAACAACAACAACAAAACCTGCCAAGATTGATATGTTCTTCAGGGATTTTACTTGGAAGGAAACAAACAGGCAGCTCTCAGTTGAAACAGATGTACGTCAAACAAGTCTCCACCTGACTCAATGCATGTAAGTCTTTGAGTATCCTAGTCCCTCCAGGGACATTGGTCATCAAAATTACCCACCATACCATGCAGTAGATACTTCCGAATTATTCAGTTTGTATGTACAGGATAGTCACAAGAAAAATAATGTGTAGTTCTTGTTTTGAGGGAATCAAAATTTGATTATAGGTGGAGGTGACTATACCTGAAATGACAAAAGGACAATAACAAAGAAAATCTGGGAAAACTATTGGGTTGTTGGAAAAGTCATTGATACATTTTACATAGGAAACCAGAAAAAACATGTCATGACTTTTCTGACAACCCAATCCATTGTGAGGCATAAAAGTAGGTGCTATAGGAATTCATAAGAGGGAGTGTCGGTGGAAGAAGCCTGTGAAGGCTTCATGGAGAAGAGAGTACTTTGACTGGGTCTTAAAGAACAGAGAGGAAATGGTGTCTTGACAGAATCATCATCCTAGTGATGGCTGAAAGCTCAAATCTCTTTCTCTGATGGAGTCCAGTTCCATCTGTCTCTTTACTCTTGCTTTTATCATTAAAGGCTCTGTTAACACATGAGAGATGAGATGCTAGGCAAGGGAACAGAGGTTTCAATTTGCTTCCCTTCCCAGTAGTCACTCCCTGATTGATGATAGCAGCTCTAGTTTGTTTCTCTCTCAACTTCCAAACTCCCAATCAGCTACGTACCATTGGGTAGATATTAGTGTCATGAGTTATTGTATTAATGATGAGAGCCATCCATGTTTCTTTTTTTATTCCTCTCATATGTTTGCTGAGGCAGAAGAGCTGTGGTAATTTCTCTAAGAATTGCTTAATTTCATATTACAGTCTGATGAGATATGAGGGACTTGATTCTTCATCCTTCCAGAGTTTGGTGATTTTTTTTTTTTTTCTCATTCTACCAACAAAAAGCATGGGGCATAGTTTGACCCTATTTGGCTGTTTCTGTGTGACCTAATGTTTAGGGAGTGACCCTCTCCAGGGTCCTCTCCTTAAGTTGGCCTTCATAGGGCTCAAATTTAATCACATGAAAGTCAAGCCCTAACAGCCTTGAGTGACACACTCTGATTTCTTTCTGGCCCAGTTTGCAGCACTTTCTTGGTAAAGCAAACCTCTTTAGCACATGTCACAATTGCTGTGTACTTAACGTTTTTGCAGAAAAGAGGAAATGCAATAGGTGATGTGGCTTATTGGGGAATGGCTCAGAAATGGGGGTTAAATCTGTAAAGATGAGTGGCAGGAATCACCATGGGGGTTGGTGGGATGGTGTGAGTCTGTGAGGAAAAGGGGAAGAGAGCAAGGCAGCAGCACCTCCCTTCCAAGGCATGCACAGGGACAAGCCAAGGGCTCTGCTGCACTCGGTACATAGTGATGAAATACTGTCTGTCCTTTGTGCTATCTTTCATTGATCTTGCACAGTAAGCAGATGGTGCAGTTCCTCCCTGTAGGTTGATGTCTCAACTTTGGGTTGGTCCACTATTGATGACATGGAGAAATATAAGAAGTAAAAGAGTCTGAGAAGTCTTGACTCAAGGGGCTGCTCGAAAGCCACCAGGGCCCATTTCCCTGTTCTCACTATTGCATAGTCTGTTCTTATATGCTCAGTGCCTGGCACGCAATGGATGTTTGTTGATTGAGTAAATATCTATATGAGACTTGCTAAAAAGCTTTTTCTTGAGATAGAGTATGAATAACAGATTTTTCCCTTGGCAGTCCAATCATGACAACTCCAAACATAAAAGTCAAACCAATTGTTCAGCCATTTCAGAGGCTCATTACCGTCTTCTCCAGGACTTTCTCCGCAGTCTCCAGAGGTAGGCATGGTTGAGTAAGTGAGAGGAACTCGCAGTGTCTGGAAAGATGTCAGAGGGTCTATGATATGAATGTTTTTATTGAGCTGACAGGTCAATTAACGTGGTCACAAAGGAGAGACTCCTGATTTCTTCATTGCTGCCTGCCACTAGGGAAAGGTTTGGGAGTTCAGTGCCCTGTTTACTGCAGGAGTCCTTTCACTACTATGTTATATTACTGTCTAGAATTGCAAAGAAGAGACGTTAGGACTTGAAAAGTTGCATATGCCGACATGTTGAGGGTTATGCTATCTCTTTGTGGAAAGTCTTGCGATGCTCTTAAAGTTTGTGAAAAATCATGTTTTCATCACCCTAGGGGGACCAAGCCAAATATTTGGTAAATTTCTGCCTGAGTCTGTTTGGAGGCTCTTTATAGTTGAAAGATATATGCTTCACAATCTCATCACTGCTGGAATTGGGTGGCGAAGTTTTTTTAGGTACACATGTGCACACATCACCCATCCCTAGATATACACATAGGCACAGGTACATGTACCTATACACACAAAAACACATACATACATTCACAAATACAAGGGATTTTTGAAAAGTTATAGAAACTGAATATTATGAAAAAACTGGAGCCAACAGGTGGCATGGTGATTAAGGTGGCTGGATCTCACATGGCTGATCACATGGTTTGAGTCCCAGATAGTGAGTCCCAGATGGTGAGGAGGGCTTGAAAGGCACATTGGACATATATGCTTGTGAGCCCAAAATCCTGAAAGGAGGGAGATGGAAGAGAAAGGATTGTGGTGCGATCATGTGACCATCCCTCAAGGGGTACATTCTCACTTTTCTTCTTTCTTCAGTCAGTGCAAGTACACCCTCTAACAAAAACAAAACGAAAACAAAAACAACCCAAAAGAACAGAAAATAACTATGTAAGGATTTCAACATTTGTTCACCCAAATAACCATGTATACTTTAATTCCATTTTTCCACAAACTTCTCAAAGTCCCCTTTTATACAGATAGTCAAAATGAGAATAATCCCTGAGAAAGATACAGAAATATTATCAAAATGCCTTCACATGTATAATTCTTAAATAAACAAATATGAACAGTTAGAGAACTATAAGCTACACCAAGTCTCAGTTCTGATCTTGTCATGGAGAGCTTTCATTTGATTTTTTTCTGGATTTAACTCCTATTTATGATGACATGAGATTGCATGCATAGCTTGGCTTATTAAAAGCTGTTACTTCTGTGATAAAACCTAAACAATGGAAAGCTCTAGTCTAAATTTAATGATCAGACTTGGGCTACATGAATAACACTGAGTATGTGTCCAAATTTTGCTGGAGACAGTACTCTTTTGGCAAACACCATACAAAACCACTTCATGATTTAGGGTTTATCAAAGTGTCGTCTCCCTTCAGAAAGGCCTTCCTAGACACTTTTTCAAATAACTCTGATCCTATCAGTCTGAATTTATACTTTGGCCAGGCTGTATCATCCTTTAGGAAATGTATTTACTTCTAATAGAACAAAATTGAAAATACATCCAGGGCTTGAGGGCATCTATGTCAGAGATGATCAGAGTAATGAGAATAAATCCTTTGTCTCATCATTCTTGGACTTACAAAGGAAATGCCCAGAACAATGCCTCTGGAGGTTGCCAGACGAAAAGGATAGTCTTGTCCATTGTTAAAAGAATATCCTTCCTGTCTGGATGTCTTTTTATTAGGAACTATACACACATATATATATACATATGTGTGTGTGTGTGTGTGTGTATGTGTATATATACATTTTTTGTTTGTTTGAACTTGTGACCCAACAATAAACCACCTGGCTACTAAACTGATTTCCTGTCCTATATCTCTCACCTAGGCCAGCCATGAGTAGCTGGGCCTCCTCATATTGCCTAAACCTGGAGCCTACCCCAGCTGTGAACACTCATTTCAGAACAAGGATTGATTTAATTTTGTAAAAGTTTTTTTGGAATTATTTAACTTTATTTACCTATTTTAATTTGAATAGAGAGGGACACCAAGAGAGAAAGAAAACGTGAGAAAGCAAGCCACCAGGTACGGGACTCAAACCATGGCTGGCCACATGGGAGTTCAGTACCCTCAACCACCATGCCACCTGCTAACCCTGGAATGATTTAATTTTGAACCCTTGTATTTGGCTGATGTGTGAGTTGTCAGGAATGGAGAGAAAATCCTCTGGCTGCCTCTAGCAGGGCTAGACCCTGACTATGTTTCTTCTCTGGGTGGAAGATGGATGCTTCGTGAGTTCAGTTTGGCAAACATGCTGCCTTTTCTGTGTGAGGATGACCTGAGCTGGTCATGTATTCCAGCTTGCTCTGTGTCATTCACATGGATCCTAAAATTTGAAGGCTATAGCAATCCCTCAAACTAATGTTCCATTTCATTTAGTCACTTTCAGGCCAGCTTGTGTCCTCCTCAGGGGTGCACATCTGACCCATGTTCAGGTCCTTGGTCTTTTCTGTTGGACTCAGATCTGATTTTCTATTCTGGAACAGTTTTGCCAGCTCTATTCTTATGACTGGATTGTTCTTTTCCTTCAGTCTTTTTTTTTTTTTTTTTTTTTTTTTCCTAAAAATTTTTTTTCTGTGGGTGCA